>NW_025963780.1:31056753-31611753 GCF_023055435.1 Haliotis rufescens
CTTACTGAGGTAGTTCTTTACAGAACTATCATCTAATGAGGATATGATTTGAACAAATGTGCTGCGTAAGATGTTTCTGAAGATCAAGTTGTGCATCCATCCGCTCATGTCCCCTCTCTTTTTGAGGAACTATTGTACTCCGCGATATAGCTGGTTGTTGTATGGCTGTCAATGTAAACATGAAGTCACACGTACTAAATACAATTGTGTTTAGATCTTGGCCTACATCCTTTGAGGTAAGAAATTGTGATAAAAAATTATAAGAATTGACTTTCACTTTGTGTGAGTTCATTGGAGTATGAACCTTCATAGAGTGAGGGCCAAACATTGTATGAATATCCTCGCAAGCTCCGACGTTCATACAGTTTGGTCCTCACCGAATGAAGGTTCATACTCCAATGAACTCACAAAATGTGAAAGTCAATTCTTAAATAATGAAACGTGCATACAGGTACATCGGTTTAGGCCATTTTTATATCATGCATACATGCATCTATAATTAAACGTGTACATATGTACATCTGATTGGGACAACATATTCAAATGTATACATCAATCTATAATGCAACGTTGATACATGTACATCTGATTAGGACACCAATTTGAAATGTATATATGCACACGCACGCATGGACACACCTCATCACACACACACACACACACACACACACCTTACACACGCACGCACACACATACATGAACAAACACATATATACACAAACATTCACAGATACACACACACACACATACACATAACATAGACACACACATATATACACAAACATTCACAGGTACACACACACACACACACACATATACACAAACATTCACAGATACACACATACACATAACATAGACACACACACATATATACACAAACATTCACAGATACACACACACACACATATACACACAACCATTCACAGATACACACACACATACACATATACATAACATAGACATACACATATATACACAACATAGACACACACATATATACATAACATAGACACACACACACATATACATAACATAGACACACACATATATACATAACAAAGACACACACATATATACACAACATAGACGCACACACATACACATAACATAGACACACACACACATACACACACACACATACACATAACATAGACACACACACTTATATATACATATGCACACACGATCAAACCGTAACGCGGGATGTGTTATTGATTTTCCTGATGAACACTGTAAATATCTCCACATATATATCTAGTCAAGCATAATAGCTGACTATGAGAGCCGTGCGTGTAATAGCCTACTGTTCTAGTCATGATGTAGTCGGAATCGTTAAATGAAAATGTTTTTTTGCCCTAATTTACAAAGTAGCGTACCGTACTCCGTAAGTATTGCCATTATTGGTTTCGGCTTTACCTTGAACAAAATTCAAGCAGCTTCAGCGTTTGGTGTCTACATTTCACAACTTCTGTGGTAAACCAAGGCAAGTTCTTTGTACGAAGATTTCAAAGAGCGTCATACGACTCTCGTATATATATACAGACACACTTTGACATATATATATATATATATATATATATATATATATATATATATATATATATATACAGAAACACTTTGAAACTATATATTTGTTTATCCTTACCCCGCCCGGGCTTCGAAATATTTTCAGTGCTTATCAAGTATGCTTGAAATAACTTGAAATCGACTTAAGTAGGTCCTCTGAGACTTTAGATCAGCTTCAACCGCGTGCAAACCAATATTAGTTGATTAGATCTACGAGGAAGCAAATGAACACTTAACGCTCAACATATCCTCCAAACAAGGCTGGTTAGTATTTATGTAGAAACTAAACATACTGTGTTGGTTATAAATGCAGCAAATCGTTACAAGAAATGATCCTTGGTGGAAACCGTATAACCCAAATAAAACATCAAGATGATACACGACCAGGTAAATATAGTATCTTAGTTACGACTAAGTCAAATAATGTCACAACAAATTAATCATTTATTTATTATTTATCATTCTTATTTACTTGAAAGTGAACATAAACATAATCTACAAATTACACGCGATAACTTAAAAAATATTTATTTTAAGTCCAATGTAACAAATTCTTCACTTGCTTTTTCATTAATTGCTAATATTACAAAGTATTGAATCTGTGATTGAGTTATTCTTTTTATGCGTTAAGAGCCCAATTCGTGTTATGCCGCCCATTTTTACTCAAGGCACGTCATTTAGTTGATCTATAAATAAATATATAAATATGAACAGTTTGTTTTATCACAGAATGTGAACATATTGCTATTCTGAAAACCAAATTAAAAACTGTTGAGGCCTTGTTTGTCATGTCATAATAAGGGGTGGATCACATCGTAGTACACTAGTTAACGCGCAATCATACGGGAGTTTACCGTGAACCTCGTTATTTTGTCCGGACTCACTGAAGAATACCATGGACTTTTCCGCTGCGTTTATATGTCTGCTTTTACCACAGATGATTCTGTCAAATTCCATGTGTCAAAACGTTACACTGAAGTTACCAGAGCTTGACTGTGAGACTTCAGAAGAAAGCCTTATACAGGATTATGCCTCTGATGACCTTGCGGACTGTGCATCTGCCTGTGTGCGCTCGTGGAACTGTGCCTGCTTCTTCTTCCACCTCATCACCAGGGAGTGTCGGCTACATTATACAGGATTGTCTGTAGTTTGCGAAAAGTCTGATGATCATACCGACTGGATCGGGTATGATGTGCAAGGTAAGGGATCGACCATTTGATGGGGCCGAGGTGGATTTTGATTGTATCGAAAAAATAAATTGTTGTCCTCGAAAAAACATTTCTGCTTCAAAACTTGCTTGCTGCATAAACTTTTGATGGATTTTGATGAGAATGTTTGTGGCTTTCGATATCTCCATGACAGTTACCTCAACCTTAATGTAATATTCGACATCAAACCACTTCGTAGTGCTCCATGTTGTTATTGTGTGGAAAATAACTGCAACTGAAAATGTGAACGCATTAAAATCAACAAGAATACCCCGAATTATGCGTTTATTTTCATTCTTCGTGTCTTCGGATCCCTTGCTTGAAAATGCATGAGAAAGGGGTACAAATCCCCATAAAGCCCTTGCACAGCTTTTACCCATCGTTTCAATTACAACCGGAGCCTACAAAATGAACTGATGCACTATAAAATATCTCACAAAAAGTACTGAAAATAGAGAGGATTTCACAAACTGATCACCCTTGCTATACATTAAGTAAACATATATTGAATATTGACTCGACTTTTTAAAAAAGCTTATTAGTGCACGTTTTAACCGCGCATGGTGTATTTATAAATTACAGGATAGGAATGTATTTGATTAGGGAAACAGTGTTAGACGAATTGATGCGTGGGACATGTATTACATGTATTTCAGATCCCACAGGATGTAGGGGTACAGATGGGTATGTCATGTTCAGGGCTGCCCATCTGTGCTACAAGGTCCATGCGGAGGGGCAGAACTGGAATGACGCTCGTGACGTTTGTCACAGCGAGAACGCTGAACTCGTTACCCTGGAAACAGCCGCAAAGAAGAACGCCATTGAAAGTTTGTTTCTAGCTGGTAGGAAAATTCAGTTCCAACCTGCTCACTTTCAGTTTAATACATGAATATGGTAAGATAAATTGAGGATTCTGGTTGAACGGAGTACAATACACGGCAATTAATGTCTCAATATGATTGACCATAACAGTATCGTCCTCCTCTTTCTGTAAAGCCTCACAATCTCTGTCCTTGCCACCTGCTTTCATAGTACAGGACCTCCAGAGCCGACAATGTGGTTGTTGACTGACCTTCATCACCTGGGCCTAGAATTCTGAAAGGATCTGAGCTACGATTAATCTTAACAACTTACGTTCAAAGATAAGATATCTTAAGTTTAAGATAAGGTAGATTTTCGAAACTATCTGTCTCAGATCGTACAGAGCTACGATACCTATCGTAACTCTGACAGAGATCTCATTTTTGTTAGAGATTGAAAAAGCGGGGTGTTTCCCAGTGACGTCTCGGGGATTTGCCAGCCGCTAGCAATAACAACATGGAGTAGTGACACGGAATTCATGATCATATTGTCAGGTCACACTGTTTAACACGCACCTATTTGAGTGACATTCCGTGCAATCCTTTATATGTCCTACATGTAGATGTTTCGTTCTTATGATAAAAGATGACAACCCGAACACAAATAGCGTTCAAACCCAATGAATGTTATAATCAATAAGTGTAGTGTTACCACAATATAGTTATTAGAATTGAAATAACGTGCAAAAAAGATACTTCACTATATTTCCCTTAAAATGATCCTCTCGCGAGCGCGCAGAACATTATTTAACCACATCGCGTACAAAATCAAGGACGAAAGTAACGGACGTTATTCTAAATGGCAATGCCGAGACCTATGATCGAACAGTAGGCGTTCAGCATTAAAGATGCGTGTTCAAGTCTGTTGTTATGTGATGTATACTGGGTCAGTTTCACAATACTGGTTGCTCTTTTGTGTTTATGTCAAACGTCAAAAGTTTACATAGAAAAACCAACATTATACCTGGAAACACTCAAAATAAATATTGTTCAAGAAGCAGCGCATACACGAGCGAGTTGTAATGACAATGTAAGCTTAATTTTGCTTGTTATTTATATATCTAATATCTTTCACGAATAAACAAAGGACTCAAATACGATATCAAGCTAGATGTATTTTTTTATCTATCTAGATCCATAATTCTTTTTAAAATTTGAAAGTAACACTAATTTTCGTTCACAAAGGGAAAAAACTTAGGAATTGTCAAGTTGTGTTGTCTCATGAAACACGCCACAAGTTAACGTGAACATACATAACATTTTGTCCTTTTCTATCCTTTTAAACTAAGTAGAGCTGATAAACTGGTTAGTCTGATTTGAATTTAATCTGGCTGAGGAGCGAAATATCTACATTGTAAATGTGTGAAATCTATTACCGAACGTAGTTCGATGACGTTAGGCTTGTCTTACAGTATTGCTGAGGGGCATTTGAAAGTATTTGTCCGGTGACCCTATTCTTTACAATAATTTTATTGTCAAGTATCTAATTTAAAAAAAATAATAATACGGGGAAATGTACACAATTTTTTAATAATCGGTTCATTGAATGCAAATGTCTATTTTAAATAGAACAGTAAATTTCATTCAATGAATGTTTTTTGCAAAAATATACTGGAAAAGGAATTTACAGTAAACTACGGTTATAACAAACTCAAAGGGACTACTATTTTTAGTTCGTTATAACCGTAGTTCGTTATAAGCATATATACAGCATAACTACAGCAAATAATCGGGACTAAAGAGTAAGTTCGTTATATCCGTCAGTTCGTTATAAGCGTGTTCGTTATAACCGAAGGTTAATGTATGTTACTTTTTGACGTCATTTTAAACCCAAACGACCAAGGGAACCCAGTTTTTACTTGATTTTTCAAATCGCCAATCTCGAAAATAGGATACAAAAATATGTGCTTAACGTTTGCTGTCAAATGATCAATAAATTGCTCTATTTAATGTAATACATCTACGCCGTTAATCACATGTTTTTAAAGAATGCAATTATGCAACAGACAATATTTAGTCACTTGTTATCAAATATTTTTCTTTCAATAATATAGATAACCTAGGTGTTGTTTTTAAAACGAAACAAAATACAATTACTTTTTATAGACTCTTTATGCAAATATACTATATACACATATTTGATCGCATGTATTTCCTTGTTAAATAAATAAATACCACACTACAGAAAATATAACAGATGAACCGGCTTTATGAAAACTGTAACTTTGAGCAAAGTCTCGCGGGACGAATAGAAAGGGAAACCACTCTCAGTTAGAGTATGAACTAAGATTAACTGCCACAGACTAATCAATAAGGTCACGGTCAGAACTATATCCTGCCGACACCTTCCGTTTTTATCCTTCCCAAAATTATCGAAAAGGTATGTTGTTTCACACTTTTTCAGCATGGACTCGGATAGAAATATATTGTAAGCTATCGACTCAATAGTTATGTGGATCGCTGTTGCGATTAAGAACATATCTGACGTGAAATCTTTTATGCGTTCTTCGTGTTTTCGAAGTGTCTGTTTGAATCACACAATTTTACAAAATGAAATGTCAATGTTTGAACGTAAGGCAGATTATTTGTTTGAAAATATCTATGGCAAAGTATGCCGCCATCTTGGAAGAAGATAAAATGACCTTACGACAGGTGTGGGGCTGTCTTAGATTTATGACAATCTTACAATATCTTAAGGCTACGATAGTTTCGAAAATGGGCAACGATTGCCTACGATTTCCTTACCATAACTTTACGATAATTTTAGGGCTACGATCGTTTCGAAAATCTAGGCCATGGTCTTCTATTCTCATACTACTTCTGACAGGTGATAAATCGTCCTGGATAGAAGTCAGCATGGTCTAGCTAGCCGGACGTTCAGTCAAGAATGATGAATATCCCCCCCCCCCCCCCCCTCCCATCCATCGTGACTATAGAGGAAGTAATAAGAAGTAACGAGTAGTAATGATTAAGTCTTTTAAGCAAATGAACCCTCAACCCTACCCCAATTCTTGCATCACAAACCGACAAGTATAACTCAGCCGTCAGATTATGTACATGTAGTTCTTCCATCAAGTCGATGTACGTTTCTTAACAATGAGGTGCCGTTTAACTATGTAATATCGTCAGATAGCAAGCAGCATTTTGATGACATCGATAGATGAATTATTAATGTCACAAAATAATTTGTTCAATGTGTGCGCGAGAATATATATATATATATATTAATATCATAATCTAGAGTTTGCCATATCAATAAATCGAATTCATTATATCCGTGGGTTGATAGAAACTGCCTGGCAATAGAAAGTACATGTATACACTAGAAAATTGGGTTTGACCAAACAATTAGAAACGTTATGAAAACGTTGCAAGGCCTCAAACAGTCACCGAAACAGTGCAAACTTAAGGTCCAAAACACAATTATGATACCAGGATCAACACATTACCATCGCAACATCATTTCTTGTTTGTTTCATTTTTAGCCACCATGAAACATAAGTTTTCCCCTACCCTCTGTCGGCTCGGGGTACACGTTAACGCTGAGTTTACATCAACCCGTATTCCCCTCGTTGATAAGCCTAAAACTTATATGATCTCTGTTAGAGCAAAACCATATTCATTTCATCAAACTCAAATGCCTCATCACGTGTCTATTCCTGTCAAATGCATTATCATAGCCACCGCATCCATTTTGTAGACGTCCTTTTAAAACGTACGGGCGGTGTCGTAGCCTGGTGGTTAAAGTGATCGCACATCACGCCGAAGTCCTGGGTTCGATTCCCCACGTTTGTACAATGTGTGAATTTCATTTTTGGTGTCACCCACCGTGATATTGCTGGAATAGTGCTAAAAGTGGCGGGAAAGCTCGCTCCATAGCTCCCTCCTTCACTCACTCCCTTACTCACTAGGACAGATCGTTCATCTTCCCGAAGCAAGGGACTTCACTGACTCTAAAAGTCCAGTTTCCACCCTTGCCGGACTAGGCTGGAATTTCTGGGCACGATCGTAGTGCCACCAGTGGCTATTACGAGTTATGTCCCTTCTATGTCCCTCCTATTCACCAATCAGATTCCACCTCTAATATCACATGCATTTATTTCAAACAAAATGGCTGCGCCCAGTCAAGACGATCTGATCCATGATCAAGGTACATATTGTGATAAAACGGGTGATACTTCGCGAGGTATATCAAATCACGCCAGCATATTGATGAAAAATATCAGTTGACGCCAAGTTGACGGTACATATCCTTTGCAAGTCCTGCAGTCGACCGAAATCTGTCCGTCCATGTTGTTTACGAACCGGATGTCGATTTCGAAAAGCGATTTTGATTGGACTATGCATAGACTCGTTAGTCCAGCCAAAATATAACTCCATAATTGCTGCCTAGTTCGGCAAGGGTGGAAACTGGACTTTTACAGTAAGTGAACTCCCTTGCCTCGGGGAGATGAAGATCCCTGGGAAGGCATTCTAACACAGGTCACCTGGGATTAAGATGACAAATACACGTAGCTGTCCCAGAGCAACTAAACAGGTAACGATCATTACGATAGCTTACAGACACTTTTAGTATTTTATCTTTCCAAATTTAACATAAGGTATTTTGTTCTACACTACCTTCGGCATGAAAATAAACCTGGGCTATCAACTCTACTTCCGTCTACTCTGTGTCGCTATCGCGCTGATCGATATTTCTCGGTTGAGTGTGATTCGTTTTGCGTGTTTTCAAAGTGTTCTCACTATTATGCAGAGTAAGAAACTTGAACATAAGGTTTTGGATGTGAAACAGTCTTTTTCTTCTGAAGCACGCCACCTTGTCCATATCATAAGGTACTTCAATTAATTTAGCTACTTTTGTCAAGACAAATTGTAAATTTAATTCTGATTGTAGGTTAACTGTGTTCTTGAAATAAATTTTACTCGTGGCATTGACGTACAGTATTCTCAGCACTATTATTGCTCTATGCAAAAGGGTTTTAGGATCCTGTTCCACAAAGCGATCTTAGCGCTACGCCTATCATAAGCCTATGTTAAATTATGGGACTACGATCATCTTATCGCAAAGATAGTTTTGTGGAACGGACTCCTGGACGGTAACGCTTAGACAGGCTGTAACAGTATTTGCTGTGCCGTCAAACAACATTCACTCGCTGAATATTGACGGGAGGTTATATCTGTGGTTAATCCTTCATTTTAAATTGAACCGTATGTTTGCCAGGTGATAAGGATAATGACTGGTTCCTTGGCGGTGTGGACTACAATGGTATTGGCTCATGGAGATGGGTCAGCGACAATTCATCTATTTCCTGGGCACCGGACATTGAAGATGACAATGCCCATTGTTTGGAAATCGCGTTCAGGGATGACCCGGATGGGCTGGTGTACGAGGAGGAAGACTGTGATTCGGAACAATCATTCATCTGCGAAAAAGCTTTGTAATGTCTAACTGAGAAACGTTGGGGGGTGTTTTGGTTTTGTTATGTGTAACGCCACACACAGCAATATTTCCAGCTATATGCTGGAAATAAACGAGTCTGGACCAGACAATCCAGTGATTGACATCATGATGATCGTTCTACGCAATATGATGACATGCATCAACCAAGTCAGCGAGCCTTACCACCCGATCCTGTTAGTCGCCTCTTACGACAAACATTGGTTTCTGAAGACCAACTCTTACCCGGATCTTCACGGAGTCCGATTCCAGTATAAAATTGTGACGTGGTCTACAGAAAATTCATGTTAGGTTTCGTACCATTATTATTGAATGCTTAATTATTCTTATTAAAATATGCATGATATGTGCTGTGTTGTTTTTCATTGCCAATATAAAGGAAGATTGAAAGCCATTTTCATAAAATGGTGTAATAATTAAGCAGTCACATGTTAATCGGAATGGCTTAAGGTTTTTTGAAAAATGTGACCCTTGGTATATATGTCCTTCGTTTTTTAATCGTAGGGTGTCCTATCGTGTGTATCTCTTTTATTGGAATAGGGACATTCTTTGACACATTGATCAGCCATGTCAAAAGTATAGTTCATCCTTAAAGTCACAACCTGAACAAAACTGTGTCTATCGCCGAGATGGATTTAGTGTATGTAAATTAAATTTGAAACATGTCATTCTTTGGTCGAGGCCGAGATCGGGAAAAGTCGTAAGTGACCGAGGCATGACGTGACGGTCACTGTGAAGACTATTTCTGCAGTTTGCTTTAAATATTTTACATTATAATTATCTAATACTTATGTTTGACAACTGATGACAGTCTCGGTCACGATAACCTACTTTCATATGCTATATTTCTTCCGTCGGGATAACCTACTTTCATATGCTATATTTGCTCGGTCATGATAACCTACTTTAATATGCTATATTTTCTAGGTCACGATGACCTACTTTCATATGCTATATTTCCTCAATCACGACGACCTACTTTCAGTTGCCATATTTTCTCGGCCACGTCGGGCATCATATTTTTAGCACTCTCAAGGTCATACACATATATTTTATATTCATAATTGTAAGAAATATCCGTATGATTGGCCATTGAAGTGGTAAGGTTGCGACTGACCTTTATTGAAGGCCAAGGTCACTGCAATGGTAAATATTTAGGTAGTTTTACCTCTTTTTTTGTACTGAACCAGCCCACTATGTTTGTAGTATGATGTTTGTAAGAGTTATCTCCAATGTTATCAACAAGAAATAATTACGTACATAGGACACTGTCTAATCCGGCACTCTATCCAAGCCGGCATGACGCATCAGTGACAAGAATGATGTCTCATACATTTCCCAATTTTTACTTGTAACATATGGTGCCTCTGCTTCCTGCATGATACCCCACTGGTTGTTGTGCACAGTACTAGCCAATATTAACTATTGGCTTATAACACTGGTTGATGATAGATACATCGATTATGATAAGAATTACGTATGAAATAGGGGGACAATAATTTTACGGTACTTTAACCTCCTTGACAGGGCCTTCAAAAGAATCACACAAAGGTTAAACATATTTATATTACAGACCAATACAGCAACTGTTTTGTGACCCAGCGGCGTTAACCGTATCGATGTGCTGCTGCCAATAAACGATCTTGATTTTGGCTTACGAGATGTCCCAGAGTGTTTTCCAATAGATTCGGATCAAACCACACTGACAACCCTGCCATAATGTACAGGCATCGTTATCGCCTGAAACTCTTGTCAAGTACAAGTGTATGATCACGTACATGTATGTATACATGCATCTGTAAAGAAACGCGTACACATGTACATCTGTTCAGGACAACATATTGAAAGGTATGCATGCACATGTAATGTAACGTCCAAACATGTACATCTGATCAGGACAACATATTGAAATGTATACATGCACATGTAATGTAACGTCCAAACATACACATCTGATCAGGACAACATATTGAAATGTATACATGCACATGTAATGTAACGTCCAAACATGCACATCTGATCAGGATAACATATTGAAATGTATACATGCACATGTAATGTAACGTCCAAACATGTACATCTGGTTAGGACAACATATTGAAATGTATACATGCACATGTGATGTAACGTCCAAACATGTACATCTGGTTAGGATATTGAACATATTGAAATGTATACATGCACATGTAATGTAACGTCCATACATGTACATCTGTTAAGGACAACATATTGAAATGTATACATGCACATGTAATGTAACGTCCAAACATGTACATCTGGTTAGGACAACATATTGAAATGTTTACATAAATCTATAAAGCAATGTACATATAATTCGGACACCATTTGGAAATGTATATATGCACACGCACGCATTAACACACACACACACACACACACACACACACACACACACACACACACACACACACACACACACACACACACACACACACACACACATATACAAACATATATAAACAAACATTCACAGACACACAAAACACACACATACACATACCATAGACACAAACGCACACAAACATACACACATATGATCGAACCATAATGCGGGATGTGTTATTGATTTTTTTTCTGACGTACACTGTAAATATCTCCACATATATATCTGGTCAAGCATATGAGCTGACTATGAGAGCCGTGCATGTAATAGCCTATTCGTCTACTTTTGGTGTAGTCAGAATCGTTAAATGGAAAGGGTTTCGTTGCCTTTATTTACAAAGTAGCGTAGCGTACCCCGAAAGTACTGCCATTATTGGTTATGTTGAACAAAATTCAAGCAGCTCCCAATAGTTTGGGTTAAAGCAGGTAGGTTCTTTATACGTTGATTTCAAAGAGCTTCATACTACTATTGCTCAAAGGTTATTTGATCAGTAAAGCTTGTGGTAAGTATGCGGAGAATATTTCCAAATTTGATACAGTGAAAACAACTATGTCTGAGGCACTTCCGTATTTCGGCTTGTTTATGAAAGGTGCCTGCGATGAAGGAGGACGCCCACACCTTTTCGCGAACACCTGGGTCTTTATTTACAAAGTAGCGTAGCGTACCCCGAATGAACTGCCATTATTGGTTTCGGCTTTATGTTGAACAAAATTCAAGCAGCTCCAGCCATTGGTGTCTAAAATTTCCAACTTTTGGGGTAAAAGCAGGCAGGTTCTTTATACGTTGATTTCAAAGAGCTTCATACTACTCTTGCTCAAAGGTTATTTGATCATTAAAGCTTGTGGTAAGCATGCGGAGGACATTTCCAAATTTGATACAGTGAAAACAATTATGTCTGAGGCAATTCCGTATTTCGGCTTGTTTGTTAAAGGTGCCACCGATGAAGGAGGACGCGCACACCTTTTCGTGAACACCTTGGATAATCATATTTCATATTGAACCATTTCCATAATCATGAGAATTAATCTCTACTAAAAGCCAAGTACGATGTACAGGCATGTGTGTGTGAATCACTATCCATCATGATCAGTGATGATATCAGGTGATCGCGAGAAGGTGAGCACATGTTCTATTACACAACGTCGAGGGAGCAGAAAACGATTTTAGCAGAAAATATTTATTCGCATGACACGGAATGACGACTGTGGGACAAAATGGCATTGTTCTGTTTGATTCTTTCACACAGAACAATTTAATTTGAATTTTCTTGCCATTTTGTCATAAAATACAAAAAATCGATTATGCGTTTTCAAAGTGTATATATGTACATAAACTGTTCTCGCCTGGACTTCGTCATATTTTCAATGCTTATCAAGCATCGCGTATGCTTGAAATAACTTGAAATCGACTTAAGTAGGTCCTCTGACACTATTGATCAGCTTCTACCGCGTGCAAACTAATATTAGTTGATTAGATCTACGAGGAAGCGAATGAACACTTAACGCTCAACATGTCCTCCAAACAAGGCTGGTCACTATTTATGTAGAAACTGAACACTCTGTGTTGGTTGAATGCAGCAAATCCTTACAAGAAATGATCCTTTGTAAAAACCGTATAACCCAAACAAAACATCAAGAAGATACACGACCAGGTAAATATAGTATCGTAGTTACGCCAAAATCAAATAATGTCACAACAAATCAATCATTTGTTTATTATTTATGATTCATATTTACTAGAAATGGAACGTTAACATAATCTACAAATTTCATGCGATAACTAAAGAAAATATTTTTTTCAATCTGATGTAACAAATTCTTCACTTGATTGCTTTTTCATTGATCAATGTTACAACGTATTGAATCTGTGAGTGTGTTATTCCTGTTATGCGTTAAGAGCCCAATTCGTGTTATGCCACTCAATGTTACTCAAGGTACGCCATGTAGTTGATCTATAAATAATATATAAATATGAACAAGTTTTTGTCATCAAAGAATGTATTCATATTGCTATTCCGAAAACCAAATTAAAAACTGTTGAGGCCTTGTTTGTCATGTCAAAATAAGAGATGGATCACATGGTACCAGTAACACATGTGAGAAGTTAATATGCATTCATTCGGCAATTGTACCTCAATGAAGATAGCCATGGTGTTTTCCGCTGTGTTCATGTGTCTGCTATTACCACAGATGATTCTGTCAAATTCATTGTGTCAAAACGTTACACTGAAGTTCCCAGAGCTTGACTGTGAGACTTCAGAAGAAAGCCTTATTCGGGATTATGCCTCTGATGACCTTGCGGACTGTGCATCTTCCTGTGCGCGCTTGTGGAACTGTGCCTGCTTCTTCTTCAACCTCATCACCAGGGAGTGTCGGCTACATCATACAGGATTGTCTGTTGTTTGCGAGAAGGCTGATGGTCATACCGACTGGATCGGGTATGATGTGCCAGGTAAGGGACCGACCATCTGACCATGTATCGAAAACATAAATTCTTGTCCTCGAAAAAAACATTTCTGCTTCAAAACTTGCTTGCTGCAAAAACTTTTGATGGCTTTTGATGAGAATGTTTGTGGCTTTCGTTATGTCTATGACAGTTACCTCAACCTTAATGTAATATTCGACATCAAACCACTTCGTAGTGCTCCTCGTTGTTTTTGTGTTGAAAATAACTGCAACTGAAAATGTGAACGCATTAAAATCAACAAGAATACCCTGAATTATGCGTTTATTTTCATTCTTCGTGTCTTCGGATCCCTTGCTTGAAAACGCATGAGAAAGGGGTACAAACTCCCTTAAAGCCTTTGCATGGCTTTTACCCATCGTTTGAATTACAACCGGAGCCTACAAAATGAACTGATGCACTAGTACAGAAAATTGGGAGGGTTTCATAAACTGACCCTTGCTATACATTTAGCAAACAAATATTGAATATTGACTCGACTTTTTATAAAAGCTTATTAGTGCACGTTTTAACCGCGCATGGTGTATTTATTAATTACAGGATAGGAATGTATTTGATTAGGGAAACAGTGTTAGATGAATAGATGCGTGGGACATGTATTACATGTATTTCAGATCCCATGGGATGTAGAGGTACAGATGGGTATGTCATGTTCAGGGCTGCCCATCTGTGCTACAAGGTCCATACGGAGGGGCAGAACTGGAATGACGCTCGTGACGTTTGTCACAGCGAGAACGCTGAACTCGTTACCCTGGAAACAGCCGCAAAGAAGAACGCCATTGAAAGTTTGTTTCTAGCTGGTAGGTACATTCAGTTCCAAACTACTCACTTTCAGTTTAATACATGAATATGGTAAGATAAATTGAGGATTCTGGTTGAACCGAGTACAATACACGGCAATTAATGTCTCAATATGATTGACCATAACAGTATCGTCCTCCTCCTTCTGTAAAGCCTTACAATATCTGTCCTTGCCACCTGCTTACATAGGACAGGACCTCCAGAGCCGACAATGTGGTTGTTGACTGACATTTTCTTCTGTTCTCATACTACTTCTGACACGTGAAAGATCGTCCTGGATAGAAGTCAGCATGGCCTAGTTAGTCGGACTCAGTCAAGTATTACGAATATTCCGCCCCTTGAAAAAGTCCCATCCTTCTTGACTATAGAGGAAGTAATACGAAGTAATGAGTAATAATTATTAAGTTCTCCTTTAAGCAAATTAACCCTCAAACCGTCAGAGTTGTTCTACCATCAAGTCGATGTACGTTTCTTAACAATGAGGTGCCGTTTTAACTATGTAATCCTTATCTTAAGATATCTATCAGCACTTTTTTTACATTGATAAATGAATTATTAATGTCACAGAATAATTTGATCAATGGGTGTGTGAGAATATACCTACTAATACCATAATCCAGAGTTTGTCATATCCATAAATCGAATTCATTATATCAAAATATCAACACCATGGGTTGATAGAAACTGCCGGGCAATAGAAAGTACATGTGTACACTAGAAAATTGGGTTTGACCAAACAATTAGAAACGTTATGAAAACGTTGCCAGGCCTCAAACAGTCGCCGAAACAGTGCAAACGTAAGGTCAATTATGATACCAGAATCAACACATTACCATCGGTACATGATTTCTTTGTTTCATTTTTAGCCACCATGAAAGATGGGTTTATAAGTCTTACTCTACCCTCTGTCGGCTCGGGGTACACGTTAACGCAGAGTTTATATCAACCCGTATTCCCCTCGTTGATAAGCCTACAACCTATCTTATCTCTGTCAGAGCTATACTATATTCATTTCATCAAATTCAAATGCTTCATTATGTGTCTATTCCTGTCAAATGCATTATCATAGCCACCCCATCCATTTTGTAGACGTCCTTTTAAAACGTACAGGCGGTGTCGTAGCCTGGTGGTTAAAGTGATCGTTCATCACGCCGAAGACCTGGGTTCGACTCCCCATGGGTATACAATGTGTGAATCCCATTTCTGGTGTCACTCGCCGTGATATTGCTGGAATAATGCTAAAAGGGGCGGGAAAACTCGCCCGAAATCTGTACCTTGAAATCCATGTCGTTTACGAAATCAAATGTCGATTTCGAAATCGATTTTGATTAGACTATGCACATTTGATTTGACTCGTTTGTCCAGCCAAAATATAACTCCATAATTGTTGCCTAGTTCGGCAAGGGTGGAAACTGGACTTTTATAGTAAGTGAACTCCCTTGCCTTGATGAAGATCGCTGGGAAACCATTCTAACACAGGTCACCTGGGATTAAGATTACAAATACACGTAGCTGTCCCAGAGCAACTAAACAGGTAACGATCATTCAGATAGCTTACAGACACTTTTAGTATTTTATCTTTCCAAATTAACGATAAGGTATTGTGTTCTACACTACCTTCGGCATCCAAATATACCTTGGCAATCGATTCTACTTCAGTCTTGTCTGTGTCACTATTGCACTGATTGATATTTCTCAATTGAGAGTAATTCGTTTTGCGTGTGTTCAAAGGGCCCATATGCATTACGCAGTGTAAAAAACTTAATGTTTTAGATGTGAGTCTTTTTCTTCTAAAGCACGCCACTTTGTCCATATCATAAGGTACTACAATTATCTTAGCTACTTAAAATTGGTTAGGAATTTTATTTTGGTAAATTTAATTCTGATTGTAGGTTTACTGTGTTCTTGACACAGGTTTTACTCGTGGCATTGACGTACCATATTCTCAGCACTATTATAGCTCTATACAAAAGGGTTTTAGGATCCTGTTCCACAAAACGATTTTAGCGCTACGCCTATCGTAAGCCCATGTTAAAGTATAGGACTAACGATAATCTTATCGCAAAGATATCTTTGTGGAACGTACTCCTGGACTGTAACGCTGGACAGGCTTTAATAGTATTCACCGTGCCGTCAAACAACAGTCACTCGCTGAATATTGACGGGAGGTTATAGTTGTGGTTAATTCTTCATTTTAAAATATTTTTTTAATTTTAATTTTACACGATATTCGGATTTTCCATTCAAAGAGAGGTCGGTCACATGACCACGAAATTGACGTTCATAAGTGTATGAACAACATATTTTGACGTTCATACGTTTTTCACGAGATCGTGTTCTTGAAATGACGTAAACACGGACGGACTGCTTTCACATTCCTGGGGAAAACCCTGGGAATTCCCAAGCACGAATACATACAGACGTTTCTGTATGATCATTTAGACCCTTGAATCTTCAATATTTAGTATACAGTGAAAAACGTCAGAGAGTTTGGCTGCATGATTGATCACGGATATCCTCGCTACGACCCATCCTAGTGAACAAAACGAAAACAATACACATCAAAACTATCGTAGTGTCGACTCGATCCGTGTCTAGGCAGACAGTGACCGTCTACAGCAATCTATGAATTTACCTTTGTGTCTATTTGACACATAATCAATCACCTGATTGTCCAACTGATCAATGATGACTGTAACATGTAACCGCCACAGATTCATTAACAACTTCGGAAATCTCTCCCATCACGTTTATCGTGTCGGCCATTTTGACGTCTTGTAGTAGATGTAAATGTATTATGACGAGTTGTCCCTGTGACTGACTTTCTGAGGTAGCTCTAAACAGACTTTTCTCATGTAATGGTGATATAATTATATTCCGCGATACATCTGGTTGTTGTATGGCTGTCAGTGTAAACATGAAGTCACACGTACTAAATATTGTATAGATCTAGGCCTACATCCTTTGCGGTAACAAATATTCCTATAAAAAATTATAAGAATTGACTTCCACTTTGTGTAAGTTCATTGGAGTATGAACCTTCACAGAGTGAGGGCCAAACATTGTATGAACGTTGTCGTAAGCCCTCGCTTTATGAAAGTTCATACTCCAGTGAACTCACACAAAGTGAAACTTAATTCTTAATGCATACGTATGTTTGCCAGGTGATAGGAATAATGACTGGTTCCTTGGCGGTGTGGACTACAATGGTATCGGCTCATGGAGATGGGTCAACGACAATTCATCTATTTCCTGGGCTACGGACATAGAAGATGACAATGCCGAATGTTTGGAAATCAAATACAGGGATGGGCTGGTGTTCAAGGAGCAAGGCTGTGATTCGGAACAATCATTCATCTGCGAAAAAGCCTTGTAATGCCTAACCGTACACGTGCATCATAACTGAGAAACAAAGTCCAGGTGTTTTTTTAATTGTTTGTTTGATGTCTAATGCCGCACCCTATATCCCACCTACATGATGGAAATAAACGAGTCTGGACCAGACAATCCAGTGATTGACATCATAAAGATGGTTCTACACAATACGATGATTGCATCAACCAAGTCAGCGAGCCTTACCACCCGATCCTGTTAGTCGCCTCTTGCGACAAACAATGGTTCCTGAAGACCAACGCTTACCCGGATCTTCACGGAGTCCGATTCCAGTATATATATATAATTGTGACATGGTCTACAGAAAATTCATGTTAGGTTTCGTACCATTATTATTGAATGATTACTTATTCTTATTAAAATATGCTTGATATGTGCTGTGTTGTTTTTCATTGCCAATATAAAGGAAGATTGAAAGCCATTTTCATAAAATGGTGTAATTATTAATCAGTCACATGTAAACCTGAATGGCTTAAGGTTTTTGAAAAATGTGACGCTTGGTACGAGGGGCGTTCAATAAGTTTTTGCAGCTTATATCTATATCCCATTCTTGAGTACCAGGCTCAAACTTCTCCCCTATTCTATATCCAATTATTTGATATCAGGCTCAACCTACTCTCCCTGTTCTACATCCGATTCTTCAATATCAGGCTTAAACTACTCCCCCTATTCTATAACCGATTCTTTAATATCAGGCTCAAACTACTCCCCCTATTCTATATGAAATTCTTTGAAATCAGGCTCATACTAATACCTCTATTCTATATGAAATTCTTGAGTATCAGGCTCAAACTACGCCCCTTATTCTATATCCGATTCTTGGGTATGAGGCCCAAACTACTCCCCCAATTCTACATCCGATTCTTTAATATCAGGCTCAAACTACTCCCCCTATCCTATATCCGATTCTTGAGTATCAGGCTCAAACTACTCTCCCTATTTTATATCCTAATATTGAATATAAGGCTCCAAATCAGTGACAAGCATGATGTCTGATACATTTCCCTATTTTGTCTTGTAACATATGTTCCCGTGTATTTTAGTGAATAATGGACTTGCCTTTGCATGTGTTTGTTTCACTTTTTTAGTGAGTGGGTTAAATTCTAACGTCGAATTGGGATTATTCCGTCCATATAGCGACGAGAACAAGTTGATATATATACAAATTCGTCATGAATACAAAGTGATATTTAAATGCAAATTTATCAAAATTATTTTTGAAAAACAATATCATTTACAACTGTTTAAAACACGGGCTATTAGCCACCAGCAACCAAAACTAGGCGGTATCATTGGGAAATCATGTTGACTTACGGTACCTCAGCGTCCTGTACAATACCCAAGCCGGATTTACGTCATCACTTTAACCACTGGTTGTTGTGCACAGTACTAGCCAATATTAAACAAACACTGGTTGATGATAGTTATATCGATTATGGTAAGAATTACACTACTGCCTAAAAGTTCATTCCCCTAACACGCGTTGAGAACGCGTGTAACACGCATGTGACACGGGTGCTCAACGGGTTGCACACGCGATTCACACCCGTTGCACACCCGTGTCCAACGGGTGTGAATCGCGTGTGCAACCCGTTGCACACGCGTGTGCCACGCGTGTAACACGGGACCGGGTTCCAGTTGAAGTTGACAAATTTATCAAATGAATAGTGAAATAAAACAAAACAGTGAGATGTGAAATTTGAGTTAATGAGCGGCCATTGAGCTGTGTTCACCAGACCGTAAATACAAGGTCGGCCCATCTTAATTAGTGTTCGGTTGCTAGACTTTTATGGCATGAACCATTCCACTAGGGTCCAGTCTAGCCGTTGTGGCTAGCCGACAGTAGAACAGTAGTGAATTTAGATGCGAGTTTATTGCTAAGAAACCATCGTGTTGACACGATTGTCGCGGGTTGGTAAATTTTCGCCATTAATAAAATAATTGTTTTCGGATTGCGAACATATTCATTTGCCCACACGAGTCATTCCATTTGATTGCAAATATAACGTTTTTCGTTCGCCAAATTTATGCTTTAGACAGTTCAATTATGACATAGCCGTCACCACTACTAATGTCTCATTATTTCACGTAGGAATATGTCCCATTTCCCCACACCCAACTTTCTGTGTTGTATTTTGAAAAATAAATAAAAGAAGGTTTTGTGTGGGACACTTTTATACTAATTATAAGAGGATGTTGTAAATGAATATGAACAGCCATGCTGTCTGACAGTTGATAAAATTTGAGATCTTCACAATCACCGGGTGTGACCATGTAGACAGAATCTCGTTAGGGTTTGTGATTTTTACATTTGCCCAATTACCATAGTGAGTATTGCTGGGGATACCAAACGTAACAGTTTATTAATAGAGGTTGTGAGTACCTATACCACGTAGATAGGATATCTTTAGGATTTTAATCCTTCTTTGAGAGGCATTTAGAAGTTGGAGTACTACGTTAGGATAAGATTTATGGGTGACTTTAATCCTTTCTTTCTCTGTGGGTAATCCTTTCACGTTCATTTGAGGAAGTCACTCAACCAGGTCATGACAGGTCGTGAGTTTACTTACTAACTACTGTGAGCGTTTTTGGCATGACATCTTTTCTTGTATAAACATAGAAACGATGCTCACTCACTCACTGTTAATCTTCTGCAGTTTGCTGGCAAAGTGGGGATAAACCTCAGTGTCAAAGACGATCAAACTTAGTTCGAATCCTTGTTTATATGTGACATCTCCCAAATGGGGACATGTTCATAAACTTGGCAAGTGATGATGAATTTTAATATTAATATTATTATAGTTTATGAAATTGTTAATAAAACTTTAATAAAATTGTGCTTCACTCTCACGAAAAATATATTGTCTGTGAGTAAATTTATTTGTCACGTTACATCGGCATTTTTCAGTGATATTGGGACTACATGAAACATGGCTGGTTTTACATTTCTGATACAGGTGCTTGACTGACTGAGTAGTTCATGATCAATAAGATATGTTTAAATCAGTCAAGTTTGCAACAATAGATGAATAAGTTGATACATTTGGACCGCAGTTACCGATTAACAACTTAAGACATAGAGACAGGGAGGAGATATATAACCAAACCTATGATCCTGTTGAGACAGTTGACAGTTAGAACGTTGGATTAAACGACAGCAACTAATTTGAACATTCCCCAGTTATATCATAAAATACATCATAACTCATAACAGTCCGAGAGACAGCTTCCAGACATATACTAGTATTGAAGGGACAATCGCTTTTGACAGTTTAAAAATAAACTCACCTTAAGGTGCTTGGCAAATCAAAACTGACCTCCCTGAATATGTTTTTTAGGTTTGACAGCAACTATGCTTGTGGATTTCAGAGATAGACATGATTGGTTAGCTAGATGTTATTACAATAAGCGAAAATGTCTTAAAAGTCCACAGTTGGTTTAATAGTACAAAAAGTGTGTTATAGATCTATCAACGTTTTCTTTTATTGAACATAATATTTGCACTATTTTGCTGTAAGCTGTAAATAATCTAGCCTCCCCATGTACGTAACTTACATATATTTATGTATTGCCAGAACAGCAAATAGAGTTCTGGTAGATAGGTACCTCGGAGATATAACGTGCGCTTTCCGACTTAAGCCTATCTCGCACACGGGGAAGCACTTGTACTATTAGGGTAAAAAAGGGTAATGATTAAATAAAGAAGTGCACCCCCCCCCCCCCCACCCACCTCCCACCACCACCACCACCACCACCCACCACCACCACCCATCCCAACCACCCCACCCCCACCCAAAAAAAAAAAAAAAAAAAAAGTCTAGTCCTTGTAGTAGTCTTCTCATCCTGGGGGTCGGGATTCTGGTAGAGACTCTTGGCAAGGAGGGCGGCGGTTTTGGCGACGAAGTGGTTTGAGGTCGGTACGCCACTACTCTGGAAGAAGTGGTACAAGTCTGTGTAGTTTGTGATGTCGTACTCGATGTCCTGTCCACCCTTCTTGTGCACCATGACGAAAGGGACTCCTCGTTTGGCATAGAGATATTCCTTTGGGGTGTTGATCTGGTCAACCTTGAGATCCGGCCGGGGCCTGTAGTGGTTGATCGGAATGTCTGATTTTTCCACTAGTAAATACAGTTATTTGGTATGACCTCTTTTATCCCTGCTGACGTTATCCTAATGTTCAATTTCAGTCTGCCTCACCAAGCGTAAGAAAGCATTGTACATGTTCTCATAAACCACACTCATGCAATTAAGCAAATGAATATTTGCTGTGGGCAAATATCTATTTTCTATATATATTTGTAGATATGAAGCATTCTAGTTAATTGTGGATGCATTGGGCAGACAGAATTGTGTTTATTTCCAGGCCATCCTGATCGTCGTTTACTACTATAAGGTGTATGGTTGGAGGCAAGATCAAAGGCGCCGCACAGCATTTATTAGATAACAGACGGGGTCGTCCGTTTCGCTTTGAACAACCACCCCACCTGTCTGTAGGAGTTATATAATCGGTGCGCAAATAATTGTGTCAAGTCCACTGCCGGGCTGATGCGGTGTCAGTGTCAGCGATGAACATGAATGCTCAAATTATAGACTTGTAGCACTTACAAGTTGCTTAGCCAAATTATTTGAAAAGTGTATATTCAATTCTCTGATAACAGGAAATATAACCTTAGAAAAAGATTCAACATACAAACAATCAAATGTAGAACACAGTCCTATGCTTATTATCATTTCTTCTGGATATGATCAACCTGCGGAACCCTCTATCCGATGAAGTAACTAATGCTCGCTCATTAAAAGAAATCAAATCCTTAATTAATCGTTCTGATGCAATTATTAATAATTTTGACTTCAAATATTTTCATAGATCATGCCAAATTGTCCACTGTCGCCTTAGGCTCGGCTGCAGTGACTTAAACGCTGATAAGTTTAGACGACATGTATCAGACATACCAGACTGCACTTGTGGATATCACCTTGAAGATGCAATTCACTTTTTCTATAACTGTTAAAAAATACGATAATATCAGAAACACTGTGTATTTCTACACACATGGGTATGGTCTAAAAATTATATAACATGGCAGTAGTTAAGCAGTTCTACAAACATGACTCTTCTTAAATCAGTTGTCAAAAGCAAAAGGTTTGAGTAGCTTAATTTTATGCATGTAGTAAAGGAAAACTGCATTACCTTATTTCAAAGACACCACTTGCTTGCTTTCATTTGTGCATTTTGTATGTTTATGTTCATCACTCTCTTATATATATCCAGCTGTTGTTAAGTTGTTACCTGGAGAGGTATTACATAAGCATGTTTTGCTTGTTTACCGATCCAGATTTCTTTTGAAATAAAAATACGTTTAAGCCAACACAGCTAACCGTAAAACACATGATTGTAAACTATTCAAAAAGGGGCACTAATCTCTGGCTTCTTCTCGGGTGTCGGACTCAAACTCATTTATTCTTAGAATAACATGACATACAATTATCTACAATTTTTATTATGTACAATTTAATAAAAATAGGATACGTGGATACTAATACAATTTACCAATTGTATTGTACACATTGTTAAGGAATTTAGATAGGCCTTTAAGATTTCTTACACTGTTAGTGGTCATAATTTTCTTAAATGTTTGGAAACTTAAGATATTGCTTATTTAAGAGTTCATATCGCCGTTGGTGAAAAGCTTCACATCGGAATATATAATGCAATTCATCTCCCACGGCGATAGAATCACAGAGTGGACACTGGTTGTCTTCCCTGGGAATGTTCAGCCATCGACCAGTTTCAACTGGTACTCCTTGGTTAGAAAGTTCTGACTTTTAGTATTGGGAGAAATATTGATTTTGAGAGCAGTAGATATTTCGCAAATGAAGGTTGATTCTTCAGGTAACACGACCTTTGGATTTCCGCTTTGGCTTACTAGCTGCCGTGAGTCAATTTGCTCGTTAACGCAACCGAGCGTGACAAGAGACTGGGCTACCAGTCTGCAAGGACAGCTAAATAAACTTACGCATTTTTGAAAACTGATTGGTTACCCGTGATGTATGAAGATTTCAACAAAGGGCGCATGGTAATTAATTTCTTCAGCCTAAACAAACAGACAAATAACGGCGAAAGCTCATCGGATGTCGTCATTTGGAAATACCCCTGATTGTTACAGTTTGATAATAAAAAAGTATCCCTGAGTGAAAGCATTTGCGGATTTCGGATTGCGTGGATGATACAATTACTACTCCCTTGTTGTCATCCACATTTTCTGGTATAACCCTACACTTCTGTATTTGTCGTAATTCACTTGCTGCTCAGTTAATGAATTTATAACATGTATACTTAGTTGTAGCACCACTCAGATTACCCGATAAAGGTTCAAATTTGGTCTTTCTTGTACCTGGGGTAATTATTTAATCTAAATCCAGGTTTGAAGTGAGGTGGAATGTGAGTTATGCACGTCGCAGCCCAGCAAGTGATGTATGATCAGTTGCTTTACTTTTTTTGTAAATCAACTGATCATTCCCAGACATCAAAGGATCAACAGGAAATACGTTGATTGATTAATTACTGTTATCTTGCACAGTGGATATGTCAAAAGTAAGTGTTTACATGTGAAGGTAGGGTTACTAAACCTAGGGAATACTCATATCATGGCGTGAAGTACAGATGTAAAAAGAACATACTTTGTTCAAAGGGTAACCGATAATACACTGACCGGTTGTTCATTGTTATCTAACTCAATGTATGTTTTTAAGAACCGTGGACATTATAAAAATAGTTGTCACGTGGGCTTTCTCAGCTAACTTGGCACCTATGGGAAACAATTGAAACAAAATAAGTGATCAGTTAAGAAACAAACACGGGTTATACTATTCGATACATTTAAATAACGTTTAAAAACGATATATTTAAAAATTTTAATATATTTCATATATATTCCAAATATTGTTTCCAAATAATTATTATTAAAGTATTTGATTCTCACATAGACATTTTACATCGAATAAGTATTTTTGTACAGCTGCAGACGCAATGGATATTGTTCCTGTATGTTGATATTCCCAGATACATTATAACTTTGGTAGGTTGTTATAATGATATTTGCATTTTGTTTTCATTCATTCGCTGCAGCTTTGAACAGAATCATTCTTGTTCCTTTCCGTTTGGTTTGGGAAGTTTTTCGATGCGCGATAGACGGTGTTTTCACAAGTATTTTCTTTTGTAAGCGTGTATATGTTACAGTCAATGTGTAAAATATGATTCACTCAGGCAATTTATTAAATATCTAAATATTTCAGTCATTTTACAAATTGACTGAATAATCCATTCATTTATTTAACCGACTGACTGAAAATGATAAAGACGACCAAGAGAGCTTAAACACATCACAATATATTAATTATGCTAAGAAAAGAAGCCAAACAAAACAGAACTGTACTTGGTGATGGTATTAAACATAAACAAATATTTGGAATTCGTTATCATATTAATAAAGATGGACATATTTTTCAGTTAATTTGTAAAATAAACTGAATATTTAGGCGTTTTAATACATTTCCTTAGTGAAATCTGTTTACATTTTGAATGTAAACATATACACACGGTAAAATAAGCAATGTTCAGTGAAATATTTACTCTGTGTTGCAAGTCAAAATAGTGTACACGAAGATCGCACAATTACCAAGCAAGTGACTTATCAAAACTGCATCACCATTACCGATGCTCCCCACAAATACACCTACATTTCAAAAACTGTATTTCATTTTTGTTGATCAGTGTGACCATACGCCCTTCTACTTTCAATTAAAATGCGCTTACGAATGGCGAGCACAGGTCGCGAACAAGTCTAGATTTCTGCTATATCATCCGGGTACTCACTGGGAAAATACAGTAATGCACAGGTAACAACTACTCCCGCGGAATTGCTTTAGATCAGTGTCCTTTGTACGTTGAAATACTATATATTGTGAAAGACAAAATGATGTATCAAGGATCAAGTAGAAGATACATTGACCGTTGCGCTGGGAGTTTATTCAACAGACCGTGAAAATAACACTGCTGTATCTTATTATTTATTTTAGATGATGCAGGCAAAGCTCACTTCTCCTGGCGGCCATTATCAAACGGCCAGCTAAAACACAACCCCGCGCTTACGTCTACAGGTCTCTTCCTGTAGTACGGTAATTAGTATTCTCTCCCTCAAGTGTATCCTCAATGATATAACCCACCCTCATTAATTACATGCTGCTCTTTTCCAGCCTCACGGCTATGGAGCTGTGATAAAGAGTCCAAGTCATCATAAAGTAATTAGGGTCCAATAAAAACAATGCGCCGCCAAACCTCATACATATTATCACTGAAAGTCGTACTACAGACGGTTAATGTCAGATCACAATAAAAGCATTTCAATTGCAATAACATGTTCCAGGACCATGTATTCTCTTAACACCATCGGATTTAGAAGCAATGGTCGTATAAAACAAAACAGATCTATTTAATCGCAACAGTATCCATGTTATTCCCACAAAATCACATAAAGAAAGGAGACATTAGGATATACATGTGTATTATCATTTTTCGTCAGGATAACAAAATTTTCTCTCCTTGTTACCACCTCCAGGTTCAGCTTAAGACGGGTCCTCCTTTGGTCAAAAGTTTGTTCCCCCTCTAATGAGTGTGTCACGCGTTGCACACGAGTGGCGGACGGGGTGCACACCCGTGTGCAACGCGTTGCACACGGGTCTCACACGCGTGACCAACCCGATGCACACTGGTTGCGTAACGCGTTGCCCATGCGTGTAAGGGGAATGAACTTCTAGGCAGTAGTGTACGTGTCACACAGGGGGACAATAATTTTACGGTACTTTAACCTCCATGACAGAGCCTTCAATAATCTCTGTTGATAAAAGCATCACAGAAAGTTTAAAAATATTTATGATACAGACCAATACAGCAACTGTTTTGTGACCCAGCGGCGGTAACCGTATCGATGTGCTGCTGCCAATAAACGATCTTGATTTTGGCTTACGAGATGTCCCAGAGTGTTTTCCAATAGATTCGGATCAAACCACACTGACAACCCTGCCATAATGTACATGCATCGTTATCTCCTGAAACTCTTGTCAAGTACAAGTGTATGATCACGTACATTTTCGATCATGCAACTTCCTATGTACTTATCGGGTTGGAATCATCTGGAGGAGACGAATTTTGGCCGACATCGCTGAGCGCGGATAAAATAAATATTTACCAGTCGGATTTCCAACTCAATAAGTACATACATTGTTGCACGATATATAATATATATTTGCTCGTTTATCAAGCAAGTGTTTCAGGCAGTAAATCACGTTGAATTTGATGCAAGCACTTATGAAACATATCAAGTGCGATCCAGATCTGGATAGGCGATCTATCAGGAGAAGACTGTAGCCAGTAGCTTCATGTAGCGACAAGTCAACATCAAAATATTTTATAGAGCAGCACTAAGAAACGATTGTCAGGGGCTGACAACATATCGGGTGGTTTAGGGGTTGAAATGCTGGTTGTTTTTTTAACTTTTCGCGAACACCTGGTATCTTCAATATTTGATAGTGATTCATAAGCACATGCTTATGATAAAGTCGAATTGTACTAGGGAAATAAACAATAAAAATATTCTGCTCTTCGTATCACAAGACAATGCGTATGTGCAGCAGTGACCGAAACACACTCAAGCGCGCACGCACACACACACACACACACACACACACACACACTTCAATGTCTGATATGACAGATAAATAACATTGTTTTTAGTTGTACTCGACTTTATTCCTTTATTCAATTTCATAAATGCTGGAGAAATGCGGGAAAAAGTAAGTTACTTATCCTTAGAATTTACCCCAAAAGTCGTTCATTGGACTGGATGTTCTGAAATATAACGTGACTGATCATGACACATTCGAACAAGCATAGATTATTTATAGCCAAGGTTAAGATACCAAGGGAGTAATTTCATAAGTAATGTTGCATGGCTGCGAATCTTTGTACATTGTGTTTGAAGCTTTGATTATACCAATATTGATTGATGTATTTCCAACAAACGGTTAGATCACAATCTTCTTGACGCTACAAATAACTGCTTCAGTCCATTGATCAGAACTAGAGAACAGCTTCAAGGTTCCCAGCAACCTGTTTACAACAGCACATACAACTATATTACATGTACCCTCTAAATAGTCTACACAGTGAGATAAAACACTCGTAAGTGGAAGTTAATGCTTCGAAGTGAAACGCTTCCGTGTGAAATTGGTAAATGCGGAAACGTGTACGTATACACGAACGATAAGTGCGTTCAGATCCATTTCATGTGCAATAATGGTGCATGTATTTTGACGACGTTGCAACACAACAATTTATACCGCTACTTAAGCCAGGTGGTGTTATAAGTAGACCTGCTTTATACTGCTTCATGTGCATTTGACGAACATAGGAATTTGTACGGGCGAATATAGGAATGGATGGACACATCGTTGTGTAACCAGACGCCTTAATTATAGACAAGGCACTGAATTATATTGTAACCATTAGTTAAAAGTCAATCTAATTCCAAAAATGTTTCGTCCACTTTGTACTCTCCTGATTATTTTACTGATTCTTTGGCTGGGCGTCTCACAAGCCAAGTCGTGTCATGATGTATCTATAAGCATGCCGGTCCCAGGGATCAAGTACGGGAAGCCCAAAGGCAACTATTTACAGAAGACCATGACATCCATCAGCCTGGCTGCCTGTGCATCGAGCTGTATATACATGGACGTGTGTGAATCATTCTTCTATTCACTGGCCTCGAGAAAATGTCTCCTATACAGTCGGGAGATACCGGGATTGGAGTTCGATGGCGACTATGGTTGGAATGGATACCAATTGCCAGGTAGGATGGTTTTGAGATGTTTTACGTGTTATGAACATAGCTGATAAAAGAAAATAAAAGGTACAAGATAGATACCTTGGTAATTAAATCAGCTTTTATTCTGATGTATATCATATGTAACATATGATTCGTGTGGTCGTCGTTAGATAACATTGGTGCGTGTGTGTGTGTGTGTGTGCGTGCGTGCGTGCGTGCTTGTGTGTGTGTGTGTGTGTGTGTGTGTGTGTGTGTGTGTGTGTGTGTGTGTGTGTGTGTGTGTGTGTGTGTGTGTGTGTGTGTGTGTGTGTGTGTGTGTGTATGGGGTCGGGCTGTGGGGGCTGTGCTGAACAACACTTTTTTGTTTCATGTCCAGGGAATAGTTATAATTATTTTCCAGCATTTTCGGAAGCGGGTTATGTTCTTTTTAAAACTCATGGTGGCTTTTTTCTATTCTGAATGTCTTACGCCCATCTTTGTTATGGTAAATGCATTCATTCATTTATCGTTTTAAATAACGCCGCACTCAGCAATATTCCAGCTATATGACAGTGGTCCGTATATGATCGAGTCTCTATCCCGAACATTCAACAGTATACAAGACACCAGGAAAAGAACACCAGGGTTGGCACGGTAGTGACAAGTTCATTATTTTTCATTAAAAAAAAAGATGCTGAAATACATGTAGATGTGAACACCTGGTGTCCTCATTGATTTTTTCAAAGTGATTCATAAACACATGCTCATGATATAGTCGGAATCGTACAACAGAATCTGCTTTCAGCAGAGATTTCGAATGCTTCTGGAAAGAGTTGTTTCGCTTTAACATACTCTGAAGTCTTATATGAAACCATTTTGTACATGTATGTGTATCTAAATTGAATGCATAATGCGATGATCAATAATATCGTAACTAGTAATCCAAAGATCATATGTATGTTCACTCCAGTATGGATATTCTGGTGTTTACAGACTCTCCGATGTGCTCCGACAATTTCGTCTTCAGCAGAACCGCTAATATCTGCTACAAGATCCATGAAGAGGAAAGACATGCAGATGAAGCCCAGATAATCTGCCGCCAGGAGAACGCTGCACTAATCTCGCTGAACACAGAGGCGAAAAGAAGACTCGTTGAGGAGATTGTCATAACTGGTATGCAACATCAGTTCTCTATGATGTTTCGTAGATAAAACAAAGATGCTAACAGTTGACCTTACGTCATGATGGGTGATTTATACAAACACGACATCACCGTTGTGATCAGGGCCTCTTGCACAAAGAGGGCTTGTCTAGTCGTTAAAGCGTTCGTTTGTCAAGCCCAAGGCCCACTTACGAGATCCTATTTGATTGTGATTCATAAAAAAATATGCTGATGATACAGTCGGAATCGTGCAATAGTTAAGATTTCTTAAGATGATGATTTTTCTTGTGTATATTTACAAATTGTCAAACGTTATAGCTTAATACAAACATTTACGAACAATTTCCTGATTTCAGCACATTGCGATTGTATTTTAGAGTAGTTCCGTTTGAAATACCAATATGGGATTCCGGAATAGCGGAAGGAACGAAAGACGAAAACGAAATGAGTCATGTCTCGACGCCTTTTACGGATAGTGTTTATTGGTTAGGGACGAAAATTATCAACGTTCGTCGGTAGAAATAACAATTTGTCGTCATAAACCATGGACTTTAGATTAGATTTCTTATTATTATGGAAATAATTTTATTTAATAAATATACATTTACACGTTGCTCCACGTATCAACCATCATTTACGGTTGGACGATACCCTTCTATGATACACCAGTTATAAATATTAACCGATTTTTGCAGAAATGCTCTATGACAACCACATATTTATACACTAAATCTTTCGTCCACGCCCTAATTACTATGGTTTGTTTGACAAGGAACATTTAAGAATATATGTCATAAAACCTGGATGCTAACATCATTCTGCTTTAGATAAAACAGTCGTTTCTCATTAGATTTGTCATAAATTGGGTAGTTTTATGAATATATATGACTTTATGATTTTAATTGTGAAACTGCAGAAAGGTTAATTTATGTGCCTAGTTCATAATGACATCGGTGATGATGGTGATGATGATGATGATGATAATGTTTGGTGAGTTAAAAGGTTATTCTCGGGATACATGTGAAGAACCGGGCTAAAAAATAGGTCTCCAGCAACCCATGCTTGTCGTAAAAGGCACCTATGCTAATCGTAAGAGGCGACTAACGGGATCGAGTGGTCAGGTTCGTTGACTTGGTTGATGCATGTCATCGTATCTCAAGACCCGTGAAGATCCGAGTTAGAACAGGTCTTCAGCCACCCATGCTTGCTGTAAAAGGCGACTATGCTTGTCGTAAGAGGCGACTAACGGGATCGGGTGGTCAGGCTTGCTGACTTGGTTGATGCATGTCACCTTATCCTAATTGCGTGGATCGATGCTCATGATGTCAATCATTGGATTGTCTGGTCCAGATTCGATTATTTGGAGACCGCCGTCATATAGCTTGAATATTGCTGAGTGCGGCGTTACACAACAAAAAGAACGAATCATTCTCGTGATTTAATGGATTGACTGAACGTCTTGTATAAGTAATTGAATTTTGAAATTATTTTTATCGTAGCTATTATTCCGTACATATATGTAGTACGTGATGTCGCGGAAGACCTGTCATAGAAAATGTATTTAATGTATCGGCACTATTTATGAAGCTTGAAAGAATATTTAATTCGTACGTTAACCTTTGTATTAAATATAAATAATAATAAGTGTGTATATTAATCTTTTTTTATGAAATATGAATGCTATTTTGAATACCGGAGACGGTTGCGTGTCTGTGGTTTATGTGTATGTCCAGATATGCACGGGAGTAATGAGTGAGTTGAGTGTAACGCTGCTTTTAACATACTGAGTATTCCAGATATATCGCGGCGTGTCAGCATAATGTGGGGGGAGAGCTCGACGTGACGCAGGTCTCAGACGTTTACCACTTTGTGAAAGCACGGCAATGGTGCTGATCATGTCAAATCTAGAAACACATTTGAGGCGAACCGGGATTCGATTCCATTTCGCGGGTGTGTACTAGTCCGGGCTATTTCCGGATTTATAGTACTAGACCACTGAGATATCATGACGCAGTTTTCACAAAAATACCCCACTCAGAGCCGATCAGTCCTTGTTTTATCCCCTTTAACGTCTTTTGGTGTTACGCGGCTGGGGGTCGAACCACCGACCTTCCGCTCTCCAGGCAGAAACTCTATCCATAAGACCATAGAGACGGTCCATATAGGAAATATATTAGCACACAACTGTGACAGAAGATATGTGAAACATGTATTTGATGGGTTTTTTAAATCATATTAACAATGTCTCTGTTAGTTTTGTTTTGTATTTTTTGTCGTTTAACGCCGCACTCAGTAATATTCAAACATCATGAGCATAGATCCACGCAATCAGGATACGATGACATGCATCAGCCAAGTCACCCGATTCCTATTTCGACAAGCATGGGTTGCTGAAGACCTATTCTACCCCGGATGTTCACGGGTCGTCCCTGTTAGTAATGGAATCACCAAAATGTAATAACAACCAAACACATAACGTTTGAACGAGAAACAGTATGAACAGCTTCAAAAACTGTTCGGGATTCTCGGTTGCCAAACGTTGTTGTGCTACGACTAACTGAAGCACAACGGAACGATGTCGTTGGACTAAGGCAGGAGAAACTTATTGACTGGTGCCCAAGGATTCGGTGTGTCCATGAGCCCCATCTCTAGGCTTTGGCACCAACAGCATGGTATATCATGCCGATCCTGTGTAGGAACCGCTGTAGAAGATCCGGGTTAGAATTGGTCTTCAACAAACCATGCTTGCCGTAAGAGGTGACTAAACAGGATAGGGTGACCAGTCTCTCAGATTTAGTTGATGCATGTCATCGTATCCCAATTGCATGGATCGATGCTCATGCTGTCAATCATTGGCTTGTCTGGCCCAGATATAGACCGCCGTCATATAGCTGGAATATTGCTGAGTGCGGCGGTAAACAGCAAACCAAATATGCAACGTCTGTCCGTGACCGCTTCATGTGTCTAATTATGGTTAAGTGGAACTCATGGGAGAGGTTGTACCGACGTCGCAATGGACATTTTGCTCCCCGCAGCCAGGCGCGTAAGGACAACTGAAACCGATAGATCAGTTGGTGGAATCGGACCCGTGAAGATCCGTGCCAGAAGAGGTCTTCTGCAACCCATGCTTGCCGTAAGAGGCGACGGTGCTTGTCGTAAGAGGCGACTAACGGGATCTGGTTGTCGGGCTCGCAGACTTCGTTGATTCACGTCATCGTATCACAGATGCTTATTATGTCAGTCGTTGAACATACAGCGTCGTCATACAGCTGGAATATTGTGAGTGCGGTGCTAAACAACAAACAAGCTGACGTTAGCAGGGTAATATTAAGGGTGCTCCTCTCCCACACTGAAAGAACAAACTGTCGCAAGTGCAAGGCAACGTTACGACCCAGCGTTATTCCGATGAAATGCGATAGCCGCGAGTTGTTCCATTTTGCACCATGCTAATCTCATCGTTCAAAACGAAGGGCTTGACAATATGTGTGACAGCATATGTGTGTATTCGGAACCACAATACATTATTGAAAAATATTGTGCCTGCAGTTAAGTATTTGTTCTGGGGTCGATGGGGGTAGTGGTTAAAGCGTTTGCTCATCACACCGAAGGCCCGGGTTCGATTCCCCAAACGGGTACAATGTGTGAAGCCCCTTTCTGGTGTACCCCGCTGTGATATTGCTCCTTCACTCTCTATATATTCTTAAACTATATGATCTAAACAGGAATAAATCTTGCATTATAATCCATAGTCCATATGTAATTTTCAATGTTACCGTTTTCCTAGATGATGACACTTTCTTCCTTGGGGCTACTGATGAAGGTACGGATGGAGTTTGGAAGTGGACAGCTGACAACTCAACCATAACTTGGTTTTCCAAGACAGGCAATAACGAGAAGTGTATGAAGATAGAAAGAAAAGATGGATCCATCGAGTACGATGATGACAAATGCAATGATGGGAATGAAAAGTTCATCTGTGAAATGTATTGACTGATGTGTCGATTCCCTATACATTGTACGTCATGATTTCATGTTGTATTGTATATAACCAATCCAGTGATTGATGTAATGAGCAAAGATCCCCTTCGGTGTACAAGAACAAGCTGTCTACCAAGCCACCCGATCCATTTAGTCGCCTCTTGTGACCAGCATTGGTAGCCGGGGCCTATTCTAACCCTGAATCCCCAAGTGGCGCTCTGATTACACGTAACAGATATCAACTTGGTTGTTACTTCAAGCGTTACCCTGAATCATGCGAATTAATTCATGCATTGCATAGAATGGCAGTGGTCGGATGGAGCAGCTGGGATATGTTCTATCATCCAAAACTGGCTACCACAGGAGATATCGCTTGTTTAAGATCAAGCGATATCTACATTGTAGATATCGCTGCAATGAAATTGCATCACAATGCTTTGCAGACCATTGTGACATCATTGGTTACCTTGACGTCAAAATCAAATGACATCACTAATGGCTCTGCTACTGAAGCTGTTAGCAGTACTTTTTTACACTTAAGACACTGCTTATTACTGTCTTCAAACTGAAAAAAATGGAAGAATGATGTTGGATGATAAATAAAATTTCATCCTCGTGTCTTTTGATATGGAATATATCAACACTCGTTGATAAAAGTGGAAATAGATTTCCACTTTTATCAACTCGTGTTGATATATTTGATAACAAAAGACACTCGGGTGAGGTTCCCCATGTGTCCAGGTTGTACAAAGGAAGCAGACATTCGCCGGACAAGCTGGGTGACTCTAAACGAGGAGGCACGGGTGGCCCAGTCTTCTGAGGCGCCGCGATTCGCTGTGCAGAGTTGCGTCCCTTGAATATGCCAGAAACCTATGATTGTGGTTTCGAATCCTGGTTCGCCCCGAATATGTTTCTAGTTTTGTCAGCACCATACCCGCGCTCGTGGGTTTCACCGAAGTGGTAAAAGTCTGAGACCTGCATCACTTCGGGCTTTCCTCCCACATTAAGCTGACACGCCGTGATAAAACTGGATTAATGTTAAAAGCGGCGTTAAACCCAACTCACTCACTCACTCACTCACTCTAAACAATGTGTCGTGAAAATTGGTCTTGTTTCAATCATAAAGCAAAACCTGTATGCCTTAGAGGAGTCGAAAGATATCATATATCTCAAAACAATCCCAGACGCACATACTTCCGCCTCCATACAACCATTCCCCCCACACACATCCACACACCTCCTTCCAAATCGCCAACACACACCGCCACCTACACACACGCACGCACGCACGCACGCACATAGCATAGCAGTTTAACAAGAAAATGGTTGGAAGATTCCAAAGTATTGTTGCTACCTTTGATATTCCCTACTCTACTCGGAACATTATCATTTGAAGCATACTTAAAATATCACGTTACATATCAAATATGTCTTAAGTATTTTCGCGAATAACTGGTTTCATCAGTGTTTAATTGGGAATCAGAAAGATATGTTCATGATACAGTCGGAATTGTACAATCGACTCTGGTCATATAAATGAAAGACGTGACAGAATAATGAGATCCGATTGGTCCACGTGAGCTTGATAAAATACTGTGTATCCCGCCTTGAAGGGAAATAAATTTCTCAGCGGGGAATAAATTTCTTATGCCCCGCCATGAGCAAGTCAGACTGCACGTGGATTTCTCCTTTTTACACCGCTTCGGAGCAAAAAGCTCCACGTTTTTTCCGATATGAGGCCTGGCATTATCGTGTTGAAACACTGTACACTGGTCTGGTTTTATAAGATGGGAAACATAACAAGCCGCAACCTAGTTCAACCTGTTGGCAACCAATCAGAAACGTTTGCTGAGTTCAATCCCGTGTAGCGCCATCATTTTCGTCCACCCATTTCTTGAGTACTTCAGCGGGGAATCTTAGAGCTGAGATTTGATGGTTATTTTAAAATAAAGACGAGGTAAGGTGACCAAAGATGAACACGACTGTGGCCTATGGTTTGTTTAGCAAGTGTCAATGGGTTGAAATAATGCTATAGGATGAAGACATGTTTCACCATTTACGCGTGCTAGCCAGAGTGCTTACATGTGGAATTGTTTACGACTGACCATATTTCCCAGATGATCAGGTTGGTTCGAGATTGCAGACAAACGGAAAATCAACCAACTACCCCCTTACATTTTTACTCTACCAATTACATGATAGGTGTAATGAAACCGAAATTCAATTGCTAAACAAAGAAACCAATTTAACAGGGGCAAGAGCATTCGGCATCACGACAGTCATCACCTGTTTGTAAACATAACGGTCAATCGGCTGCGAGTTCAGCTCTAAGCATGGTTGTGGTCACATACCACAGTGGGGAGTTTTGACTGGTGGCAGCCATAGTACAGAGAGCTCCGCGAACGGGATATCGCTGTGAGGAGCTTGATGCTGTCGCCCTTACAGTTCTTTGCCCTGTGTATTAATATTGTAAAATCGCTATATTCCTTTTGGGTCACATTCGTATCACTGATTTGAGTCTATTTATCTTTAATTTTATTATTCATTGATTTTATCATTAAACTGTTCTACAATTAAATACGTACAAGTCGAAGTGCCAATGCATACGGGCTTCATTCAATCTCATTCCTAAATCACAAATTTAGTGGGACGAGGGACGACCGGTTTTAGATATAATATTTTATGAATTTTAAATGAATAAAATTATTCATCAATCAGGAAAATTCATGCGATGTGACATTTAAAATTTGTGTAAAAATCGTATAAATAGCAAAAGTAAATTTCACACAAATATAAGTATCAAATGTAATGTTATTACATAATTAATACCCAGTGAATATATATTGAACAACTGCTTTCTGGATAGATTAGTTATCATTCTTATTTCCTTCCATGCATTCTTCACAATCTCCGTCTTTCGGTGGTTTGAATAGATGGTTATAGCATCTCTTATAGCAGCAAAACGTACACATGTGGGATATATTTAGGATTTTACGAAGACCTCCCCAAAATAGATGCATGCTAAACAATGGTCTTATGACAACCATTAGCCGATCAAATAAATTTAATTTCGTGTTACGGTCTAAAAAACACCTATTTTGTTTGTAAAAAATAACATTATTATAGTTTAATATAATTATCAGATTAATTATGGATGCATATTTATGGAAGTGTTTATTCGGATTTTAATATTTAACAACACTCAAGGTAGAGTATTTCACTTGTTGCAATATCAAACTCCTAAATCAGTAAAAAAATTATATGCCAACATCCTGGTATGCTAATCGTTTCCTTCAACTAAGTTGGACCTACTTTAAAACTGCAAGGTCCGATGGAGGACTGTTGTTATGCGCAGCAAGCTATGTGCGCATGCAGACACCATTACTGTGGACAGGAGTAAGGTTTAAGATATTCGTACCTCCACCCTTGAAAATTTCGATCTCAGCTAATCGCAATGTTAAATCCAAGCCGTCTTAAATTGCTGTAAGATCGGTTTGTACAAACAGGACAATTGTATGGTGTCTGTAAAGTTGATTGTAAGAGCCTCAGATCGATTCTAACTGAGATTGCTCTGTGCACGTGGGCACGTGGTGTAGATGACAATTCTAATGAGATGAGTCACGTTCAGCGGTGAGACAGATAACCTGTTCTCTCTTCCATTACCCGCTTGTACAGTGCGTGATTGGTTGGTTGGTTTGTTGTTTAACGCCGCACTCAGCAATATTCCAGCTATATGACGGCGGTCTGTAAATAATCGAGTCTGGACCAGACAATCCAGTGATTGATATCATGCACATCGATCCCCCACAATTGGGATCGATGACATGCATCAACCAAGTCAGCGAGCCTGACCACCCGATCCCATTAGTCGCCTTTTATGACAAGCGTATTATCTGACGTGATGATTATGAAGACAGGAGATGTTTGTAAATACAACTGAATAATAAACACAGTCCTACAGGACGCACACATGCCAAATTTGAAAATGATCTTAATAAATATAAATATTGTGTGTGAGAGAGAGAGAGAGTGTCTGTGTGAGTGAGTGTGTGTCTCTGTGTGTGTGACTGTGTATGTGAGTGTGTGTCTGTTTGCGTCTCTGTGTGTGACTGTATGTGAGTGTGTCTCTGCGTGTGAGAGTGAGTGTTTGTGTGAGAGTGTGTGTGTGAGTGTGTGTGTCAGTGTGTTTCAAAAACTAAGAAACTAAATAGTATACCGATCGGTTTCAATAATGTCAGTGTGACTCGTAGATATTGATAAAAATGTCATTTACAAACAGTTGTCATGGCAATGGTTAATCAAAAACTATTAGAAACAAAAATGGTTTCTGGGATGAGTGTGATCAAATTAGCGACTGACGCCCACAGAGTCCGCCTGTCTGCCTTCTGTCAACTGCCTTTCTTTGACGAACTGACAAGTCATTCCACGGGGAATAGACAACACGAAAACGTTGCTTGTGCAATGATGCAGCTTGAGTTCCAATTAGGTTTTTACTGTGTTGACTCTTAGCTGTTGAACAAAACAGGAAGCTACAAAGTAAAGACATACACACTTCAAGCATGCCGTCACGCTGGCGGATTCTCCAGTGAAGGCCTCTGACATTAACGTAACTGCGAATTCTTCAAGGAACAAAAACATAACACACAATCATGTTTTGTTGGAACCCACGGTCGCCCTGAATGCCATCAAATATAATGGGGCAATTACAGCTTCGTATAGCCATCCTTGAAAAATGCCATCTGTATAAAGGGGAACGCTAAAAAATAACGTTGTAAAAGAAACAAAATGCAGTTTTAGTATTGGTTAAATTCATGTTTGAAAGTATGCACACTTTTCTCACATCATAACTAGGAAGCTCTAACACGTGTGACAATTTGAGTCTTAAACCTCCGAACTAAACAGGTCAGAGTTACCTCCCATATATTATGACGTAATTGGTGTCAATGTAACTGGTCATGTATCCTGTACCTGTTTTCGGTATGACAACATGACCTCTGACTTATCGTCTGATTCTGAAGAATTTTCCTTGGACCGTCAAGAAATCGTAAAACTGTATGCTTATATTCCAACACGAGCCAGTTCCTCAAGTAAAAGTCGAGGTATGGAAATGACGGAAGCGGACACAAGTGAAGACCAGTTGTTAGTTTTGTAAAATCATCAGCGCTACTACCGACGCGACCACCAAGGTAAGAATAACATAATTATCTATGTTCGTTACAGCATTTCTAGAGATATATTATACATATCTGTCATGCCTGGTAACCATATTGACTTCGATCCCTCTGCGTTTGTTTAAGAAGACGGTCCAGTCAGGGTCTTGATGAGAGTGCTCTCCCTTTAGCCCGTTGCACTATAAGGAAGATACAGCATCATGGCGTCATTCTGTGTGACCAGTTGTACAACCAGCGGGTATCACTCAGGAGAAACAAGGAGAACAAATCTCAAAGTGCACGCACAGTGGACCATTTCAACCATCATCGTGAATCTTCCAGTCCTTGAGCCATTAATGTCCGTGGCTCCTCCGTGGCAAATTGGGGCACGGGTGGCCCAGTCGTCTAAGGCGCCGCGATTCGCTGTGCAGAGTTGACCCTTGGGCACGCCAGAAACCTATAATTGTGGGTTCGAATCCCGGTTCGCCCCGATTATGTTTCAAGGTTTGTCAGCACCATAACAGTGCTCGTGGGTTTCACCGAAGTGGTAAACGTCTGAGACCTGCATCACTTCAGGCTTTCCTCCCACATTAAGCTGACACGCCGCGATATAACTGGAATATTGTTAAAAGCGACGTCAAACCCAACTCACTCACTCCGTGGCAAATTTTGAAAAACGAAAATAACTACTTATTTAATTTGAACAGCGAGGCAGCGAACAAAGAACCATGTTCAAAACAGTAGGCTGCGCATCTGAGACGCCAGAGATGTACCTACAGTTTATTCTAAAACAAAGCCCCATGACGTCATATGTTTATCAATTGGCTCAAATGACGTAGTATTGCAATGAAAAAAGAACTCGTAGCCGTGTAAAAATGTAAAAATATCAATATAATTGGGATATTTGTATTTTGTAAAGCTCAGCAAATACTATAGCCCTCGCCGTTTGAAATGACTTCATGAAATATCGGGATTATTACATCTCGACACATTTTAAATTCGCGATGCTATTTGATGGTGGTTCATGGACTCATGCTCTTGATATGGTCCAAGTCGTGAAGGCTTTCCTCTTGCTGTCGACATGTCTCTTGTCCCTTTTAGCGGATACACACATCGTCAACACTGTCCCATGCACATCAATCACGTTAATAGATATACACATGCACACCCCCGATGGTTTTTCAACTGACCGTTAGAAGACGAAATCTGACGTCGTGTGTATGGATTAATTCAATATTTCACACAATGTCGGTGATCTTTTCGTTTTCTGCGATATTGATCGATCTTATTAACTTAAAACGCGTTTAATTCCCAAAGCAAACGTTTATCAAATTTGCAAAAATGTACTCCTTCAAAGCAATTTTATTATTTCGTATGTACTTGTTATGCTTACATTTATACATAAACTATCGAGTTATGGTAGTTGTATAGTCTTGAAGTTATTTAAAGTGTTCACGGATCGCACATGTAATACGAGAAAGGTCGTAACAATTGAATTTTATAAAACATCAAGGACAAAAAATAACCATTACCCTGTACACACAAATATACAGTCATGTTTAATGTCTTTCCTTTCAGTGGACATTAATGTCAGATTATGCAAAGTTTGAATGTCTGTGGGGAAGAAATTGTTGATACTGCCTGTTAAAGGAGTATGTATGTAAAGCCACATCGTCTTAGCCATTACTGAGGCAAGGTATTCAAACAATGTTAATGTAGATTTTGCTTTTGTTTAACGCCGCACTCATCTCAGTATTCCAGCTATATAACGGCAGTCTGTAAATGATCTAGCCTGGAGAATCCAGTGATAGACATCGTGAGCATCAATCCACGCAAATGGATGACGATGACATGCAATTAAACACGATCCCCCGACTTCCCGGTCCATTTATTCGATTTTATCGACAAAAAGAAACTGTCCAAGAACATTCTTGAAAAAAATTATTATCCTTTAGACTGATGAAAAATAAGTAAATTGCCTGTCCAAAAAATGATATTGTTGCAAGGTGGTTTTCTTTAAAAAAGATACTCATAATTTAAAATATAAAAATATCTGATCTCATACACCCTGACTGGACAATATCAGGGATCGTGGAGTTGGGCCCAGACCCTGGGTGTCACTTCACTAACACCCGTTGGTTCGTCTCCGGTTCTGGTTTTCGATTACCGTTCAACATACTCGATGAACTCGTGATTATCATAATTTTGTTTCAGTCTCGTAAACAGTCATAATTCTAATGTATTCAGGTCTAGTCTTTCTACGTGAAGCTCATAACCTATCAATCACTGGTAGAATACCAGATGGCTATCACCGATGCTTTAGCAATGTACATCTTCCCGAGGCAAGGGAGTTAACTGACTGTATAAGTCCAGTTTCCACCCTTGCCGAACTAGGCAGCAAATATGGAGTTATTTTTGGCTGGACTAACGAGGATATGCATAGTCCAATCAAAATCGCTTTTCGAAATCGACATCCGGTTCGTAAACAACATGGATCTCATGGTACAGATTTCCGTCGACTGCAGAATTTGCAAAGGATGAGTATCGTCAACTGGGCGTCGACAGATATTTTTCAAAACCTTTCATGTTTTTCATCAAGATGCTCACGTGATTTGATGCACTTTGCGAAGTAACACCCGTTTTAATACAAAATATACCTTGATCATCGATCAGATCGTCTTGACTGGGCGCCGCCATTTTGTTTGAAATAAATGCAAGTGATGTGAGAGGTGATATCCAGTAATATCACGACGGCGGACACCAAAAAGGCGCTTCACACATTGTACCAATGATGGGAATCGAACCCGGGCCTTCGGCGTGACGAGCAAACGCTTTAACCACCAGGCTACCCCACCGCCGCTAGACGTACAAGAAGACTATTATCAAATTTTCATTCTATGTCAGCACCATACCCCTGCCCGTATGAAGAATTAATCATTTAGGCCTTCCCTAAACAACATGAAACAAACAAACTTATTTGAAAATTAAAACTGATATAACCTACTGTAAGAAAGCTAAAAGTAAGAGCCACTGGCTGTTGCATTCCTCAAATCAAATGAATAGCCCTGTTTATGGTTATGTAATAGTAACAACATTTAAAGACCAATAGCAATTACATCACATTGTACATGCGAATCCTGAATCGAAATCAATAATATCGGTATCCCCTCCAGCTTTCACCGTCTAACAATTCGGGCTTTAGCCATCATTTAGCAGATAATGCCTAGGCATAGTGTATTTATTAGATATATATTCGAAAAATATTTTCTGCTTTCTCGTAACTTCAAGCAAATGAATACTAGAAATAGTTTTTTCCCTTTGACAGAGCGCGCAAACTAGAATCGGAACCCAGCCTCATGTTATAATTGCCCACTAGCTCAGAACCGGCGCCAAATATGTTTTTTCATAAAAGGCGATTTGTGAGAAATAACAGAAACTGCTGAATGATTGATGACTGTTGACAAACGAAACATTTTCTTCAACAAGAAAACTGTACATTGAAATTTTAACTTAAGTTATAATAATGACAGCAAATGCGGAAGAATGTGAAAATGCTGCGTTGACATAGACATTGGAAGATAAATAATATATGATGCTGTGGAAAGTTTGAATTGTAATGCCTTTGACATTATGACTTTCTGTTGCTAGGATACCATCTAGGGATATTTTTGTCTCGCAAGATCTCGCAAGAAATGCGAAGGGTTCTTATATACCACTATGGCGTCTATATGGAATGCATGGCTACACAGTTATGAGTGAATGAGTCAGTTTGGTTTAGCGCCGCTTCGAACAGTATTTTGAGTAATGTCTCAGTGATGAAGGTCTTAGACGTTTAAAAACGTTTTGTGAAACCAGTGCGTACAGATATGGTACAGAAAAATCTGATCAGGGAGAGCCAGGATTTGAACCCAAGGACATAGGTTTATAGCACTACTGAGGGACGCAAATTTGACAGCGAATTGCGGTGCCTGAGACAAGTTGACCACCAATGGCACCACACGAATATTAGATATAAAATCAATTTGCAGCACGATCACAAAATCAGAACAATCCTTCATCAGAGCAAATCCTTTCTATAAATCTAAAGAATGTAAGGGACCTTTTTAATAAAACTATGAGCCAACATATATTTTGTCTAAAAATACATTGCAACAATATAATTTGTATAGCAGACAATTTTTTTCCAACAGGTGAAGCATATGTTGATTAAATCCCACGCCCCCGTGTAGTTATCTAACAACAGTTCCAAGCTTAGTGGCCCAGTCGTGTAAGGCGCCGCAATTCGTTTACAGAGTTGCGTCCCTTGGACACGCAAGAAACTTATGATTGTGGGTTCGAATCCCGGTTCGCCCCGATTATGTTTCTAGGTTTCTCAACACCATACCCTTGCTTGTGGGTTTCACCAAAGTGGCCAACATCTAAGCCCTGCATCACTTAGGGTTTGCCTCCCACATCAAGCTGACACGCCGTGATGAAACTCGAAACTGTTTAAAGCGGCGTTAATCAAACACACTCACTCACAATTTACAAAAACTTTCAATTTCAGTTTTAACAACTTTACATGCATAAAATGCTCGCTTACAATTACATACCTGTGCTTTCTGTATCGACATTTGTTTTGTTCTTAATTAATGTTCGTACGAAGGAAACGGGCCTTTAGTTCTAATAAGTTCTGTTTATACGAGAGTAGGTACATTACATCAAACATTGCCTGACTTATAATCTTTTTTTACGATAACGGAGAAGAACACAGTTATCAGATGTCCGTTCTACAAATCCAACACCATTATTTGCCTTTGCTTATTTCAAGGCTACTTTAAATGAATGTAGATCAGAATGCAGATCAAGCATGTATTCTAACCTTCCCGAATCTCCGATATGCGTGGCGCTTCACGACACACACTGCTTCGTCTTCGTTGTCAACGTCAGCATGAAACTATATTGTGTCTCCGTGATGATGACTGAACTGCCATTATAGGGAAACTGAGTGATTACTGTCTGGACTTGCTGGCAGCGCGACTACACGTATCTCCCTGACATTACCCTTCCCTGTCGCCTGATCGACACATGACAGTGTGAAGTGAGCCTCGCGACAGATAATTCAATAACATCACTCAGCGTCTTGAGCATCCTTCAGGTTTCGTGGGAGAGTAAATATGTTCACACAAGGTTTCCATACATTGATGTTAATGGGACTGTTTTTCTATGTGCTGATTTCGACATTGGTTCCATGTTCTGATATTGACACCGATATAGTATCTGGTATAAATGTGGCTTCAATACACTTATGAGTTTAATCCCATGCACTTATATTAACATACAGTAAAGTACGGTTATAACGAACTCAACCGTAGTTCGTTATAAGCATATATACAGCATAACTACAGCAAATAGTCGGGACCAAAAAAGTAAGTTCGTTATAACCGTAAGTTCGTTATAAGCGTGTTCGTTATAACCGTAGTTTACTGTACTGTATGTTCTAATATCTGATGTTAGACGGATTCCATGATATGAAGCTACCACGGCTCCTTGCAACGATGTTAACATGGCTTCAAGATGAGATGTTAACACTGTTCGATGCTTGCTTTGATATTGAAGCGGTTCCTTTGGCCTAAAAGGTAAAATATGTGACAATTATGTGGATCACGAAATATCAGCGATGATACAGGGAGTTCGGGAAAAGGGTAAGCGGTCCTGCTCTACCTGTAGAACCCGCTATCACACAATTTTCAGAACTAAATAAGCATGTGTGTGTTGGCTAACGCCGCACCCACCCTGTCACACGACGGCGGCCTAAACATACTCGAGTCCGGACCAGACAATGCAGTCATTCACACCAGACACTAACGCCGTTTGTGGTCATCGGAAAGCGGTATCACAAAATGATTGCAACACATTCAATGTAAACAGTTACAGAAAGAGAGAAAAATAGATTTATGAAAAATGTGCATTCCTTACAAAAGAGTGGGGGGTGCGTGGTGCTATTAATCCTGCTTAATACCACATAGCAATGTGGAACAATACCGATTTGTCAAACGCTACTATTGGACACACAAAGTACTACGGGTTAATTTACTGATATCGTATTGCCCTGCGTCTTAACCCTGATCTTCTGAATACCGTTGTTGATGCTGAACATACGATATCTCAGAACTGGGACTGTGAACCATTGTCATTTGCCACGCATGAAATGGCACAGCTAAACACGTTAACTGATACCAGATAGGAACTGTGACGATCCGGGCTAGAATTGTCTTCATCAAACCATGCTTGTCGCAAAAGGCGACTAACAGGATCGGATGGTCTGGCTAGCTGACTTGGTTGATGCATGTCATCGTATCCCAATTGCGTAGATCGATGCTTATTATGTCAATCACTGGATTGTCTGGTCCAGACTCGAATATTTACAGACCGCCGTCATATAGCTGGAATATTAAACAACAAACAAACAAACAAACAAATGGTACCAGATGGGAAGTCCGAAACGGGCAGTCCCAACCAAATCAGTACATTAGTGCCAAGAGTTCTCTAGGCGTAGGAAGATAACATTGGTTGGTTTGTTGTTTAACGCCGCACTCAGCAATATTCCAGCTATATGACGGTGGTCTGTAAATAATCGAGTCTGGACCAGACAATCCAGTGATTAATATCATGAGCATCGATCCACGTAATTGGGATCGATGACATGCATCAACCAAGTCAGCGAGCCTGACCACCCGATCCCGTAAGTCGCCTTTTACGACAAGCATAGTCACCTTTTACGGCATGCATGGGTTGCTGAAGACCTATTCGACCCCGGAATCTTCACGGGTCAGGAAGATAACACGGACGCAATAACTGAGTCATTCTTGACCATCTTGAGTACAAAGTTTCTGCACCACCGCAAGAAACGTCTGCGATAACAAATAACTCCAAAGGATATCAAGGGTGCGATTGTAATTCTTCAGACATCAAAATATTCAAAGATTGAACAGAAGACGTATTTGGAATACTTTGACGACACACTGTAAAAATGTGTTTAGTATGTAAACACAGACAAGACATGTTTAGATCTTAACATGATTAGGAATATGTATAAATCCTACACGGACTACACATTTGGTGTCTTCAGACATTTAGATCTAAACACATGAAATAAGATATCGTCCCACAGCCTAAACACCACCTAAACAGACCATCATTATAATCTAAGCATGTTCAGAATTTAAACACGTTAAAACATGTTTCGAATTTGAACCTTTTTTAAAGTTAAAACATGTTTCGAATTTGAACCTTTTTAAATAAAGTCCATTTCATAGGCAATAAGTCAAATTTGGATAGGAAGTATAATATGTATTGAAATTAGAGGTGCAAATCAGATTCACAGGCATTTGCATAACATAAATACCTCCATGTAGGACTTAAAACGAAGACAGATCTATGTGTTCATAAATGAGTTCTTGCTGTGTGAGAATTAGTATTTCTCTCATACTGGAAGTTGACAATGAAAGTATATCTGATTACTACGATATACCCTTAACTTAGTTACCCCCCAAATCCCCCACCCTACCAACCCCCCACCCACCACCACCCCACACACACACCCCACCCCCTACCAATACATTACCCGGACCCAGTCAATACACACACACCCTCACCTCGGTATCCCCATTAAACGCTTGTAATAATATAGAAGGCATCCTTTTCAAACTACCTACAATGAATTTTAAGTGAATTTCCTGAACATGTTGGGACAGGGAACGTGTTTAAGTTTGTGTTTATGATCTAAACCCCATTTTTACAGTGTAGGTCATTAGGTTTAACGTCGCGTTCAAAATTATTGCACTGAAAGTTCCAGATAAAAAGCCTAAAGATGTAAACAGTGCTATCTCGTGTTTTCCTCGTGTGTATGAGATAAAAATAATGTTGGAATTTGTACATTCGAATGCAAATTGGATCTTAATAGTGGAAAAATAATTTCTGAAAGGACTTACTGTGCCACAGGGATAATACACGGCTACTTTATTCAGTTTATGTGCATGTATGCATCTTTTACAAGAAAAACACAAGAGAATACACAGCATAATCATTCTGCTTACCTCAGATCAATGCCCACCTGATTGTGACCATTCAGTCAACAAATCTGCTATGATGATGATTTTGTGAAAAGGACGTATGGTATCTGTCGAGAAAAGACAGAATATGGAATTTGGGTAAAGGGGAAACAGAATAAAACACATCTTTAATTACCTAGTTCCATCGCGCAGTTGAATATAATTCCTGTAATATCAGCGACATAGCTCTTGATAATAACTGGTTTTCAGAATGATATGCATGTTTCTTCTAATACTATCAAATGACAATACCGGTGAAGCGGAATCCTGGAAGCACTGGTTCCTTCAACCTTACATCAACTATATGTAATAGAAGATTATTGATGGCAACCCCCTAAAGTTGTTGTCTCCACTGAGAGAACGACCATACACTCTTTTACGGCGGTGGGGCGGGGGTGTTAGTGTGTATGAGACAGGGTATTTTTGTTCTCAGTACTATTTAACATTCCCAATTATAAAAGAGGCAAAACCCTTTCCATATTCATATCATCTCTGTTAAAAGCAGAGTCCATTGTACGATTTATACTACAGCACAAGCATGTGTTTATGAATCAGTATCAATCAGGTGTTCGCGAAAAGGTGATGTTATGCTGCCCCACCAATGGCACAAACACATGCAAAGGTATGTCAATTGATCATCTGAAAAAACACGGGGAAATTTAAGTCAAACTAGGGAATTGCATCCGAAATCATTATTGTCACTGATGCGTCATATTTGGAAATGTCCTCCGCATGCCTATTGAAAGCTTTGGGTGTTGTAAAAAAACCTCTGAAAGCCTTTTTGCTGTGCCTCCTTTTGGAATCCCTGATCTTTTTTAACTAACTATCTCGTTGCTATGTCTGTCATCGCAAAATCCAGGGAATGTTATTTGCAGCATTTATGTGTTTACGCATAACCTTAACAACGGTTAACATTTAGCCATTTTGCATAACTGTATTCTATGATATACGACAAGCTTCCAAGTTATCGACGTTTTTGCCTGATGAATAGTTATATTATTGTATTCCGACCTGCAGTAGAAACACATCTCGGTTGCTTTTGTCGGAAAAACATATCGCCTTCCAGATAATTGTCTCACTATCAAACACATTGATTCTATATATTGATTATGACCCGTTGGAGTCACTGGGGTGTCTATCCCCAGGAATGTGGAAGCAGTATGGCAGCTTGTCCATTATATCTGAATTATCCCTCGTTAACTATGCATCACTGTCAACTTTCGAAGAGATGTTGATGAATGACACCGTAAGGGTACTTGCACATATTACACCAGTGCTTTGTCGGTACCTAGTCGATATTAAATCGGTCTAAAATCTGTACTACATCAGTGCTAATCAGTACTTGGTAGATATAACATCAAAACAACTTTATAACATCAGTACATAGTACTCGGTATAACCCCGGTATAACCATCGGACTAACATCCGTATTGCATCATTACTTAATAGGTACTTAGTAGATATAACATCGATACAACACCTATATAACATCAGTACATAGTACTCGTTATAACATCGCTATTACATCAGTCTAACATTTGTATTACATAAGTTCTCAGTCAGGACTTAATTGATATTACATCAATTCAACATCTATATTACATTAGTACTTAGTCGACATTACATCGGTCTAACACCTGTACTACATCAGTACTTAGTTGATATAACATCAATACATAGTACTTAGTAGATATTACCTCGATATTACATCGGTCTAACATCTGTACTACATCAGTACTTTGAGTGCGGCGATAAACAACAAACAAACAAAACATCAGTACTTAATCAGTACTTAGTAGATTCAACATTAATACAACATCTATATAACATCAGTACATAATACTCGGTATAACCTCGATATTCATCGTTCTAACATCTGCATAACATTAGTACTTAGTCAGTACTTGATGGATATACAAGTACTTAGGCGATATTACATCAGTACGATATCGGGCTAACATCTGTATTACATAAGTACTTAGTCGATCTTACCTCGGTATTACGTCGGTCTAACATCTGTACTTAGTACTTAGTTGCTTTCAATCGATATGACACCAGTATTACGTTGGACCTAATCGATATATCGACATTACAACTGGTTACGTTGGTACATCAATATTATAACAGTACAACATTGGTATTACAGATGTAATAGGTTTGTATAACATCAGTACTGCATCGGTTATCACTGTTAAGTGTACGTGTACCTCAAGTAAGGTCACTGAAGGACTTCTGGCTCACAATCAGTCAGACCACACAATGTGCCCACCGGATGCTAAGTGGGCGGTTAGCGACATGCGTGGGACACACGGAACACCTGCCCTGGAACACCCACGGATGAGATTATTGCCGATCTATCATACACATTAGTTCTTAATGTTGTGACGCGTAGGAGTCCCTTGGCTGTGTGTGGCAGCTTGTCCGTCATAGCTAGAATGACAAACCCTGTGTGACACCCGTCTGCGACGTGTTGAACACGGGTGTGCACCCCTCATTACAGAGGGAACATACTTTTGAGCAAGAGAGGAAACATGTTAAGCTGAAATTGGAGGTAGTAACAAGGAGAGCAAGTTTTGATATCCTGACGAAAAATGTTAAAACACACAATGTTTATTATATGTACTTGCTGACGTCTCCTTTTTAAATGAGATTTTTTAGGAAAATGGGAGTACCGTTGTGATCAATGGGATCCATCTTGTTAATAATACCATTGGCTTCTTCGTGATCTTTAGCGATGGTGTTAAGAGAATTGATGATCTTGGTAAATGTTATTGTCATTGTAAAGTTTGTGTCAGTTCACGCGAAACGTCAGTAGTACGACTACGACAGTGGTTATATTTATGAGGTTTGGCGGATCATTGTTTTTATTGGACCCTAATTACTTTATGATGGTTGAGTCCCTTTGTCTCATCTCAGTTGCCGTGACGCTGAGAAAGAGCAGCATTTACTTAATGAGAGTAGGTTATATGATCGAAGATACATTTGAGGGAGAGGGTGCTACTATTTGCCGTACCGCAGGAAGAGACCAGTCGAGCGCGGGGTTGTGTATAAGATGGCCGTTGCATAATGGCCACCAAGAGAGGTAAAAACTGAGCTTTGATTGCTCTCTGTTAATAGGGAAAAAGTAGCACTATTTTCACAAGTCTGTTGAATCGACTCCAAGCGCTACTGTCAATATATCTTCTTCTCGATCCTTGAAGTCTTTGATAGGCATATAAAAGTTGGTGGAACATGAATACATGACACTTTTTATGGGACGTTGTACAAAGAATAAAAAGAAGTTGCTATCCATAAAAAGGTGTCATGTATTCATACTCGATTCCTTGATACATGATTCCGGCAATACAATGTATATTCATTTCAACGTACGTTAATAGTTTACAACCATGTGTTTTAGAGTATGTGTTGAGCTTCAGCAATATTTGTAAAGCTTAGGTTCCACTTGCCCAGAATAGCCAGGAGGAAAAATAATTAAATGAGTTGGTTGGTTTGTTGTTTAACGCCACACTCAGCAATATTCCAGCTATATGACGGCGGTCTGTAAATAATCGAGTCTGGACCAGACAATCCAGTGATTAATATCATGAGCATCGATCCACGCAATAGGGATCGATGACATGCATCAACCAAGTCAGCGAGCCTGACCACCCGATCCCGTTAGTCGCCTTTTACGGCAAGCATGGGTTGCTGAAGACCTATTCTACCCCGGAATCTTCACGGTTCAATTAAATGAGAGATGTTTCCCATTACATACATGCGGGGACATCATCAAAATATGACTGTATATGTAAATGTTACGACACCTATCTACACGAACTGATGTTTCCCATTACATACATGCGGGGACATCATCTGAATATGACTGTATATGTAAGTGTTACGATACCATCAACACGAACTATTCAAACATGAGCCTAAGGTCGTGGAGACGAAGGATAAAGATACCACCGGAACAACGTATGGGGGGTCCTTATTGCTTCATTCTATCGAGCAGGATACCCTGAAAAACATTAAACGTCGAGTAACAAATATTCACCCTGTAGAGTAGGAGATGTGCAAATAAATATATATTTACCAATATGCTGGAACCCGTTCACAAAACACTCTAGCGAATATAATTCTCACAATTTGTGATATTAAAAACTACTTTGATTTTTCAAATATCACACATTCGACTGTTCATATAATAAAATACATCATTTGATATAATACATTATTTTATTGATTTCTGAAAATCGATATCAATAAAGAGTTCATAAAACCAAATATGTGATATAAATTCATTCCTTGCAATCAATAAATGAATTTCTGATAATTAAATTAGGAATAAGCCTTTTTCTGATCATCCAGCGTATCCACTGAACGACAGCCTCCCACCCACCCGCCAGTGGGACACGTGCGTGTTAAACATGTCATGGGCCAACTGATTTGCTGTGCCTCCTTTTAAAATCTCTGACCTTTTTTCAACCAGCCGTTTCGTTGCTATGTCTGTCTTCGCAAAATCCAGGGAATGTTATTTGCAGCAATAACTGGAATACCGCTCAAAGCGATGTAAGATGATTGGATTCAGTGCTTGAATGTAACACATTATGTGAGACTAAAACGGTTCAGTGATTGAAACAAATGCAGTACATTGTTAGACTGACATCATCGACGACAAAGCGGCTGGAAATGATGACAAATCATATCTCTGTCTGCACAGAACCGGTCGTGTGCAACACGACTTTCAACTTGCTTTAAATGTGACGTCAGTGTTATGAGTATTGATCAAGACACTGCCCAATGATCTGCGGCACCTCCTCACAGGTGTCAACCTATGGCACTGCAGTGGAGCCAGTGTTATTGCTCTTGGACACATGTGACAGTGGAGTTGTGCGCCCACTGGAGCTGTTATCTCAGAAGAAGATTACCCATACGCTAGACCAAGCGTTTTGATTAAGTTAAGGAACGCGAGTCGAAAACGTGAGTATTGATTTGTGGGCACTTGTTTTATTTGGATGTTCAAAATGGTATCTTAAATACAACCATCAATGTTGCAGGCGGTTTACGTGACTGTCAATCTTTAAGTGTCATTTTAGAAATAAAGTCACAATAACCATTTCCATTATCATAAGAAATATCTTCTAAATTCAGAGTCAATTGTACGATTCCGACTATTCAGAATAGGTCTTCAGCAACCCATACTTGCCGTTAAAGGCGACTATGCTTGTCGTAAAAGGCGACTAACGGGATTGGGTGGTCAGGCTCGCTGACTTGGTTGATGCATGCCATCGATCCCAATTGCGTGGATCGATGCTCATGATGTCAATCACTGGATTGTCTGGTCCAGACTCGATTATTTTACAAACCGCCGTCTTATAGCTGGAATACTGCTGAGTGCGGCGTTAAACAAACAAACTAACAAACTATTTCACTTAGAAATTAGAAGCTGTAGGTATCAATGAAGACAGAGCTGAAATATGGATTTAAACTTTTCTACTCTTTAAATGCAACGTTTACAGAGCATTATGTAGTTTATTGTGAATACGGGGGCACTGGTGGCCCAGTCGTCTAAGGCGCCGCGATGCAGTACAGTGTTGCGTCCATTGGGCTCACCAGAAACCTATGATCCTGGTTTGCCCCGATTATGTTTCTAGGTTTGTCAGCACCATACCCGCGCTCGTGGGTTTCACCGAAGTGGTAAACGTCTGAGACCTGCATCACTTCGAGCTGACACGCCTTGATGTAACTGGAATACTGTTAAAAGCGGCGTTAAACTCACTCACTCACTCACTTACTGTGTATACCCAGCCGCTGGGTATTTACAGTTACTTCCCTTAGTTTATGCAGGAGTAGACAAGCAAACCTTAAAGAAGAATACAAACTTGTCGATCAATATTCGATCCATAAACATGTCTCAACATTAGCATTCTTCTGAACTAGTTATTTCCTCGCAAACATGACAATTCGGGCTTCAAACAGAGTGTCCTTTGTATTGATATCTTATTGATATATTATTAATAATCTAACAACCAGCAAGAACCGCACATCAAATATAAAGGTTTTGGTTATTTGAGCAGAAAAAAAGTGATGAAAATAACTCAGTAAAACGATGCGAATGAGAATTCATTTTACGAAACATTGGAGACTTAAACATTACATTAACTTGTGTTTATGATCATTACATATTATTGATAAAGTAATCTTTTGGCATATATGGACCCACGATATATGTTCCCAGATGCATATTTAATTATTTATCATTATATCCCCCTTGTGAAATCCTGAAACCCATGGTTAATTAAAATGTAAATATGGTACAAATGTAAATGCCAAATCTTATGTACTAGGAGTAGCAAATAACTTTAAAAATGAAAAGTCGATTTCCATGCTAACGGTATATATCATGAATAATGTTACTGCTATAAATCAAATCTAGTCTCACCTTCCATCAATGTTTACTTGATTACATGTACATATTTTGTATGACTGTTTCATCCCTGTGTGTGTATGTCTATGAGACCGCGTCCGTGGTGTAATGTATAGGAAGTCTGCCCGGATAGAGAAACGTCGGTGGTTCGATCCTCGGCCGTGTCATATAGAAAGACGTTAGAAGATGCTACTTGCTGGTACCCGCCGTGACGATCCGGGTTATACTTGTTCTTCAGGAACTCATGCTTGTGAGAGACGAATAACGGGAGCGGGTGGTCAGGCTCGCTGACCTGGTTGATCCATCTCATCGTATCCCAATTGCATAGATTTATGCTCATGATATCATTCCTTCTCTGGTTCAGACCTCCGTCATATGGCTGGAACATTGCCGAGTGCGACGTTCAACAACTAACCGGTTGTTCGATATCATTTCGGGGGGAACCACAACTCATTTTGTTTCATGTCCAGTGAACAATGTTTTTGGTGGTAAAACCTAAGGCTAAAATATTTTCCAGGATTTTCGTAAACATGTTATTTGTCATTTAAAACTGCATGGAAAAATGTAATATCTTACACGACTATTGTGTTATCCTTAAATGTATGACTTCATTGATGGTATTAAATTAATATGGGGGTTCATGAAAAACTGCATGGAAAAATGTAATATCTTACACCAGTATTGTGTTATCCTTAAATTTATTACTTCGTTGATGGTATTAAATTAATATGGGGTTCATGCAAAACTGTCAGGGAAAGGGGGTAGCCAAAACTTACCACACCCATAAGGTGCGGCTGGGTGGGGTGGGGAGGTAGTCATGCAGAAATGAAACAGTTGTGTTTTTGTCAAGTAAACTTTTATATTTAAATTTTAATTCTTTTTAATTTTATACTGGTAATTTGAAAATATATTTTGTATATTTCAACACCATGTCAAATGTACCTCAGCGGCATATTACATATCAAGTTGTAGATAGATGATAGCCTGACATATAACTCGTCCTCACAAAACAACCCAGTTTTCCAGAATACCAAGCATTAAGCTATCAAACCCGCTTGACGCTTTTACAGACAGCCACGGTTTAGTTTTCCATCCAATATGGCAGTTGATTTTCATGTTGTAGACACTAAGTAGGACATACGGGCGTATTGTGTCATACGCCAAATGGCGAATCAGTAACGAATTTAATGTACAATTCTCTACAGTCTGCTAGTAAGAATCTACAAGGATCTGAGATCATTGCTTAACGCCACATCAAGAATCTTGCAGCCATTCGCGGCGGGAAAGAGTCTTACCATATGTAGACATTAACAATAAATAAAACTATCACATTTGAAGCGTGAAAAAGTGACTTTTCAAATCAGACTGATGTTTTATCATAGAGATTGATTTCTTTTGAACTTTGCTAAAATCTTGTTGTTAGATACTGTTGTAAAAGGTCGCAACAAGGTATAAACATTATTTTAAAAGCGTGACATGTACAAAGGCAACGCTCTCAAGTAAAATGTGCTTGATTGTAATTGGACTATTGTATGGGATGTATATAATTGGAGCCTCTCGTGTTGTGATTTGGCAATTTTCAGTTGAGTAGTCGTGAAATTTTGTTGAAAATGAATGAGTTATAATATTTATATTTTTATAAATGAGCTAGTAGATGGTGAACTACCTTTACTTTTTAGAAACCGCTAACATCTTTCAAAACTGCCGAATGTAAAAATGTTTAGTAAGTTCCTGTGCGTTTTTTCAGGTGAACATTTGACTTGCCTTAGCATGTGTTTCTATAGGTGCCACCGGTGGAGCAGCTTAAGCACACATTTTCGTGAACACCTAGTATCATCACTATTTGATAGTGATACATTAACGCATGCTCATGTAGTCGGAATCGTACAATCGACCCTGCTTTTAGCAGAGATTTCTTATGAACATGAAAAGGATTTTGTCGCTATTATTTTATTATCATCTGAAAGAGCCTGAGGGATGGGTATCCTGATGACAAATTGGATGCAACTGCTGTTCATCATGCCCTTCATATTAAGCTGCTGATAATGAGTGAGTGAGTGAGTATGGTTTTACGCCGCTTTTAGCAATATTCCAGCAATATCACGGCGGGGGACACCAGAAATGGGCTTCACACATTGTACCCATGTCGGGAATCGAACCCGGGTCTTCGGCGTGACGAGCGAACGCTTTAACCACTAGGCTCCCCGACCGCCCCTGCTGATAATGAGTTGTACTGGTGCAAGTTTGCCATGTACGCTATGAGTAGCAATGTGCCTTAGTAAGTACTACTTATAATAATATTAATTCTTAACAATGTCCATGAAAACGGGTAATCAAACCCATTTGATTCTGTTTGGTCTGGTATGCAAGTAAATAAACTCTTCAAAAAAAGAAACTGACACTGACTTTCAAAATGTAATATAATGCGATTGTTTCAAAATAGGACCCAGAAACCATAATTGAAACACTGTTTGAAGATCAATGTACACAATGTTTAAAACATTAATCGTGTCACCTAGACAGACCCACGTACACGATACAGTTAATGTCACAGGGGTAGTGAAAATGTCAGTTTCGGTTGTGCCCACCACGTGCATCAATCACCGTTTGACACCGACGACCCATAGATGCAATCAAGTTGTCAAAAACACGCTGTTGGATGTGCTGCCATTCATGCTGAAGTGCATCAAGAAGCGCCGGAAGTGTTTGGGGCGGTGGATTCCTTCTGCGAACGCGTCGATCCAACTCGTCCGACAGATGCTCAATCGGGGACAAATCTGGTGACCGGGCTGGCCAAGGTAATGTCTGGATGTTGTTGTGCTGTAAGAAGTCCTGACAAAAACGTGCAATATGCGGTCGAGCGTTGTCCTGCTGGAACTGTCCGCCATGAACGTTGACGTGAGGAAGAACGTAAGGCTGTAGGATCAAGTCTCTGTAACGCACACCTGTCAATGCACCTGCCACATGCACGAGAGGCGTCCTACCACCGTGATGAATTCCGGCCCATACCATGACACTCCCGCCGTCAGATGGGACAACCTGCTGCACACAGTTGGGGGCGTAACGTTCACCCCGATGTATGTAGACACATGCGCGCCCATCAGCACGTGTGAGTAGGAAACGGGACTCGTCAGTAAACAGTACATTTCTTCACCTTAAGCTTGCACGTGCCCATTTAACCCCTCTGTTGGCACCAAAGCAGACGGTCCGCCAGATGACGTGGGGTCAATACATGACGTCGAACAGGTCTTCGTGCAAAAAGTCCAGCCTCCCTCAGTCTGTTGCGTACCGTTTGGTCTGATATTCTGCGTACCCCAGGGATCTGTGTGGTTGAAGACGTGGCTGTGGTAGTGCGGTATCGGAGGTGTCGCAGCCGGATGTATCGATCTTGTGCTTGGGTTGTCACCCTTGGTCTCCCTGACCTTGGTCTGTCGTCAACTCTGTTGGTGTTGTTGTATCGGGTCCACAGTGCGGACATTGTCTGTCTGGATACGCCAAAGTGCACAAAGTGAATGAGCTGCATTCAGTCTTGGCATACTGTCACCGCCTCTGCTGCCGTTATAAGGACTGTATGAACAGCCGTTGAAGTGGATTTTTATACCCATTCAGCAGGGGGGCCTGCATGCCTAAATACAGGATCCTGTGCTGCACGTTTTTTACAGGTGGTTGCGTTTGGATGAAGCTGTAAAATTGATCCCCAAACGCTTCGTTTGTGTGCTTTGCATGTGTTTTCGCGAATTATAGACACATCATCTTTTTGTTTGACTTATTTGGTTCTCATTTAATGTAATTATTTTAGATATTTGGCAAAAAGTGGTTTTACATCTATGTCAAGTTTCTTTTTTTTGAAGAGTATTCATTAGCGTTTCACAAGCAGAATGTAACACATTCTATCATGACAATGAAAATAATGTCATTGAGATTGGTCAAGATCGGGTTTAATTCGATCCCTCAGAATCAACTAAAACAACTTGCTTATGAAAACATCGATTTGTCAACAGTTAGATTTATTGAAACTTCAATGAGACTACCTCAAATTCGAAAACACAGCAGGTTAATGTCCTTAATTACACCCACGGCATTTGAAACAGCATATTTCAGGTTAAGCCTCTGAAGATGCCTGTCTTAGTAGAACGTATGTATTCCAATGTTACAACATTTCGGAAGCTTTGCAAGAAATTTGACATTTCTGGATTGAAACAGTTTATACATTTACAATATCCACGCGAAAACTTAAAATGTACGTTTTCTTTCTGTATTCATTCTGGTGGAGCTGCTACATAAGATATTATGTCAATGGTACCTTTAACAGGTCAAAATGATATTGCTTCACTGGAATTGCACATGTCAGGAAAAGGAATCTGGATAATTTCATCTTCAAAGCGTAATTTGATTTTGCATGTCAGCGCAGTTGATGGATGAAAGTTTTTATTCAACCAGATGGTATTTTTTCCTCTTTAGTTGATCACGTCTCTGACATTTGCAAGCTATTTACTTATGTAAGTCGGTTTCTTATTTTTAATGAAAACCCCACTGGTACAAAACAAATGATTCCTTGGATCGACAAGAAAGAGCGTCATCAGTTATTATTTAATGTGTTGTCCTTCACTTTGTACTTTTTCAGTCACCTGAAAGGTCAGCGAATTAAGTTGACATTTCAGCAGATATCAGGACAATATTAAAGACGCCTAGAATTTTCTTCTTCGTGGTACATGCGTATATATATCACGCAAGTCACGTTATTATAGCTGTTCCAATATTTTGGATGGTCACTGTAGCATTTGCTATTCAATTGACAATTCTCATTTATGCGCATTGACCTGCCTTTGCATGTGTTTGTTGCGGAGGCCACCGGTGGGGCAGGATACGCTCATCATTTCGTACACACTTGGTATCATCACTATTTGACAGTGTTTCGTGAACACATGGTCAGGATACAGTCGACATCGTACAATAGACACACGTTTAGTAAATATACCTTATGTATCCTTAGGTGTCGTCTAGGTGTGTCGCAGCGTACCCATGCTCGTAGGTTCACGTAGAAAACGTCTAAGTTTGGCATCACTTTGGGTACGCCATGATATGACTGGAAAACTCACTCACGCACTGTCGCCCTTATATAGCGACGTACAGGCACGTGTTTGTCTGTGTGTGCGCGTGCGCGTGCGCGTGTATTCGTGCGTGCGTTTGTGTCTGTGTGTGCGCGTGCGCGTGCGCGTGTATTTGTGCGTGCGTGCGTGCGTGCGCGTGTGTGTGTGTGTGTGTGTGTGTGTGTGTGTGTGTGTGTGTGTGTGTGTGTGTGTGTGTGTGTGTGACTGCTTGTCCTAAACTGCATTAAAACTAGCCCACTGAGATACCATGCCGCAGTTTAACATGGATACCCACTCAGACTCCGAGCAGACCAGTCCTTGCTTTATCCCCGTGAAGCCGAGAACCAGGCAGGGAAAAAACAAATGCCATCTTTCAACGCCTTTTCATGACGCGGACGGGGATCGAACCACAGAGCTTCCGCTCTGTCCACGAGACCACGGAGGATAGCTAGAAGAGCGCAACCGTGAGTAAATACTGGCGGTTCACATTTCTACAACAAAGTACTCGATGCCTACCATCACTCACCAGGCGGTGAAGTTGTCGCCGTCCTCAAAATGGTGTCCGATAATTGGAAAGGACAGTGGCGTCGTTTGGGAACGTACTCACACTTGACGATGTGGTAATTGCAACCGACATACGTCGTCTCGCAGGTTCAGAAAACGTGTGTTGATGTGCGTCTCTTACCACTGACCGGCCATCGGATACTAATTAACAACCTCAAATCTGAAAACAATGCATCTTCATCTCTTCATTCCTAACATTGTTGATTGTTTGTTGTTTAACGCCGCACTCAGCAATATTCCAGCTATATGACGGCGGTCTGTAAATAATCGAGTCTGGACCAGACAATCCAGTGATTGATATCAAATCTGAAAACAATGCATCTTCATCTCTTCATTCCCAACATTGTTGATTGTTTGTTGTTTAACGCCGCATTCAGCAATATTCCAGCTATATGACGGCGGTCTGTACATAATCGAGTCTGGACCAGACAATCCAGTGATTGATATCATGAGCATCGATCCACGAAATTGGGATACGATGACATGCATCAACCAAATCAGCAAGCCTGACCCCCGGTCCCGTTAGTCGGGTTCAGAATCAACCGTGTGTGTGTGTGTTGTTCAACGCCGCCCCCGGGAATGTTCTAACTAAAATACGGTGGTCGTAAGAGACGACAAAATGGTCACGTTGGTGACAGTCGTTGCTCATAACATTAATCACATGTTCGGTCAAGTTACAGGCCGCCGTCATTTACCTGGAATATTTCCCAGACACACGCACACAATCACAAACCGTCTAAGGCGCCGCAATTATCTGTTCCGTTGGAGTACCAGAAATCTATATCGTGGGTTCGAATCCCAGATTCGACCTGAATTATTTTGGTTTGTCAGTGACATACCATTGCTCTTGGCAGTCACCAAAGTTAATACGCATGAGACTACTCAATTTCGTCATTTCCACCCACATGAAACTCGCTCACTCTACTGAAATACAGTACAAAGTGATATCAAACCAGAATCACTTACTCAATAGGTTATTTGAGATTATTTTAATATATGTGTAATTCTTCAGGCCAATATTACAAGGTTAGGGACTGTTCAGATTTTTGTGCATAAACATTTTGCACAAGAAAATTCCATTTTAAACTCACTTTAATTTCCTATTTTTGTCAGAGAGTCCTTGCACAAATAGAATGGCCGTGCTAAAGCATGTAGCATCGTAATGTCAATTATGGCACGTGTCACCTAATTGCTTGATCCAGTTAGATGGGAAGAAACTAGAAATAGGAAGATGTTACATGGACTTGCTTTAAGTGCTTCAGGGACATTAGCAGTATTGACAAGATAAAAACTATACTCGAGTTATAAACTTAATTAACCACTGTTGACTTCAAAGGACATTGATGGGGATGAGACTAGGTGAAAGAAACTTGGCAGTCTCCCTGATCCAATTCTGTGGACTCGCTGGACAGAAACGGGAAGGTGAATGTGGTGAACGGTATTATGAGCCTTAAGCTATGTGTCTGTGTGTAGATTTCACAGAATTGTACCGGAATGTTGGACAGTTGTTGAGTTGTATCTTAAAGGACTACCAGGCATGTATTTCATAAAAAAATATATGACAACGCCAGGGAATTCTCAGTTTCGATTGAGACCGCCTCCGTGGTCTAGTGGTAGAGCGTCCGCCCGGTTCGATCCCCGGCCGCTTCATACCAAAAGACGTTAAAAGATGGTACTTGTTGTTATCCTGTCTGGCGCTCGGCATTAAGGGGCTAAAACAAGGACTGGTCGGCTCGGAGTCCGTACACTGTGTCTGAGTGGGGTATTCATGTTAAACTGCGGCACGGTATCTCATTGGTCTAGCACTTTAAATCGGCATCAGTCCGGACTAGTACAAGCAGCCACACACACACGTGCATGCACGTCGCTATATAAGTGCAATAATCTTGGACGCGACGTTAAACCCCATTTCACCTCACCTCACCTCCGGTTCGATTATCAGTTTTCGATTACAGATTCCATGGGGCGTAAAGCGTAAAATAGCGCTGAATATTTTATGAATTGATCACTGGAAATCAGTGATGACACCAGGTGATCCGGAAAATTATGAATGATGGGATGTCGAGATCATTTTGTTCTCATCAATTATTGGGTTTTCACGACGCGGAAGATGCATACATGTAAGTGAAATAGTTTGTTTGTTTGTTTGTTTAACGCCGCACTCAGCAATATTCCAGCTATATGACGGCGGTTGTAAATAAATGGTCAAGACAATCCAGTGAATAATATCATGAGGATCGATCTACGCAATTAGGATACGATGACGTGCATGAACCAAATCAGTGAGCCTGACCAGCCGATCCCGTTAGTCGCCTCTTACGACAAGCATGGGTTGCTGAAGACCAATTCTAACCTAGATATTCACCGGTACTCCAGTAAAATAACTACTTACATTTTGTAGAGGTGTCCCTTCGAGTGAGATACACACCAGTGGAACACTGTTTCGCTACTCTCAAAGGCTTTCAAAAAAAGCTCTCTCATAATTACACAACCTTCAGTTGCCATAATTATTGATGAGTAAACATTATCAACTTAAGGACTGTAAGAATGTATTCATTCAGAAATCGTTATTAACATGCAATGGACAAACAAGTTAAAAGTGATACCCATCCTTCATATCATTTCGACTGCAAAACTACAAATCCTGATGCCACAAGTTCCTCCAACTCTTACCATCTCAACTGTAACTATCTCAAGACCCGTGAAGATCCCGACTAATGGGATTGGGTGAAAACAAACTGCCCTGATCACGATTGGTCCCATATATCTGGCAGATTGTAAAGTTCAGTGTCTTAGTTAATTTCCTTTTGTCAAACTGAGAATGATCATACCCTCAGTGACCCTATGCCGTCATTCCATAGCTGAATAGTTTTGACAGCGGCGCTTAACTACATTTACTCACTATCTAATTTGATTGTCACCCTGTGCATGAAATCATTACCTGTTTCTTAGAAACATATTTATTTCTTCACAAATTGTAACTGAATTGGTAAACAAGAAATACTTCTTGAAATACCTCCCCATGGGGATTCTGGGTGTCAGTATACATGTTGGTCCCCGGAAAGCTAAGTGGATCGGCTAGTCATGATGGCTGACTTGGTTGGTTGCATGTCATCGTATCCCAGTTGCCTGGGACCCGTGAAGATCCGGGCTAGAATAGGTCTTCAGCAACCAATGCTTGCCGTAAAAGGCGACTATGCTTGTCGTAAAAGGCGACTAACGGGATCGGGTGGTCAGGCTCGCTGACTTGGTTAATGCATGTCATCGGTCCAAATTGCGTGGATCGATGCTCATGATATTAATGACTGGATTGTCTGGTCCAGACTCGATTATGTACAGACCGCCGCCATATAGCTGGAATATTGCTGAGTGCGGCGTTAAACAACAAACCAACAAACCAACCAGTTGCTTGGATCGATGTTCATGGTGTCAATCATTTGATTGTCTGGTCCGTGCTTGACTATCTACAGGCCGCCAGAGTAGAGCTGGAACAATACTGAGTGTGGCTTTACACAACAAAGAGGGGCGGTGGGGTAGCCTAGTGGTTAAAGTGTTCGCTCGTCACGCCGAAGGCCTGCCCTGATATTGCTGGAATATTGCTAAAAGCGGCGCAAAACCATACTCACTCACTAAACAACAAAGAAACAAATACCTTCAAAATGAAATGTTAACTACAAACACCTGAAGATGTTTACAATCCGATACTTAATTTGCTTGGCTTAAGAGGCTTTACGCTGTTTCCCCATCGACTCTCAAAGCTGGCTTAGTGAATGTCAACCCCGGGGATGGAAGGTCTGTGAACAGATAAAGTCTCATTAGTGAAACACGTGGGCAGTATTTATTGCACCAAGATATCTCTAGTCGGCCCATGTTATTGTTCCACGTTGATGTTGGCGCTTGCAGACACAGCGACATGTAGTAGATTTCCAGACATAGCTGTTGGCAGGGTGACTGGTCGATTCGATGGTTCATATGGCGCATTAGGGAGACAACAACATTATCGGATTATTGTTATTCTATTTGTTGCGTAGACGGAGTGTGTGGCATCAATATATTCACTGTAAATTTGTCACGTCACTCATCTCGATGGCCGTGAAGATTCCGGGGTAGAATAGGTCTTCAGGCACCCATGCTTGCCGTAAAAGGTGACTATGCTTGTCGTAAAAGGCGACTAACGGGTTCGGGTGGTCAGGTTAAACAACAATCCCGATGGCGTGGATCGATGCTCATGATATCAATCACTGGATTGTCTGGTCCAGACTCGATTATATACAGACCGTCGTCATATAGCTGGAATATTGCTGAGTGCGGCGTTAAACAACCAAGCAACCAACCAACGATGGCCAGAGCTAATCAGGGGAGGGTAAGAAGAAACTGACAGTTATACAAAAATATATAGTGCTTTTGCATTTTGTCTTTGGGGGGGGGGGGTCCTATATTTTACAAGCAGTACGGGAGGGTCATCATTTTCTGTACATTAGTGTATCAGGAACCTCGAGCTCTGACTCACCCACCCACGTCTGTAACAAATGACCTGTCCCTCAGCTATAACCGGGGTTGATGGCACGTATACCTTCCCTGCTGATCTCCCGAAGGAAGTTAGTGTTGAAAGAGCTAATGGGTCCGGACCCAGTTTCCGGATTTCCTATTTCTTAATCTCTGGGATTACGGTAGCTGAGCACATAGGAGTAAAACGCGAACATCACGTTTTCAATCGAAGCCGAGCTACTAATAAATCTACGTTCCTTGGCTGCAACCCTCATCATTATTTGTTAAGACAATCTTAAGTCAAGACTCCTGCTCAGAATCCGGAGGTTTCCTTCACGCCATGGTCCACGCCATGGTCCACGCCATTGTCCACATGTATGAAATCACCATGTCGTTAATGGGCCTAAGTAAGAGGAAATATGTAAATTACTTGCTCACCATGTGCCCACAACGGAAATGACCCGCAGGTATACGTGTCATGTCCGCAATGTGTCAAATACGTTTCCTTCCCGCAATCTCACGCTGGTGATCTGCTGCATTAGATTTATTGTTTTCTTTCTACTTGACTGAAACGACCCGTGAAGATCCGGGGTAGAATAGGTCTTCAGCAACCCATGCTTGCCATAAAAGGCGACTATGCTTGTCGTAAAAGGCGGCTAACGGGATCGGGTGGTTCAGGCTTGCTGACTTGGTTGATGCATGTCATCGATCCCAATTGCGTGGATCGATGTTCATGATGTAAATCACCGGATTGTCTGGTCATATAGCTGGAATATTGCTGAGTGCGGCGTAAAACAACAAACCAAACCAAAACATCTTGACTGAAACAATTATGATATTATGTATTATGTATTATTATGACTATTTACTACAAACCCGTATTCTTACCTTTTATCAACAGATATCGACAGGGTGTGAGTTCATCGGCAGTATTTCAGCCATCTCGTGACGAAAATAAATTATTTATTTGGACCATGTCGACGTTAGACAATAAAACAATTAGATTATCCCAGATTTGTATTTAAAACTACTATGAGGCCTTGAAGGACATTATGAAATAGCACGCTACAGATCCCCCACCATCGGGACTTACAGTTCCTCTGCTACCTGCATGGTTCTCCAACATGATTTATACCAAAGTTTGCAAGTTTTGCCATCAATTAAATAATGTATATACAATGTTTAAACTGGTGTCATGTATAAAAAATTACTTCGAATGGCGCTGAACTAACATGCGTGTTACTTCAACCCCTATCGAGGTTACAGCCACTTACAATCTCACTAACTAAGGTGGCACTACCAAATTCTAAAAGATAAATCTTATAGTACAACGCATCAAATATTTCTTCGGATCCGATAATTAATATATAATGAACATCATTATATGATATACATAATGGATATGCATTAAACTATTTACAACGTGTGTGGGAAAATGAAGATAGTCAATCAGGACTTGCTTGTCTGTGATTCTCTCATCACAAGGGACAGACATCGGAGGATCCTCACATTATAACAACTGCTAGGTGACCCGTGAAGATCCGGGGAAGAATAGGTCTTCTGCAACCCATGCTTGCCGTAAAAGGCGATTATACTTGTAAGGCGACTAACGGGATCGGGTGGTCAGACTCGCTGACTTGGTTGATGCATGTCATCGTATCCCAATTGCGTGGATCAATGCTCATATCAGTCACTGGATTGTGTGGTCCAGGCTCGATTTTTTACAGACCGCCGTCATATAGCTTGAATATTGCTGAGTGCGGCGTTAAACAACAAACAAACAAACAAACAAAAAGTATACTATGTCATAATATCTACATGTATGTATACACCTTGATTTGCCAATGCCACATCGTCGTAGAATGACCTCTTCAAATCTGGACTGCAACCCAAGTAGGTTCAGCCTAGAGTTTGTATATTTTCATGCAATTTGTATTCTTGTCCCACTTCTTTTTCACGTTAGATCTTTGTGTGGTATAAGAAGTGGTGTCACACGTGTTGAACGCTGGCTTTGCCGCAGCATCAGCCACTATGTTACCAACGATTCCATCATGGCTAGGTAACCAACATAAGACGATGTCGTACAGTTCATTTGCTAGTCGCGAGATGATTACATGGTTCTATAATTTCACATAAAATTAGATGTTTGCCAGCATTGAAGACAGGAACGAGAGTCTGCAGATACAATAAATTGCTTCTATTTAGATTGTTTTGGAGGTGTTCCAGTGCTGTTAAAATGAATTTTGACACAGCAGTAAAAATAGGTCTGTTTTCTGGCAATACTGAAAAGGTTACGCTAGCAAATGCGTCACCATCCATGAATCCATCTGTAAATATACATGAATATGTGTTGCCTGCGCTTCGTAACTGATTGCACCGCCTCCGTGGTCTAGTGGTAGAGCGTCCGCCCGGAGAGCGGAAGGTCCGGGGTTCGATCCCCGGCCACGTCATACCAAAAGACGTTAAAAGATGGAACTTGTTGTTACCCTGTCTGGCGCTCGGCTCGGCATTAAGGGGCTAAAACAAGGACTGGTCGGCTCGGAGTCAGTATACTGTGTCTGAGTGGGGTATTCATGTTAAACTGCGGCATGGTATCTCAGTGAGCTAGCACTATAAATCGGCATCAGTCCGGAATAGTACAAGCAGCCACACAAACACACACGTACATGCACGTCGCTATATAAGTGCAATAATCTTAGACGCGACGTTAAACCCCATTTCACCTCACCTCGTAACTGATTGCTCTTGTTGATGCTGTAATTGATTTGTATTTTAGTTTAGTTACCGTCAGATTTACCTCTGGCTTAACCAATTGCCATGGAGGAGAAAACAGAAAGGTACAGGGAGCTATAGTGTCAAGTGGCAGCGGAAATGGTCGATTTTTTCTTATTCCAAGAGGAGTTTTCGTCTGGAACAAATTATGTTTTCAAAAGGATACCAGCCCAAACCCTAATAATAGAACAATATTTCACAATTAACACTAATCAAATCTCAAGGCTTATTTAGTCCCCTTTGAAGTCTTTTGAACCATATGTTACCATGGTTTTTGTTCGGGTGCGTAATTGACTTCCCTTGAGTGTGAGTGGCGTTACCAATGGTGGGAGAGGACACTCTCTCACCAGGTATCATCACTGTTTGATAGTTATTTATAAACACATGCTTATGACCGTGCAGCGGACTCTGATTAGGTCTTATGTTATGTTTTTTTATCAATTCATAACATATTCATTCACATTTGGCATGTCTGAGTCACGAAGGACTGTGTTAATAATTCGCCTTTATTACAAAAGCATCCCCTGTCTGAACAGTGTTCCATTCCTATCAAGGCAGGTAAGGCTGGGAATTGGTTCAAGTGCGTGATAGGGCGGAGTGCATGTTATCTAACTCACCGTTGGACGTGACTTATCTGATTAGAAACGTCTTCTACACCAGAATGAATTATTAGCGAGTGGGATATACAATTATTCCAGCGGGCTGTACATTAGGTTTTAAAACTGAGCTGCTGAGGAAATGAATTCCATTGAGAAGGAAAGCATCATCCCAATGAGAAGTTCCTAGATTCACCGTGAGACAATAGGTCCGAGTTTGTTGTCAGCAACACGCGGAGTATGTCAGAGTAGCACGCACTCACATGACGATTAACCATTCATTTCGTTTGTTTAGGAGATAAACATACTATGATTTCAATGTAGAGTAAGGTTACCTGTAGATTTAAGCGCGCTAATTTGAATTTGGAACCGAACGCGCAGCTTCCGCGGTGATGCGGCCGTTGGGGTTTATTGTGATTTGACAACTTCTTATTGACCATCAGAATAGAGTTATTTCCAAATTCATGGTAGAAGTGATGTTTAACGCCTTACTCAGCATAATCCGTTGTATGATAGTAGTCTGTAAAAATTCGAGTCTCTACCAGATTATCCAGTGATTGATGTCATGAGCGTCAATTGGGATATGATGTAAGCAAGTCCAACCATCCGATCATGTTATTAGCCTCCTATGACTAGCGTGGCTTGCTGAAGACCAACTCTAACCCGGATTTTCACGGGGTTTATTTCATTTAGGCAACGATCAGTAACGTTTAAATATGCAGTCTGTGTTCCTCTTATGGGAACAGTCGTTTATGCAATTGGTGCGTCCCTTTGCCTCGATTAATATGCCTGGCTTGTTGGCACCATACCGTGTTCGTGGGTTTCACCAAAGTGGTAAACGTCTGAGGCCTTCATCATTCCAGGCTGAGTCGTCGTGATATTACTGTAATGCTGTTCAAAGCGACATGAACCCAACTCACCCACTCACCCAAGCTTTGACGCCGTAGCATAAATTGAAGTGTTGTTTGAAGCGGCGTTTAGCCCTTCTCATTCACTCTTTTACTCCCGTTAGCGATATTTCGCTACTTTTGCAGACCCGTGTTCCGGCAAAAACATTATCATGAGTTTGTTCTTTGCACACTACTTTTAGTGAATGCTCTCTTCTATGTATATTATCTAAGTGGGCTAACTCTATAAAATCGGCATTAGCCCTGATTAGCACAAGCAGCCACACGCACACGCACACGCGCACACACACATGTACATGCACGTCGCTATATAAGTGCAATAATCTTGAACGCGACGTTACACCCCATTTCACCTCCCCTCAAGACATTGTGGAACCTATCTGGAATTAATAAGTGAGATTAGTTTAACTTGGTTGGTTGGTTGGTTTGTTATTTAACGCCGCACTCAGCAATATTCCAGCTATATGACGGCAGTCTGTAAATAATCGAGTCTGGACCAGACAATCCAGTGATTGATATCAACCAAGTCAGCGAGCCTGACCACCCGATCCCGTTATGAGTTTAATTATGCTTTGAACAGTATTTCAATTTCTTCAAGGCGTGCCGGATTGACATGGAGACCATTTTGGTGACACCCGGCCGCAATGGCGGGTATGGCCTTAGAAACCTGGAAACATGATCAGGACGAACCGTGAGCCGATCCCATAATCATAGGTTTCTGGTACGCCAAAGGGACACAACTCTATACTGACAATTTCGGCACCTTAGAACTATGAATTTTCATGCAGATAATACCAGTTCATTAAACTTGGACATAAAGAAGGACACATTTATTTAGATATGAGCAATGCACAGACACCACGAAGATGTGCTGCTGAAAACTTGTCAATGTTTCATAAGCTGCCGGGGGAACGGGTGGCCCAGTCGTCTAAGGCGCCGCGATTCGCTGTGCACAGTTGCGTCCCTTGGCTACGCCAGAAACCTTTGATCGTGGTTTCGAATCCCGGTTCGCCCCGATTATGTTTCTGGGTTTGTCAGCACCATACCCGTGCTCGTGGGTTTCACCGAAGTGGTAAACGTCTGAGACCTGCTTCACTTGGGGCTTTCCTCACACATTAAGATGACACGCCGTGATATAACTGGAATACTGTTAAAAGCGGCGTTAAACCCAACTCACTCACTCACTCATCAGCTGCCGGGCTGAAGGACGTGATACAGTCATGTTTGATGGCTGAAATGGAGCAAACAGGAAATGGTTATTCGATGGTGATTTATTTGAAACGGCTGTCGTAGTTGTGGGAAGGAGCTGCCAATTTATTCCAAGACATCTTTGCCAGCATCAATGAAAACGTACCTAAGGCAGTGCAGGTCGGGTATTTATGTAAATTTTTAAAGATTAAGGCAAGATCATATTTCCTGTTTACCATAAAACGTGATAATGTTGACACATTAATTTTATCATGATGTGTCTATAACTTAAGGCCACAATTAATACCCTATAATGACATGCAGGACCTGGGTCTCACGAGAGTTGTGATCATATGTTTGACATGAAATGTCCGCAGTGCTCTTACATTTCGTTGTTAAGTCCCAAATCACAAACACCATTCCTTCATTACAGGAGCCTTCCTCATCCCATATGTGCTGTTTCTCATCATCACTGCTTTCCCTATGTTCTTCCTGGAGGCATCCATCTCTCAGTTCTCAGGAAAGGGAACGGTTCATGTGTGGAGCTTTTGTCCAATGTTTAAAGGTATGGTGTATCAACATATTTTCGAGATAGGCTACTGATGTGGACATTTCAACTTTCCCCATTTCCAAATTTGCCGCATAAGTGATCAAAGTGATATATCACCCTACTTTGACTTGTACCATATGTTTCCGCGTTTTTCAGGTGAACTCTTTATTTGTTTGAATTTGCATGTGGTTCGCATGGGTGACACTGATAGGTCAGGATGCGCTAACTTTTCGCGATCACCTGGTAAATCATAATAGAACATGTCAATATTGTTACAATTTCCTTACGAGATCTGTGGTTGTACAATAGGATCAAATCAAATCATATTGTGCCCTTCATATTTAGGTCTTCCCATTCTTGCCGTAAATGGCGACCATGCTTGCGACTAACGGGATCGGGTGGTCAGGCTCGCTGAATTGGTTGATGCATGTCATCGTATCCTAATTGCGTGGATCGATACGCACGATGTCAATCACTGGATTGTCCGGTCCAGACTCAATAATTTACAGACCGTCGTCATATAGCTGGAATATTGCTGAGTGCGGCGTAAAACAACAAACCAACCAACCAACCAACCCAATGGCGTGGATCGATACGCGTGATGTAAATCACTGGATCTGGTCCAGATTCGATTTTTTACAGATAGCAGTCATATAGCTTTACTACCCCACCGCCACCTATGGCAAACAGACTATGTGTTGCGACATATCAACACTATGATATCAGGTATTGGTTGCACTTGCTGATTCATGAGAAGGCGCTGTAGCAGGAGCTCGCAGTTGAGAGCATCCTGCCTCTCTGGCACAAATACCCCGTGACAACCAGCGTTAGAATTGGTCTTCAGCAACCCAAACGTGGCGACTAACGGTATCGGGTGGTCAGGCTCTTTGACTTGGTTGTCGCATGTCATTGTATCCCAGTTGCATAGATCGATGCTCATGATGTAAATCAATGGACTGTCTGGTCCAGACTCGATTATTTACAGGCGTGGTTAAAATGTATGACCTGGCCCATGTTAGGGTACTGAGGAAGAACCAGTTACCCCATGCTTGTTGTATAAGGCCGGACTAAGAGTCGAATGGTTAGAATGCTCGATATGTCGGATTGTTTGTCGTATTTTGACGGCGGTGGTCGTTGCACACGCTATCGACCACTATTTGTTTGGCACTGGTTTGTTTGACCTAGACTCGATTACATACCGCTGTAGTGTAACTTGGATATTGCGGATTGTCATATCTATGTCGAACCAACATACTCATGAAACTTTTGATTGTGGGTTCGAATCCCTGTTCGCCCCGATTATGTTTCTAGATTTGTCAGCGCCATGCCCGTGAAAGTCGATTTCACCACAGTAGTACACGTCTAAGACCTGCACCACTTCAGGCTTTCCTCACACATTAAGCTTATGTTTATGGGTGGATTCAAGTTAGCAGGAATTTATCAAATCCGTTTGGTGCTTAAAGAAACAACCTACTTTAAATTACGTTGATACGTAATCAAGGATGTGGTAAGTATGTTTGTTTGTTTGTTGTTAAACGCCGCACTCAGCAATATTCCAGCTATAGGACAGCGGTCTGTATAATAATAGAATCTAGACCATGTAAACCATTCAGTCACACTTCTTACAATGGGGTATTTGTACATGTTATTATTGCCAAATATATGCAACAACTGATGCTAATCGTTCCCGTTTACAATTGCAGGTTGACACATCTCATCAACACAGTGACAGTGGTCCCTTGTTACACGTCATGTTCAGTTCGACTGAGAGGATGGAACAGGATGAACCTTATCAACTGTGGAAAAGGACATAATCGACCCCGTCGTCCAAGCTGGAGACAGTAGAACTCTAGCCCATTGGTCTGTTGTGACACCAAAGACCTGTTTGGTACCGCATAGCGTTCTTGTGGTCAACGGTTAAATACTTTAAATACCAGTTACAGCAGGGTTTGCTTCTGGTTGAATGTCAGAGCGCTGATGACGAACACCGCTGATGTTGGAGTTGAAATACGAAAGGTGACATTTTTAATAGTCATCTCCTGTTGATAAGCTTAAGCTGAAAGTGTATATGGCTATATTGAAATAGCTTTCATACACAATCTGTTCCCGTCGGCGTGATTAATCAAGCCTGGAAGTAACATTGATCCTTCAGATGCATCAAGAAAATAAGCATTGACGTAGACAGCATTTCCTTAACTAAATCATGGCTAAGGGATCATTTGGTGTCACCTTGGAGACATCGCTGTACGTGTACGTTCCGTATGTCGCATCTTTCAAAACATCCGGACCTTTTTAATTCAATTTTGTGGTTATTGAATGACGTAATGGATCTGCTTTACGACATGGAGACTCTCAATTGGACATTTCCGTATAATATATCTGATCTGTTGGACAAGTATGACTTTAACGAGGAGGATGCAGATGAGTATGAGAGATTATATGCAGCAGGGGTGTATATTAACAACTATTATCTGTGGATCATCTTTGCATTTGGGTTCCCGGGGAACATTGCCAGCACTGTCACCCTCAGCAAGATGAAGCCAATGACTACCTCGAAATTCTATGTTGCTCTCCTAGCTATCATAGACAATCTGGCAATTCTTCAGAAGCTTCTTTACCATCAGCTGACGTATCACGAAGTTGCTATAGGAAGCACTGGTTGTAGAATAATGAATTTTCTTTATCTTTGCCTTGTGACTTACTCCAATTGGATACTTGTGTTTATGGCAATTGAACGGTTTATGGCAGTTACAATCCCATTAAGAGTGACCGTCATCTGGAACTTGAATCGTGCTCGTCTAAGTATGATTATCCTCGGTGTGGTTATAACAGGGATATACTCCCACACTTTCTGGACCACCCTGTCTCATGATGGCATGCAATGCGGGATTGCGGAGAAGTACAATTTCTTTTATAAAAGGATATGGTATTGGATTAACGCCTCGTTCTATTCGTTCGTTCCATCAGTCATTCTAATTGTCTGTAACCTATTGATCACATTGAGGGTTAGAAAGTCCGGACAGAGGAGAAGCCGCCTTTATTCCGAGACTGAACGTGAAAGGAGTATTCATCTAAATCGATACGAAAGGCAAATTACCGTCATGCTTCTAACTGTAGCTGTGGTGTTTCTCATTCTCACTTTACCAAGGACCATCTTCATCTTGGTGCATTCCTCGTGGATACCTGGGCGATTGTCTCTTAATTACGCCAGGAAACAGCTACTTGACCAGTTGACGTTTTTCTTGTGTGATGCCACCCACGCTGTCAATTTTTACCTGTACTTCATCACGGGTCAAAAGTTTCGACAAAGCTTTATTGGTATCGTGTTTGATCAATCTCGTAACTCTAGTGTGGCATTTAATCATTCTCGTGTACAAATGACCCTCAATGGTACCGGGGACACGTCACTTAATCCTGGGAGTTTAACGTGTAAAGCATGTGTGAACATGAAAGGCAATGAATGTATCATGCTGCAACCCCGCAACACCTATAAATAAGCAAGTCCAAATGCATTGCCCGACCTTGCTACTGACAATCAGAATCACATTGTCTGTGTGGTCGGGACGAAGCCCATATTTCAATGTATAACACTGTTGTAGCAGGTGTATGTGTGCATGCTGTGTCACTCAACCTTATGGTGACTTATAAATAATAGATACTGGGCCGGACAATACAGTGATTGATATTTTGAGCAATGGTCTATGCCGTAAGTTGACACGCCTTCAACCAAGGCAACCAGCCTCAACACCAAATCCGTTAAGGCAACCTTTCACCACCAGCATAGGTAGCTAGGGGTCTGTTCTAATCTTGGTGTGGAGGAGTTAATCTCAACTACGATGAAGATAAAGACTTAATTGTATGGATCCAATTCATAATTTTATTGTATGCAGATGATGCTGTATTATTTGATGAATCAACAGGATGTTTACAGAAAGCTTTAGACACTTCTAATGAATATTGTGAAGAGTGGAAATAACACGTAAATATGAATAAAACAAAAATTGTGATTTTCGGTGGTGGCCCATCGAAATATTCGAAACATAAATTTCACTATTCTGATAAAACCCTAGATATCGTCGACACTTGTACGTATTTAGGAATTGTACTTCACAGGAATAGAAAACTAGTATCAAGTCTTAAGTCCCTAAGTGATAATGCATTGAAAGCAATTTTTTGTCTGATAAAAAAATCAAGAAATTTAAATTTACCTTTGGACTGTGTATTATCAGCTTTTGATACGATGGTATTACCAATATTAACTTATGGTCCCGAAATCTGGGGCTTAGAAAATTTAGAAATTATAGAAAGAATACACCTCAAATTCCTCAGACTTATCACAGGATTAAGAAATACAACTCCTCTTTATATGATATATGGCGAATTAGGTAGGCTGCCATTAAGAATAATAATTTGTAAACGAATGATATCTTTCTGGCACAAATTAACATATCAAACTGGTGTGTATAAACTTTCACAGCTGTTATATCAATATTTGTCAATTAATAGGAATAAGACTATTGCATCATTAAATCCCTGGGTTAGATGTGTTATGGATATATTAGACAGTATTGGATTATCTTATGTATTTAACAATCCGTCAATTTGCACAACAAAGTGGCTAGTGTCAGAAGTAGAGCAAATACTTCAAGATCATTTCTTTCAGAAATGGAGAAGTGACGTTAATTCTAGTTTTAAGGGATTCTATTATAAACATTTAAAGGACACTCCGGTTCTCGATAAATATCTTATATTGCCAAAACGAATAGCAAAAATCCAATACTACGATTTTGAACCTGTAAACATAATTTACCATCAGACTGGCCGATGGAAAAATATTCCAAAGGAAAATAGAACCTGTAAATTATGTAATTCTCCTTCTATTGCTGATGAATTTCACCACTTATTCAGATGTATTTTTTCAAAAAGAGAGAGGCAAACATTTCTCTCATCATATTATACTGAATGGCCAAATATTATAAAATTTGTAAAACTCGTAGCAACAACAAACACACAGGATCTAAAGAATTTATCGAGATTTATTGTAAAAATGTCCATTAGTATTAAAAATGCTAGGTTAGTACATATACATAATTTTTTATTGTAATATGCTCTTGTATACCACCTTTTGTGTTTTTTTAGAATAAACTGATTCTGATTCTGATTCTGAATCTCAACGGGGTCACTCTTACAACCCGCAACGCGGTGCAGAGGACACATTCTACCTCTGGTCCTAACGGGGTCGTTGTAACAAAAAAACAATAGTCTTGCATGTACGTATCATGTATACATGGCATTTTTGCATGATTATGATATATTGAACAGTCGTACACCAGATGACTGGGTTCAAAATACATTTAGCTTGTGGTCTTTGGTTTACTTTACTGAATTTGAGTTTGTTTAAGGGTGCATCGTTTGAATAATATGCACATATGCAACATAATAATTACATTGTAGGTTTGAAGTATGATTATTCTACAGTTACAGAGTAAGTGAGGTAGTATGGGTTTAAACTTTTGGCAGTATTGCAGCCGTAGCACGCACGGGACCAAGAAGAGGCTTCTTACATTATAACCGTGCGGGACTCGAACCCGGGACTTTGTTGTGATGTTTTCATCACAAGTGAAGACAACAGAAGGAATCAAACTGAAGACGAAAGCAAATAACAAACGTTTCTGTGTTTGATCGTTTAGTTTATAGTTTGATGATGCAGTCAGCAATATTCCTGGAATCCCAAGCTATATGTATTAGTTATATATTCTAGATATCCTCTATGTACAGCGGGGGCACGGGTGGCCCAGTCGTCTAAGGCGCCGCAATTCGCTGTGCAGAGTTGCGTGCCTTGGGCACGCCAGAAACCTATGATTGTGGGTTCGAATCCCGGTTCGCCCTGATTATGTTTCTAGGTTTGTCAGCACCATACCCGTGCTCGTGGGTTTCACCGAAGTGGTAAACGTCTAAGACCTGCATCACTTCGGGCTTTCCTCCCACATTAAGCTGACATGGCGTGATATGACTGGAATATTGTTAAAAACGGCGTTAAAACACAACTCACTCACTCACTCTATGTACAGCATTACCAACACCATTGGGGTCCGATTTAGTGGGTCGGGTTTTACGCCACTTTTAGCAATATTCAATGAAAAGGGATTCAAAAGCACAAGAGGGGTGACTTCAACTTTCAAATAGTCAACTTTCCCTTCTTGTCGAGCAATATTCCAGCAGCTACAGCCTTTGTTGTTTACATTTTACAATTTTTGAGATACATGGTGTTTTTTCAGGTGAACAATTGACTTGTCTGGTGTCATGACTATTTGATAGTGATTCATAAACACATGCTCGTGATTTAGTCGAAATCGTACAATCAACTCTGGTTTATGCAGAGATTTCTATTGGATATAGAAAGAGTTTTGTCGCTTTATTTCGTATAGTCGGAGTCGTACAAGTCAATTGTTCACCTACACAATCACGGGAACAAATGGTACAAGTCAAAATAATGAATTGCATCGGACATCATTTTTGTCAATGATGCGTCAATTTGGAAATGTCCTCCACATGTCTACCATAAAACACCTGCAAGAGTGGAACAATCATTGACCGATCAGTTTTACCTGTGAGATTGGTCATGATTTCTTTATATTCTTATTGACAGCAGTGAGGCTAACATATATAATGTAAAAAATCAAAACATGATTAGGAATATGCTTAAATCATCAACGGAAAACACAAAGCCCAAAACACCACCTGAACACAACATCCCCGAAATCTAATCATGTTCAGAATTTAAACATGTTTCAAATTCAAAAAAGTTTGAACATGTTTCGAATTTAGACATGTTTAAAGTTAAAACATGTATCGAATTTAAACATGTTTAAACCTGTTTTAAATAAAGTGCATATCATCAGGCAATAAGTCAAATATGGATAAGGCGTATAATATATATTGAAATTAGATGTGGAAATCAGATTCACAGGCACTTGCATATCACATATACCACCAGGACTGCCAACGGGCAATGGACAAATATTAACATAATAATGTACAACTTAACCAAACTCGGTTAATGGTGACTAGGAAATTTGACACTTGTGACGACAACAGTCGGTAGAACAAGTGGAAGCGTGAAGGACTACAAATCAAGAGGTAGCATGTCCGTATCGCCCGCAGAGGTTAACAAAATCTATGTATTCATAAATGTGTTTTTGCTGTGTGACTAATTGTATTTCTCTAATACAGGAAGCTGACAATGAAATTATACTACGATAGACCCTAAACCTTTTTAGTTACCACCATCTACCCACCCCAAAATGAATCCATCTATACTGCTAAAATAGCTTTTATTTAAAAAACATTCTACTCAAAATACGTTGAAGAACACTCGAGTTTTTCATGTTAATATAGTTGAGATGACAGTTAACTATCGTCATATTAAAGAATTGGTTTTTCGTTTTACTTTTCCAAAGTGACATATGTCGTCGAATAATGTATGAGTGCATTCTCCTTGTTATAATTCAATTTGAAGTTGAATAAGGTGGACAAAAGAGGACTTCAGATAAAAATGTTGATGTATTAACAAATAATGGCCTTGGCGTTACGCATGCAGTTGAGACTGTGATCATGGCTTTGATACATCTGCCGATGTATTTATGTTGTTCTGTCGTGTTTGCTACTCGTTTGTAATAAAGACGTTAACTTCAGGGAAGTATGTGTGTTCAACGCAGACGGACTTGATAAATGTGTTCTGTCACCGTGATACAACTGAAATAGTTTCAAACTGAAACAAAGATAGGATTACATAACTTAAACTGTAGGAATCCTAACGTCGTACAGAAGGTATCTGTCTGGCGAGTCGCGGTCTTGTGAATATAGACACAGGTCGAATGGACGGTCTGTACGGATACAACGACGTCATGTTTGATGCCACGTCTCTTGTGTGAATGATGATTTCAATGCTACCTTCAGAAACATCAAATTCACGGGCTAGTTTCAAAACCATTACCTTCGATCATTCATTGTCCTTTTTTCCACAGAAGCTATCACTCCATGAGTGAGTGAGTTGGGTTTAACGCCGCTTTTAACAGTATTCCAGTTATATCGCGGCGTGTCAGGTGAATGTGGGTGGAAAACACCAAGGGATGCAGGTCTCAGACGTTTACCACTTAGGTGAAACCCACGAGCACGGGTATGGTGCTGACAAACCTAGAAACATAATCGGGACGAACCAGGATTCGAAACCACAATCATAGGTTTCTGGCGTGCCAAAGGGACGCAGCTATGCACAGTGAATCGCGGCGCCTCAGACGACTGGGCCACCCGTGCCCCCTCATTCCATGATGTGTTCCTAGGGGGAAACTATTACTATAACGTAGCGTCCTTTTCCTTTCTCTGTCGAATCGCAAGCTGAGGGTTGTCGCCAATGTATCGCCGTTAGAATGGAACATTGAATAAACGCACTTTTATCTTGAGTATGTTCTACTTTCTTGAGTATGTGTTGTATTACGACATCCATGCCGTTGCCGTCTCTGAAGGAAGTAGACATCAGTTGATTTATCTTGATACGTGACCTACAGTCACTGTTTCGTAACACGTCGTTAGCTTCGTCATTTATCGATGTGACATTACATACTTGACTTATTTGATTATTGACGGGTTATCACATGGAAACACACTATAATTGGAATATATGCAGTGACAAGGGATGTCTATTTTCGCCAAGCCATACCCAAATTGAATTTGCGAGAGCAATATTCTTTGTGATGTGACCATGCAGTATTTATAGAAGCCAGACAGATCCGTAGCTCACCTTCTGTTAAATCAGTCTACAATCATTTAGTTTAGTCTGTGGTATGGAATAAGCGATAAAGTGTTAAACTTCTCATCCTGGTTCTCTATCTGTTACTCATCGAAAAATATTCCAAAAGGTTAATACACATCAGGGGTCCCTTTTCACCGTTCAGAAATGATAATAACTCGAAAACTATCCACAAACGTACAAATTGAATATTAAAATGAATACACGTTTTGATACTTTTTACAACTTTTGTGTTAGATTAGGCAAATGGAGTGACAAACTGGATCACGGAATTAACATGATATCAAATCAGTGTAATTTCCAGTGATGACCTACCGTCAAAACAAGAGACGCTAAACGATCATGGTTGAGTTCCCAACCAATTACGATATGAGATTCACCATATATAAGCAGCAGAGTGACATCAATAGGTGTGTCTTAACGTCGACTGGAACTCAGATCGAGGAAACGATATAAATTTACATTATTGATCTAAAAAAGATTTTTTTTAAATTTGAAGCAATGACGAATACCAGAACTTGTAGCTAGTATTTGACACAGAACTGACAACTAATATTGATATATCACACATTGACACCGCTGGTAGCAAAAAAATAACGTCGTATTATCATTAACTGATGGACGTTATTGCATGATCACGTGATATTTACAAATGTTTTTACCGGTTAACCTATCAATCACAATCAAGATTACTGCCTTGGGGAAAAGGGCGTCGAGGTGTAGTTTCTAGACGCTTTCCAATTTTGTTGAACCAACGAGCAGTGTATAGTGCTAAGGAACCAGATAACACAGTCAGGCAGAATCTGGGGTTCCGTTCCTGGGTTGAGAATCATATTGTACAATTTCGAATGTATAAGGAGCTCAGATAGTGTACACAAAGAAATGAAGTCTCATCTTGTTTTGTTCAGATATGTTCATTCCAGAAAAACACACTCTTGCAGTGAACTGTGATGACTGTTCCAATCAAAGTGGAGTCTTGTCAAGTGTCTACCACACATGGTAATGATGTTACATAACGTGATAAAGATTATCAGTATTGATCACGATGTACTTCAGTACTATTTGTCACTGTAATTCGAAAAATGCTGTGGAAAAAACAAGATTTACGTATGGTTACCCTTGATTTAGCAACATAATTGGTTGGTTGGTTGGTTTGTTGTTTAACGCCGCACTCAGCAATATTCCAGCTATATGACGGCGGTCTGTAAATAATCGAGTCTGGACCAGACAATCCAGTGATTAATATCATGAGCATTGATCCACGCAATTAGGATCGATGACATGCATCAACCAAGTCATCGAGCCTGACCACTCGATCCCGTTAGTCTCCTTTTACGACAAGCATAGTCACCTTTTAGCATGGGTTACTGAAGACCTATTCTATCCCGGAATCTTCACGGGTCTTTGCAACATGAATACGGCTATCGTTATAACATGACAATATTTACATAATGCCGAGCTTTCCTTTCGTGCGAGAAAACAAAGTATGTCCACAATAACACAACGTTTATCAATGTCAACAATAATCTTCAAGCAAAATCAGTCACGGTGACCTAAATGAGTACAACATTCTAATCGAAAATGTAGCACGAAATTGTAGATTACATACGCGCATGTTCAGTTTAGATGGGTCAGTGAGTGACTTTGTTTTAACTCGGCTTTGCACTGTATAATTAGTATGTCACGAAAACTCCAAGTGACACAGGTCTATGATGTTTACTACTTTGGTGAAAACTCACGAACACGGGAATGGTGCTGACAAACCTAGAAACATAATCAGGTCGAACTGGGATTCGAATCCACGCATTTGGACAACTCTTTATATTCGGTTATATAACATATATCCTGTCATTGAAGAACACTATGATAACTGGTTAGACTAGTTGGAAAAAATATATGACTATTAGACGACGATACAATATAGAAATGGGTCTACTGAACGCCAGCAACTAAAGTGAGGTCACCACGCTATGGTGACTTACGGTACCTCTGCTACCCTCACAGTTCCGCAACAATATTTACACCTTTCCTTTGATGACTGGCTATTGGCCAGAGATTAAAACAAATAAATATTCTGCGATTAAAATGGAGGTTGATATAATCCTACATTGACAGCCACTAAGAATCTCAGCTGTTGCTATTTCTTCTTATTTATTTATTCTCAGTTAATGAAACAATCCCATTTTTTAAAACACAAGATTAAATGAGAGAAAGGGGTCTTTGAACAAAGGCACTTAGAAGTTCGTTTCCCTTTGAGATGAAAAAATCAACACAATGAAGAAGAACATTATTGGCTGTGATTCTCTCATCACAAGGGATAGACAAAAATATTGTATATATATCTACACGACGTTGTGATACGACCTCTTTAAATCTTGACTGACAATACAAGTAGGTTGATTCTTTTGAAAACCTCTAAATATTTCTGTTTCAAAAAAGGTAAATTCTACTGAACTTATTGACTTTAGAGACTTTGCTTTACCATCCACAGCTAGGAAGGTTATTCAATTATCTTTTGCGCGACATAAGTGACTCCATGAGCTTTGCATAGAGAGCCAGGCAGTTGGTTGACGACACTACAGCGTTTTCTACAGCTTATGTTGACTTTTTTATTGACTTTACACTTGGTTTCCTAGTTGACAGTTTATCTATTTTATATGAAAAAAGTGTTTCAAAGTTATCACTGAAACTCTTAGCTGACGTGATTGAAAAGGGTGTGTCAGATATCAGAATTCTATGGCCAGGACTCAAATGCACTACATTTCTGATACATTTTGAAGTGAGAAAATAAACGTAATAAATATTATATTTGGGATAACACTTTCTAAGTAAAGTACAGATTCTCGTACTTTTTTGGGTTGAGTCCCGTCCGGGTTATCCCAAATATAACATTTGTTCCATTTGACCACTTTCTAAATGGCATTGTGTATTCGGGGAAAATAAACACTGAATATGACATAAAATAACTTCAGAATCAAATTTTTATGGTTAACCATTATGGTCAAAGAAGTTGATTGATTTGAAATGTCATACATGAGGGATAACCTCATTTTCTCAAATATCCCTGACAGTGAGCCATCTTGGTGAATTTGAGAACTGCTATGTTGCCTGATTCAGAGATGTTGAAGGTTACTTCAAGAAACATTATTGATTTGCCAACTTCTTATTTCAAGTGGGGGGCAATGGTGGCCCAGTCGTCTGAGGCGCCGCGATTCGCTGTGCAGAGCTGTGTCCCTTGGGCACGCCAGAAACCTATGATTGTGGGTTCGTAGGTTTGTCAGCACCATACCCGTGCTCGTGGGTTTCACCGAAGTGGTAAACGTCTGAGACCTGCATCACTTGGGGCTTTCCTCCCACATTAAGCTGACACGCCGCGATATAACTGGAATACTGTTAAAAGCGGCGTTAAACCAAAGTCACTCACTCACTCACTTATTTCAAGTGGAAAGATTAACTTGAACTCGAATTGTTGTGCGACTTGAGACCTAAACTAATTAATACTGCACATGAAATTCATCTCTGCAGTGTTCGGACAAAACAGTTTTTTCATGCAAGATTCTGTTAGCCCATATGGATGTCAATATCAATGAGATTAAAAAAGATGAAAGCTACTTTAGCGCGTTTTTGTATTAGGAAGCAGCGGGATGAAAAGGCATGTGGGTGTCAGTGAGTTGTTTAAACTGTAGATGCATGTATTGTTGTAGTTGACACGGAAAGTTGGAGCAGCGTATTTAGCTTAACAATGAGTGTGGGATGCATATGTCTGGACGACTCAGTGTTACTTAAGTAGCTTGACAAGATGTGGCAGGTAAGTGAACTTTCTGATTAAACTATTGACACTAAGTGACAGTGTGTGATTAAGTAAACAGGATGTGAGGAATTATTTATTTACTCACATTGGCAGGTTTGACAATGTGTGGAAGAAATGAAAAAAAATGTCGTCGTAGATTAACATGTTTTGTTTGTTTTGGTCTGGAAAAAAATGTGAGTGTGTCACTTGCACATGGTGCAGATTTACAGTATTGAATCAACCATTGGGAGATGATAGTGTAAAGGTTGCGAGGTTCAAAGGATGCCATTGATATTGTTTGTCCTGTTGGGACAGATTTCTTGTTGACAATGATTGATTAATTCATCTTATCCATTTGCGGTGTTGATTTTAAAACTCAAAGCAACAAAACCGATTACAAAAGACTATTATGATACAAAAACATTTTACAATAAAATTAAAACCACAGTTCAAATGGGAATGAAACAAACTCTGTAGATGCATGGTTACAATCATATATAAACAACTCCCAGCAATAGTTTTAAAGGCTAAAAAATTAATCAGAATGAAACAAAACAAAAAACAGTTGCAGTTGAGACAATTGTGAGTTGACAAAAATGTGTTAATCATATTTCAACCTAAATCTAATAAATTCTGTTCAAACATTTGCTCAAAGGCGCTCAGTCAAAGGCTTTGCAGCAGAAAGCTGTTTTGAGACGTTTCATGAACGTGCGAAAGACAGTTATACTTGAATGTGAGTCTCGAGTCCATTCGAGTGTAGTGGTCCAGCTTTTGGTCCAGATTGGAGTTTGGTCATAATTATTTGTCCCACTCTTGAGTTTTGCAGCTGAACTTTGTGCTCTATGAAACTTGTTGGTGGTTTGCTGAGGTGCTCAATACATAAAGGAATGACAGGGGTCCCGACATGAGATCAAGCATGCCTGGACTTTTATCTTGACTGTCTGTGTCATGTTCAGTTCGACCGATGTTCCTCAGATTTAAGGAGGCCGTTTAGAAGTAGAGCGTCCGCCCGGAGAGCGGAAGGTCAGGGGTTCGATCCCCGGCCGTGTCATACCAGAAGACGTTAAAAGATGGTACTTGTTGTTAACCTGTCTGGAGCTCGACATTAAGAGGCTAAAACAAGGAATGGTCGGCTCGGAGTCGGTATACTGTGAGTCTTTTAAACTGTAGATGCATGTATGACTGTAGCTGACGAGGAAAGTTGGAGCAGCGTTTTTAGCTAAACAATAAGCGTGGGTCGCATATGTCTGGACTGCACAGGAACATGATTTGGTTGGAGATTTTATAGTGAGGGGAGAAGCCTTTGTTTCTTCCCAAACAGCAAACTGTTTCTGCACTGCAGATCTCTGTCTGTGTTGTAGCCTCTCCTTTATACCTGTTTTGAAATGTGATGCTTTAGTTTTATCGATAAGTTTGTTAACATATCACGTGATACTGAAAGCAGCTGTCTATGGATTGTCAAGTTAGTTCTCATCATTGTCTCTCTAACTGACGGGGGGCGGTCGGATAGCCTAGTGGTTAAAGCGTTCGCTCGTCACGCCGAAGACCCGGGTTCGATTCCCGACATGGGTACAATGTGTAAAGCCCATTTCTGGAGTCCCCTGCCGTGATGTTGCTGGAATATTGCTAAAAGCGGCGTAAAACCATACTCACTCACTCACTCACTCTAACTGACGGCGCTGATGTTTCTCCTTTCTTATCTCATCTGACAACGAGGCTGTCGGACACCTCACGTTCATTGGTGGAGCATGCTTGTCTAGAATCCCACCAAACTGCTTGTTGTAAATACTGACAGATTCTAAAAGATCGCCCGAAACAACATCGATAGTGCACATCCTGTGGGAACAAGATGAAATCCGTCTACTTCCTACTTCTGACATCTTATTTCAGGTTTATCTCATAGTTAGGTTATATTTACTGTAACCACTGCACACACATGACCAAACAGTGCCAAGTTATCATGTATAATGTTCAAGAAGTGCAACCAATCCGATCTTGTGATAAGTAAATCCGATCTTGTGTCCATTACTTTATGTTGGAAACAGAATGTGCTGAACAAGATTCTTTGATACCAACAGTGACCTTAACAGTTGTCATTAATATTATGACCGTGGATATTGAAATCTTCACAAATGATAACTTTTCCATTTGAGTTCTTTAATTCATCTGTCAAATCTGACAAGTCCTGTTGCAGGTGGTCTTTACCCAACCTGAGTAAGCAACTTTTGATTGCACACATTCAAATTCAGCGTACGTAACTTGAAAGAAACTGCAGGTTTCAAACCAGTAGCACTTTTGCAGTCGATAGTTTGAAAAAGTACAACACAATATACACCTCCACGTTTTAACTTTCCTTGGAGCGTGAATTAGTAGCCAGCTAGGACAAGTTTGTGTTTTGCGATATTGTGATCGCATGGACATCAACATTATTATTATCTGTCAAATCACACATTGCTGGAGCGTTATCATTTGTTAAACTTGCAGATCTTGCGTTCAGAAAACCAAATCTAAAAATGAGATGCTGTTCACTTTCTTCACCAACAGAGAAAACTGGAGTTTCATATATATATAGCTTCCCCTTGATCACTGTTCAGCATGCATATCGCTACATCTCCCATTACTTCTCAACATTATTTTCACTGGGTAAACAATACATTGCTTAGGATGCCATATGATGTAAGAATATGAAACACGGACATATGTTGTCCTGCAGCTGCCATCATCGCTGGTGTTAAACTTTGATTATTGATGGCCTTAATCTCACAAAGTTGGTGAAAGAGCAAATAATTGACCATTTCCACGCGGCCTCTAAGGCAGGCCACATGAAGGCAGCTGTTGCCGAAATGATCGTTGATGGAAATATCAGACTGTCTTTTGAAAAGCAGGTCAAACACTCGCCAGTGTCCAAACTCGGCTGCAATCATCGCAGGCGTCCTCCCATACATTCCCTTCCCGTTGATGTCAACAGTGCCAAGTGAAAGGATAGAGCTTACAATCCCCACGTCTCCTCCAACACAGGCTATGTGAAGAATGGTACTATTGCCATCAACCTCTGGTTTCATGTCGATGCCTTTACTCAAAAGGACTTCAAATACTTTTCTGTGTCCCTTTTCGGCTGCAATCATCACGGGTGTCCTCCCAGTCTTCTCTCTTTTGTTAACATCCACGATGTCCTGTAACAAGACATACTCCACTATCTCCTCATCTCCCCCAGTGCAGGCTGCATGGAGGATACTTGCACCACCAGCATCAAGCGTCAAATCACATCCTTTTTCCACTAGTAAAGAAAACACTCCTCTGTGTCCTTTCCCAGCAGCCATCATTACCGGTGTCCATGAATCCTGTCCAGGACCATCGATGTCGACATTGCCCATCGATAGGAAGTGTTGGACCACTTCAACATCTCCTACTGTACAAGCCCAGTGGAACGCGGTGTTACCACGATCGTCCATTAGCGATGTATCAGCTCCTTCTAGCAAAAGCAGGATGAGCAGTTCTCTACACCCTGACACTGCTGCCATCATCGCTGGTGTCATACCGCACTTTCCTCTGCTGTCGATGTCAATGATGTTCCATGAGAGGACACACTTCGCCATCTCAACATCACTTTCACTGCAGACCAGATGAAGGATGTTGTTTTTGTCATCATCTAGTAATGAGACGTTGCATCCTTTCTTTACAAGGACGTCCAGCATATGTCTACGTCCTTTCATTCCTGCTATCATAACAGAGGTTCTTCCATACTTTCCCCTACTATTGATGTCAAAGATGTCCTTTGCAAGGACATACTCCATCATCACTAGATCTCCTTCAAGACAGGTCATATGGAGGAAGTTGTTACCATCGTCATCCAGTATGGACAAATCCTTTCCTGCACGTACAAGGAAATTAAGTGCTAATCTTCGCTCTGCTGTCCTGTTCATCCTGATCACATATGTTTGGCAGAGATCCCTCGACTATTAACGTCCACAGACCCGCAGAGAAGATATTTCACACTGATCAGTTACCCGTTCTATGTGAAGTTGAAGAATCTGCAAACCCAAAGAATAACAACTGACACTGGTCATATTTCATAAACATATATGGTATTGTGGTGGAACTTCAGAGATCGTTTTCGAGCATGGGAGGAGTGGGTGGAGCATGTGACCTTAATGTCTGTCTATGCATAGATTATTGATGAGATATTAACTCTTTTTGACAATTACCATATTCGACGTAATAAGCGCCCAGGGCGCTCTCAAAATTAGAAATAGGGAGCTCTTCTTAGAATATTATTTTGGTGAAAAAAAACAGAGTTACAGGATAAATGTCATGGTTTATGCTGACAGCCTGAAATGTTTATATACAACAGATATATTTTTCCAGAATTTAATTGCCCATAATTAAAGGTGCATATAACACACGAGTGCCTATTATATGCGAATAAATAAGTCTTGTGTACATTGATCAATCGGAAGGGGTGCTAATTGGGATTGTTCACTAGCTAATATAGCTAATGGGCGCTTATTAGAGCGGGTCGCTTATTACGTCGAATACGATATTTAAGAGAGAGAGAGAGAGAGAGAGAGAGAGAGAGAGACTCTGTTGTATTGACCATAAAATTGTTCTATAACCTTAAACTGTTAGTTTTGACTGTACAAGACTAGAGTCCTTATCAAAAGTGACACCTTGTCCTTGTCGACTATTGATACCCACACATTGGACAGAAGGTCAACTTTCCCTGGACCAGTGAAATGACGATGGACTAACAACCACTTGAAAGTAGCATCTCTGATTCGGTAAGCTGATGTCCAAGGGCCACCTTAGTCTGTACCAGTACCTCTACTTAATGCAAAACACACACAATAAAACACTACATGCCCATTACCAGGAAGGGGCCAACAACCAGCAAAAAGAAGGCAGCATCGGCAATTAATTTCCAACTAAAGAGGCAACACACACAAGTTTATTACTCAATAAAACCACCATTGGTACATACGTACTGAGCTACGGTCTTCAAGCTGGTACAATAACCGGGATGGAGAGTGTGTATGGCTCCCTGTGGATAAGGCCAAACTATCACAGCGTGACGTCGATTTGGTTTTATGGGTGTATATATTCATTTATCTGGATAGTGCTATCGATGCGATATATCAATCCATTAAACTCACGATCCGATAAATATGCAAATGAGATCACCTAGCAGGAACTGGTTACAAGCCCCATATATCGATGCATTGTCTGCTTGAGCACTAAATTACTGACTGGCATTCCCAAGGAGGTTTAGAAAGGAGGTTCCCGACGAATGGGTGTTTCTGCAGATAAACATGGCTTCAAATGATTTGGCATTATATATTAAACATTGTATTCATACGCAACTAAAGTTACTTCAATGACTGAAAATAAGTCTTTAACATTGATCATTTTGAGAATGACATTATATGATTGGTTATTATTTTCATCCGGTGTTTCCGTATTTAATGTCATATGATAGGAATAACAAATATGTTTTATATTTACAATTTTATTACAACACGATGAAAATAATCGCTTATCATTAATGTCATTCTTAAACAATCAATGTTTAAGGCTTATTTGCACTGAAATTAACTCTCTCTGTGTATGTTTCTAAATGGGGATGTTTTATTATGTTTCAGCGTGACTCACTCACTCACATGCCTTGGTGTTTTAACAATGTTTGTGTTTTGATGAAGCCATAAGATGTGTCAATAATATGTGTAATAAAAATACTTATGTATGGTGTGAAAAGCAGTAAAGTCGGACAGAGCTAAGCTGCTGGCGTTTGTTTAAGGATTGTAAATAGTCCTACCGAGCACCTAGTATCATCACTGATTTTTAGTTATCCATTCATATGAATTTCGCCGCTGTTTTGCCTTTCACGCTAAAAGGAATCGGTTTCGGCGGATAATCGAGACTGGTTGTTCTCTGGCGTTGATGTTCTATTATCCTGTGCTGACTACCAAAGTGAAAATGATTATCGCGAAAAATCTATATTTTACCCTGAATGTCGCTTTGGCGAGAATAACGCCTTTTGTAACAACACACTGCAACCACTTTATCACATTCTTCGTCCCCAGGGGTATAGTTTCTGTTGGAAAATACCATTTCTTTGAGAACATACTTGGAAATATACTACAGGTTTTACCACATATGTCTGTTTCAAACACCATAGGCTCTCCACTTGCCCTTCAACCTACCCTCTACCCCCCCCCCCCCCCCCCCCCAACACACACACACACACAACCACACAACCACACAACCACACACACACACACACCAAACAAAAAACAACAACAAAAACCTTGAGTGTTGTCGGTGCCTAGGTCCTCTAAAAGATATAGATACCGAGTGTAAGTACAACAAAATAATACAAACATTGTCAGTGTCGACTTAGAATTCTGAATGTTGATATATAAAAAGAGTGTTCTATACAGTCATTACTGTGAGGAAAGGTTGCCGTGACCTGCTCACAATAATATATCATTCAAGTTGACCTATTTTCCAGCCTTAATATGCTTATGAAAAAGGCAACAATTAAGATGGGTTTTCTCACGCTGGGTTGAAAAACAAAAATAAGACAAGAGGACAAGTCATGAGTTCTTTTGTGTCTAAATAGTCTATTCCAATATTACAAATATTAAGTCTTACCGCATATCAACGTCTCAGCCGGGTATGTGCAGCGTCAGCTGTGCTTACATTTTAAGACCTGCGCTTATTCACTACTGGACATGCCCTATGTGTTGTATATCTTTCTTTATTATCATTCAAAAGGGATATAACCCCAGTCACCAGTTTCCAAGCAATCACGGTCGCCAGTAAATAATGAAGCCTGACACAACCCCTCCTATATATCTTGGCAACGACGAGCATAGGTTACTTGGGATCCGTACTACTACGTGATCTCCCTGGGATATGAAATGTAGACACGGCGTGACTATTTTAAGATTAAAACCTTTTAGTGATTAGATATTATATCACGTCTTGTCAGTGGTGCTCATATTTGTCTAAAGACCCCTGAAAGGAATTAAAAACACATACACTGCATTCGTAATAGCGCAGGATGAGAAAGGAAAAAATATTTTTTTCCCCATAAGTTGATTGTAGTTTAAACAACATTAAAATAAATCTCTGTTTATCACTGTACCACCAACACTCTATGGTCGCAGAGCTCGCGTGTTTGAACGGCGCGAGTGTTCCAGTCTGGTGCATACACAAAAAGGTTATCAATTGATTGTGTTTAGGGGCGATTAGTCTTCCTGGTAGCTAACACGGCTGTGTGGGTTGGAGATCTTCCTAGTGGCCACCACGGCTGTATGGGTTGGAGATCGTCCTGGTGGCAAACACGGCTGTATGGGTTGGAGATCGTCCTAGTGGCAAACACGGCTGTATGGGTTGGAGATCGTCCTGGTGGCAAACACGGATGTATGGGTTGGAGATCGTCCTGGTGGCAAACACGGCTGTATGGGTTGGATATGGTCCTGGTGGCAAACACGAATGTATGGGTTGGAGATCGTCCTGGTGGGGAACACGACTGTATGGGTTGGAGATCGTCCTGGTGGGGAACACGGCTGTATGGGTTGGAGATCGTCCTGGTGGGGAACACGGCTGTATGGGTTGGAGATCGTCCTGGTGGGGAACACGACTGTATGGGTTGGAGACCGTCCTGGTGGCAAACACGGCTGTATAGGTTGGAGATCGTCCTGGCGGCCAACACGACTGTATGGGTTTGAGATCGTCCTGGTGGCAAACACGGATGTATGGGTTGGAGATCGTCCTGGTGGCAAACACGGCTGTATGGGTTGGAGATCGTCCTGGTGGCAAACACGGCTGTATGGGTTGGAGATCGTCCTAGTGGCAAACACAGCTGTATGGGTTGGAGCTCGCCCTGGTGGCAAACACGGCTGTATGGGTTGGAGCTCGTCCTGGTGGTGAACACGACTGTATGGGTTGGAGATCGTCCTGGTGGCAAACACGGTTGTATGGGTTGGAGATCGTCCTGGTGGCAAACACGGCTGTATGGGTTGGAGATCGTCCTAGTGGCAAATACGGCTGTATGGGTTGGAGACCGTCCTGGTGGCAAACATGGCTGTATGGGTTGGAGATCGTCCTGGTGGCAAACACGGCTGTATGGGTTGGAGATCGTCCTGGTGGCAAACACGGCTGTATGTGTTGGAGACCGTCCTGGTGGCAAACACGACTGTATGGGTTGGAGATCGTCCTGGTGGCAAACACGACTGTATGGGTTGGAGATCGTCCTGGTGGCAAACACGGATGTATGGGTTGGAGATCGTCCTGGTGGTGAACACGGCTGTATGGGTTGGAGATCGTCCTGGTTGGGAACACGGCTGTATGGGTTGGAGATCGCCCTGGTGGGGAACACGGCTGTATGTGTTGGAGGCCGTCCTGGTGGTGAACACGAATGTATGCATTGGGTTGGAGATCGCCCTGGTGGGGAACACGGCTGTATGTGTTGGAGATCGTCCTGGTGGTGAACACGAATGTATGCATTGGGTTGGAGACCGTCCTGGTGGGGAACACGACTGTATGGGTTGGAGATCGTCCTGGTGGTGAACACGAATGTATGGGTTTGAGATCGTCCTGGTGGTGAACACGGCTGTATGGGTTGGAGATCGTCCTGGTGAAGAACACGACTGTATGGGTTGGAGATCGTCCTGGTGGTGAACAAGGCTGTATGGGTTGGAGATCGTCCTGGTGGGGAACACGGCTGTATGGGTTGGAGATCGTCCTGGTGGGGAACACGACTGTATGGGTTGGAGACCGTCCTGGTGGCAAACACGGCTGTATAGGTTGGAGATCGTCCTGGCGGCCAACACGACTGTATGGGTTGGAGATCGTCCTGGTGGCAAACACGACTGTATGGGTTGGAGCTCGTCCTGGTGGTGAACACGACTGTATGGGTTGGAGATCGTCCTGGTGGCAAACACGGTTGTATGGGTTCGAGATCGTCCTGGTGGCAAACACGGCTGTATGGGTTGGAGACCGTCCTGGTGGCAAACATGGCTGTATGGGTTGGAGATCGTCCTGGTGGCAAACACGGCTGTATGGGTTGGAGATCGTCCTGGTGGCAAACACGGCTGTATGGGTTGGAGACCGTCCTGGTGGCAAACACGACTGTATGGGTTGGAGATCGTCCTGGTGGCAAACACGGATGTATGGGTTGGAGATCGTCCTGGTGGCAAACACGGATGTATGGGTTGGAGATCGTCCTGGTGGTGAACACGGCTGTATGGGTTGGAGATCGCCCTGGTGGGGAACACGAATGTATGGGTTTGAGATCGTCCTAGTGGCAAACACGGCTGGGTGGGTTGGAAACCGTCCTGGTGGGGAACACGGATGTATGGGTTGGAGATCGTCCTGGTGGGGAACACGGCTGTATGGGTTGGAGATCGTCCTGGTGGCAAACACGAATGTATAGGTTGGAGATCGTCCTGGCGGCCAACACGACTGTATGGGTTTGAGATCGTCCTGGTGGCAAACACGGATGTATGGGTTGGAGATCGTCCTGGTGGTGAACACGGCTGTATGGGTTGGAGATCGTCCTGGTTGGGAACACGGCTGTATGGGTTGGAGACCGTCCTGGTGGCAAACACGACTGTATGGGTTGGAGATCGTCCTGGTGGCAAACACGGATGTATGGGTTGGAGATCGTCCTGGTGGCAAACACGGATGTATGGGTTGGAGATCGTCCTGGTTGGGAACACGGCTGTATGGGTTGGAGATCGCCCTGGTGGCAAACACGGCTGTATGGGTTGGAGATCGTCCTGGTGGCAAACACGGCTGTATGGGTTGGAGATCGTCCTGGTGGCAAACACGGATGTATGGGTTGGAGATCGTCTTGGTGGTGAACACGGCTGTATGGGTTGGAGATCGCCCTGGTGGGGAACACGAATGTATGGGTTTGAGATCGTCCTAGTGGCAAACACGGCTGGGTGGGTTGGAAACCGTCCTGGAGGGGAACACGGATGTATGGGTTGGAGATCGTCCTGGTGGGGAACACGGCTGTATGGGTTGGAGATCGTCCTGGTGGCAAACACGAATGTATAGGTTGGAGATCGTCCTGGCGGCCAACACGACTGTATGGGTTTGAGATCGTCCTGGTGGCAAACACGGATGTATGGGTTGGATATGGTCCTGGTGGCAAACACGGCTGTATGGGTTGGAGATCGTCCTGGTGGCAAACACGGATGTATGAGTTGGAGATCGTCCTGGTGGCAAACACGGCTGTATGGGTTGGAGCTCGTCCTGGTGGCAAACACGGCTGTATGGGTTGGAGCTCGTCCTGGTGGCAAACACGGCTGTATGGGTTGGAACTCCTCCTGGTGGTAAACACGACTGTATGGGTTGGAGATCGTCCTGGTGGCAAACACGGTTGTATGGGTTGGAGATCGTCCTGGTGGCAAACACGGCTGTATGGGTTGGAGATCGTCCTGGTGGCAAACACGGCTGTATGGGTTGGAGACCGTCCTGGTGGCAAACATGGCTGTATGGGTTGGAGATCGTCCTGGTGGCAAACACGGCTGTATGGGTTGGAAATCGTCCTGGTGGCAAACACGAATGTATGGGTTTGAGATCGTCCTAGTGGCAAACACGGCTGGGTGGGTTGGAAACCGTCCTGGTGGGGAACACGGATGTATGGGTTGGAGATCGTCCTGGTGGGGAACACGGCTGTATGGGTTGGAGATCGTCCTGGTGGTGAATACGGCTGTATGGGTTGGAGATCGTCCTGGTGGGGAACACGACTGTATGGGTTGGAGATCGTCCTGGTGGTGAACACGGCTGTATGGGTTGGAGATCGTCCTGGTGGGGAACACGGCTGTATGGGTTGGAGATCGTCCTGGTGGGGAACACGACTGTATGGGTTGGAGAAAGTCCTGGTGGCAAACACGACTGTATGGGTTTGAGATCGTCCTGGTGGCAAACACGGCTGTATGGGTTTGAGATCGTCCTGGTGGCAAACACGGCTTTATGGGTTGGAGATCGTCCTGGTGGCAAACACGGATGTATGGGTTGGAGATCGTCCTGGTGGCAAACACGGCTGTATCGGTTGGAGCTCGTCCTGGTGGTGAACACGACTGTATGGGTTGGAGATCGTCCTGGTGGCAAACACGGTTGTATGGGTTGGAGATCGTCCTGGTGGCAAACACGGCTGTGTGGGTAAGAGATCGTCCTGGTGGCAAACACGGCTGTATGGGTTGGAGACCGTCCTGGTGGAAAATATGGCTGTATGGGTTGGAGATCGTCCTGGTGGCAAACACGGCTGTATGGGTTGGAGATCGTCCTGGTGGCAAACACGGCTGTATGGGTTGGAGACCGTCCTGGTGGCAAACACGACTGTATGGGTTGGAGAACGTCCTGGTGGCAAACACGGATGTATGGGTTGGAGATCGTCCTGGTGGCAAACACGGATGTATGGGTTGGAGATCGTCCTGGTTGGGAACACGGCTGTATGGGTTGGAGATCGCCCTGGTGGGGAACACGGCTGTATGTGTTGGAGGCCGTCCTGGTGGTGAACACGAATGTATGGGTTGGAGACCGTCCTGGTGGCAAACACGAATGTATGGGTTAGACATCGTCCTGGTGGCAAACACGAATGTATGGGTTTGAGATCGTCCTAGTGGCAAACACGGCTGGGTGGGTTGGAGATCGTCCTGGTGGGGAACACGGATGTATGGGTTGGAGATCGTCCTGGTGGGGAACACGGCTGTATGGGTTGGAGATCGTCCTGGTGGCAAACACGAATGTATAGGTTGGAGATCGTCCTGGCGGCCAACACGACTGTATGGGTTTGAGATCGTCCTGGTGGCAAACACGGATGTATGGGTTGGAGATCGTCCTGGTGGCAAACACGGCTGTATGGGTTGGAGATCGTCCTGGTGGCAAACACGGATGTATGGGTTGGAGATCGTCCTGGTGGCAAACACGGATGTATCGGTTGGAAATCGTCCTGGTGGCAAACACGAATGTATGGGTTTGAGATCGTCCTAGTGGCAAACACGGCTGGGTGGGTTGGAAACCGTCCTGGTGGGGAACACGGATGTATGGGTTGGAGATCGTCCTGGTGGTGAATACGGCTGTATGGGTTGGAGATCGTCCTGGTGGGGAACACGACTGTATGGGTTGGAGATCGTCCTGGTGGTGAACACGGCTGTATGGGTTGGAGATCGTCCTGGTGGCAAACACGGCTGTATGGGTTGGAGATCGTCCTGGTGGGGAACACGACTGTATGGGTTGGAGACCGTCCTGGTGGCAAACACGACTGTATGGGTTTGAGATCGTCCTGGTGGCAAACACGGCTGTATGGGTTGGAGATCGTCCTGGTGGCAAACACGGCTGTATGGGTTGGAGATCGTCCTGGTGGCAAACACGGATGTATGAGTTGGAGATCGTCCTGGTGGCAAACACGGCTGTATGGGTTGGAGCTCGTCCTGGTGGCAAACACGGCTGTATGGGTTGGAGCTCGTCCTGGTGGCAAACACGACTGTATGGGTTGGAACTCGTCCTGGTGGTAAACACGACTGTATGGGTTGGAGATCGTCCTGGTGGCAAACACGGTTGTATGGGTTGGAGATCGTCCTGGTGGCAAACACGGCTGTATGGGTTGGAGATCGTCCTGGTGGCAAACACGGCTGTATGGGTTGGAGACCGTCCTGGTGGCAAACATGGCTGTATGGGTTGGAGATCGTCCTGGTGGCAAACACGGCTGTATGGGTTGGAAATCGTCCTGGTGGCAAACACGAATGTATGGGTTTGAGATCGTCCTAGTGGCAAACACGGCTGGGTGGGTTGGAAACCGTCCTGGTGGGGAACACGGATGTATGGGTTGGAGATCGTCCTGGTGGGGAACACGGCTGTATGGGTTGGAGATCGTCCTGGTGGTGAATACGGCTGTATGGGTTGGAGATCGTCCTGGTGGGGAACACGACTGTATGGGTTGGAGATCGTCCTGGTGGTGAACACGGCTGTATGGGTTGGAGATCGTCCTGGTGGGGAACACGGCTGTATGGGTTGGAGATCGTCCTGGTGGGGAACACGACTGTATGGGTTGGAGAAAGTCCTGGTGGCAAACACGACTGTATGGGTTTGAGATCGTCCTGGTGGCAAACACGGCTGTATGGGTTTGAGATCGTCCTGGTGGCAAACACGGCTTTATGGGTTGGAGATCGTCCTGGTGGCAAACACGGATGTATGGGTTGGAGATCGTCCTGGTGGCAAACACGGCTGTATCGGTTGGAGCTCGTCCTGGTGGTGAACACGACTGTATGGGTTGGAGATCGTCCTGGTGGCAAACACGGTTGTATGGGTTGGAGATCGTCCTGGTGGCAAACACGGCTGTGTGGGTAAGAGATCGTCCTGGTGGCAAACACGGCTGTATGGGTTGGAGACCGTCCTGGTGGAAAATATGGCTGTATGGGTTGGAGATCGTCCTGGTGGCAAACACGGCTGTATGGGTTGGAGATCGTCCTGGTGGCAAACACGGCTGTATGGGTTGGAGACCGTCCTGGTGGCAAACACGACTGTATGGGTTGGAGAACGTCCTGGTGGCAAACACGGATGTATGGGTTGGAGATCGTCCTGGTGGCAAACACGGATGTATGGGTTGGAGATCGTCCTGGTTGGGAACACGGCTGTATGGGTTGGAGATCGCCCTGGTGGGGAACACGGCTGTATGTGTTGGAGGCCGTCCTGGTGGTGAACACGAATGTATGGGTTGGAGACCGTCCTGGTGGCAAACACGAATGTATGGGTTAGACATCGTCCTGGTGGCAAACACGAATGTATGGGTTTGAGATCGTCCTAGTGGCAAACACGGCTGGGTGGGTTGGAGATCGTCCTGGTGGGGAACACGGATGTATGGGTTGGAGATCGTCCTGGTGGGGAACACGGCTGTATGGGTTGGAGATCGTCCTGGTGGCAAACACGAATGTATAGGTTGGAGATCGTCCTGGCGGCCAACACGACTGTATGGGTTTGAGATCGTCCTGGTGGCAAACACGGATGTATGGGTTGGAGATCGTCCTGGTGGCAAACACGGCTGTATGGGTTGGAGATCGTCCTGGTGGCAAACACGGATGTATGGGTTGGAGATCGTCCTGGTGGCAAACACGGATGTATCGGTTGGAAATCGTCCTGGTGGCAAACACGAATGTATGGGTTTGAGATCGTCCTAGTGGCAAACACGGCTGGGTGGGTTGGAAACCGTCCTGGTGGGGAACACGGATGTATGGGTTGGAGATCGTCCTGGTGGTGAATACGGCTGTATGGGTTGGAGATCGTCCTGGTGGGGAACACGACTGTATGGGTTGGAGATCGTCCTGGTGGTGAACACGGCTGTATGGGTTGGAGATCGTCCTGGTGGCAAACACGGCTGTATGGGTTGGAGATCGTCCTGGTGGGGAACACGACTGTATGGGTTGGAGACCGTCCTGGTGGCAAACACGACTGTATGGGTTTGAGATCGTCCTGGTGGCAAACACGGCTGTATGGGTTGGAGATCGTCCTGGTGGCAAACACGGCTGTATGGGTTGGAGATCGTCCTGGTGGCAAACACGGATGTATGAGTTGGAGATCGTCCTGGTGGCAAACACGGCTGTATGGGTTGGAGCTCGTCCTGGTGGCAAACACGGCTGTATGGGTTGGAGCTCGTCCTGGTGGCAAACACGACTGTATGGGTTGGAACTCGTCCTGGTGGTAAACACGACTGTATGGGTTGGAGATCGTCCTGGTGGCAAACACGGTTGTATGGGTTGGAGATCGTCCTGGTGGCAAACACGGCTGTATGGGTTGGAGATCGTCCTGGTGGCAAACACGGCTGTATGGGTTGGAGACCGTCCTGGTGGCAAACATGGCTGTATGGGTTGGAGATCGTCCTGGTGGCAAACACGGCTGTATGGGTTGGAAATCGTCCTGGTGGCAAACACGAATGTATGGGTTTGAGATCGTCCTAGTGGCAAACACGGCTGGGTGGGTTGGAAACCGTCCTGGTGGGGAACACGGATGTATGGGTTGGAGATCGTCCTGGTGGGGAACACGGCTGTATGGGTTGGAGATCGTCCTGGTGGTGAATACGGCTGTATGGGTTGGAGATCGTCCTGGTGGGGAACACGACTGTATGGGTTGGAGATCGTCCTGGTGGTGAACACGGCTGTATGGGTTGGAGATCGTCCTGGTGGGGAACACGGCTGTATGGGTTGGAGATCGTCCTGGTGGGGAACACGACTGTATGGGTTGGAGACCGTCCTGGTGGCAAACACGACTGTATGGGTTTGAGATCGTCCTGGTGGCAAACACGGCTGTATGGGTTTGAGATCGTCCTGGTGGCAAACACGGCTTTATGGGTTGGAGATCGTCCTGGTGGCAAACACGGATGTATGGGTTGGAGATCGTCCTGGTGGCAAACACGGCTGTATGGGTTGGAGCTCGTCCTGGTGGTGAACACGACTGTATGGGTTGGAGACCGTCCTGGTGGCAAACACGAATGTATGGGTTAGAGATCGTCCTGGTGGCAAACACGAATGTATGGGTTTGAGATCGTCCTAGTGGCAAACACGGCTGGGTGGGTTGGAGATCGTCCTGGTGGGGAACACGGATGTATGGGTTGGAGATCGTCCTGGTGGGGAACACGGCTGTATGGGTTGGAGATCGTCCTGATGGCAAACACGAATGTATAGGTTGGAGATCGTCCTGGCGGCCAACACGACTGTATGGGTTTGAGATCGTCCTGGTGGCAAACACGGATGTATGGGTTGGAGATCGTCCTGGTGGCAAACACGGCTGTATGGGTTGGAGATCGTCCTGGTGGCAAACACGGATGTATGGGTTGGAGATCGTCCTGGTGGCAAACACAGCTGTATGGGTTGGAGCTCGTCCTGGTGGCAAACACGGCTGTATGGGTTGGAGCTCGTCCTGGTTGTAAACACGGATGTATGGGTTGGAAATCGTCCTGGTGGCAAACACGAATGTATGGGTTTGAGATCGTCCTAGTGGCAAACACGGCTGTGTGGGTTGGAAACCGTCCTGGTGGGGAACACGGATGTATGGGTTGGAGATCGTCCTGGTGGTGAATACGGCTGTATGGGTTGGAGATCGTCCTGGTGGGGAACACGACTGTATGGGTTGGAGATCGTCCTGGTGGTGAACACGGCTGTATGGGTTGGAGATCGTCCTGGTGGCAAACACGGCTGTATGGGTTGGAGATCGTCCTGGTGGGGAACACGACTGTATGGGTTGGAGACCGTCCTGGTGGCAAACACGACTGTATGGGTTTGAGATCGTCCTGGTGGCAAACACGGCTGTATGGGTTGGAGATCGTCCTGGTGGCAAACACGGCTGTATGGGTTGGAGATCGTCCTGGTGGCAAACACGGATGTATGGGTTGGAGATCGTCCTGGTGGCAAACACGGCTGTATGGGTTGGAGCTCGTCCTGGTGGTGAACACGACTGTATTGGTTGGAGATCGTCCTGGTGGCAAACACGGTTGTAAGGGTTGGAGATCGTCCTGGTGGCAAACACGGCTGTATGGGTAAGAGATCGTCCTGGTGGCAAACACGGCTGTATGGGTTGGAGATTGTCCTGGTGGCAAATATGGCTGTATGGGTTGGAGATCGTCCTGGTGGCAAACACGGCTGTATTGGTTGGAGATCGTCCTGGTGGCAAACACGGGTGTATGGGTTGGAGACCGTCCTGGTGGCAAACACGACTGTATGGGTTGGAGATCGTCCTGGTGGCAAACACGGATGTATGGGTTGGAGATCGTCCTGGTGGCAAACACGGATGTACATGTATGGGTTGGAGATCGTCCTGGTGGTGAACACGAATGTATGGGTTGGAGACCGTCCTGGTGGCAAACACGAATGTATGGGTTGGAGATCGTCCTGGTGGCAAACACGACTGTATGGGTTTGAGATCGTCCTAGTGGCAAACACGCCTGGGTGGGTTGGAAACCGTCCTGGTGGGGAACACGGATGTATGGGTTGGAGATCGTCCTGGTGGGGAACACGGCTGTATGGGTTGGAGATCGTCCTGGTGGGGAACACGAATGTATGGGTTGGAGATCGTCCTGGTGGGGAACACGTCTGTATGGGTTGGAGATCGTCCTTGTGGGGAACACGGCTGTATGGGTTGGAGATCGTCCTGGTGGGGAACACGACTATATGGGTTGGAGATCGTCCTGGTGGTGAACACGGCTGTATGGGTTGGAGATCGTCCTGGTTGGGAACACGGCTGTATGGGTTGGAGATCGCCCTGGTGGGGAACACGGCTGTATGAGTTGGAGGCCGTCCTGGTGGTGAACACGAATGTATGGGTTGGAGATCGTCCTGGTGGTGAACACGGCTGTATGGGTTGGAGATCGTCCTGGTGGGGAACACGGCTGTATGGGTTGGAGATCGTCCTGGTGGGGAACACGACTGTATGGGTTGGAGACCGTCCTGGTGGCAAACACGGCTGTATAGGTTGGAGATCGTCCTGGTGGCAAACACGACTGTTTGGGTTTGAGATCGTCCTGGCGGCAAACACGGCTGTATGGGTTGGAGATCGTCCTGGTGTCAAACACGGCTGTATGGGTTGGAGATCGTCCTGGTGGCAAACACGGATGTATGGGTTGGAGATCGTCCTGGTGGCAAACACGACTGTATGGGTTGGAGCTCGCCCTGGTGGTGAACAAGACTGTATGGGTTGGAGATCGTCCTGGTGGCAAACACGACTGTATGGGTTGGAGATCGTCCTGGTGGCAAACACGGCTGTATGGGTAAGAGATCGTCCTGGTGGCAAACACGACTGTATGGGTTGGAGATCGTCCTGGTGGCAAACACGGATGTATGGGTTGGAGATCGTCCTGGTGGCAAACACGGATGTATGGGTTGGAGATCGTCCTGGTGGGGAACACGGCTGTATGGGTTGGAGGCCGTCCTGGTGGTGAACACGAATGTATGGGTTGGAGACCGTCCTGGTGGCAAACACGAATGTATGGGTTGGAGATCGTCCTGGTGGCAAACACGAATGTATGGGTTTGAGATCGTCCTAGTGGCAAACACGGCTGGGTGGGTTGGAAACCGTCCTGGTGGGGAACACGGATGTATGGGTTGGAGATCGTCCTGGTGGGGAACACGGCTGTATGGGTTGGAGATCGTCCTGGTGGCAAACACGAATGTATAGGTTGGAGATCGTCTTGGCGGCCAACACGACTGTATGGGTTTGAGATCGTCCTGGTGACAAACACGGATGTATGGGTTGGAGATCGTCCTGGTGGCCAACACGGCTGTATGGGTTGGAGATCGTCCTGGTTGCAAACACGGATGTATGGGTTGGAGATCGTCCTGGTGGCAAACACGGCTGTATGGGTTGGAGATCGTCCTGGTGGCAAACACGGCTGTATGGGTTTGAGCTCGTCCTGGTGGTGAACACGAATGTATGGGTTGGAGATCGTCCTGGTGGCAAACACGGCTGTATGGGTTGGAGACCGTCCTGGTGGCAAACACGGCTGTATGGGTTGAAGATCGTCCTGGTGGCAAACACGGCTGTATGGGTTGGAGATCGTCCTGGTGGCAAACACGAATGTATGGGTTTGAGATCGTCCTGGTGGCAAACACGAATGTATGGGTTTGAGATCGTCCTAGTGGCAAACACAGCTGTGTGGGTTGGAAACCGTCCTGGTGGGGAACACGGATGTATGGGTTGGAGATCGTCCTGGTGGCAAACACGAATGCATGGGTTGGAGATCGTCCTGGTGGCAAACACGGCTGTATGGGTTGGAGATCGTCCTAGTGGCAAACACGACTGTATGGGTTGGAGATCGTCCTGGTGGCAAACACAGATGTATGGGTTGGAGATCGTCCTGGTGGCAAACACGGCTGTGTGGTTTGGAGACCGTCCTAGTGGCAAACACGGCTGTATGGGTTGGAGATCGTCCTGGTGACAAACACGGCTGTGTGGGTTGGATGTGGTCCTGGTGGCAAACACGAATGTATGGGTTGGAGATCGTCCTGGTGGCAAACACGAATGTATGGGTTGGAGATCGTCTTGGTGGCAAACACGGCTGTATGGGTTGGAGATCGTCCTGGTGGCAAACACGGATGTATGGGTTGGAGATCGTCCTGGTGGCAAACACGGCTGTATGGGTTGGAGCTCGTCCTGGTGGTGAATACGGCTGTATGGGTTGGAGATCGTCCTGGTGGGGAACACGACTGTATGGGTTGGAGATCGTCCTGGTGGGGAACACGTCTGTATGGGTTGGAGATCGTCCTTGTGGGGAACACGGCTGTATGGGTTGGAGATCGTCCTGGTGGGGAACACGACTGTATGGGTTGGAGACCGTCCTGGTGGCAAACACGGCTGTATAGGTTGGAGATCGTCCTGGCGGCCAACACGACTGTATGGGTTTGAGATCGTCCTGGTGGCAAACACGGATGTATGGGTTGGAGATCGTCCTGGTGGCAAACACGGGTGTATGGGTTGGAGATCGTCCTGGTGGCAAACACGGGTGTATGGGTTGGAGACGGTCCTAGTGGCAAACACGACTGTATGGGTTGGAGATCGTCCTTGGGTGAAACACGGCTGTATGGGTTGGAGATCGTCCTGGTGGCAAACACGGGTGTATGGGTTGGAGACCGTCCTGGTGGCAAACACGGGTGTATGGGTTGGAGACCGTCCTGGTGGCAAACACGGACGTATGGGTTGGAGATCGTCCTGGTGGCAAACACGGGTGTATGGGTTGGAGACCGTCCTAGTGGCAAACACGGCTGTATGGGTTGGAGATCGTCCTGGTGGCAAACACGGGTGTATGGGTTGGAGACCGTCCTGGTGGCAAACACGGCTGTATGGGTTGGAGATCGTCCTGGTGGCAAACACGGCTGTATGGGTTGGAGATCGTCCTGGTGGCAAACACGGGTGTATGGGTTGGAGACCGTCCTGGTGGCAAACACGGGTGTATGGGTTGGAGACCGTCCTAGTGGCAAACACGGACGTATGGGTTGGAGATCTTCCTGGTGGGGAACACGGCTGTATGGGTTGGAGACCGTCCTAGTGGCAAACACGGCTGTATGGGTTGGAGATCGTCCTGGTGGCAAACACGGGTGTATGGGTTGGAGACCGTCCTAGTGGCAAACACGGCTGTATGGGTTGGAGATCGTCCTGGTGGCAAACACGGGTGTATGGGTTGGAGACCGTCCTGGTGGCAAACACGGCTGTATGGGTTGGAGATCGTCCTGGTGGCAAACACGGGTGTATGGGTTGGAGACCGTCCTGGTGGCAAACACGGGTGTATGGGTTGGAGACCGTCCTAGTGGCAAACACGGACGTATGGGTTGGAGATCTTCCTGGTGGGGAACACGGCTGTATGGGTTGGAGACCGTCCTAGTGGCAAACACGGCTGTATGGGTTGGAGATCGTCCTGGTGGCAAACACGGGTGTATGGGTTGGAGACCGTCCTAGTGGCAAACACGGCTGTATGGGTTGGAGATCGTCCTGGTGGCAAACACGGGTGTATGGGTTGGAGACCGTCCTGGTGGCAAACACGGTTGTATGGGTTGGAGATCGTCCTGGTGGCAAACACGGCTGTATGGGTTGGAGATCGTCCTGGTGGCAAACACGGAAGTATGGGTTGGAGATCGTCCTGGTGGCAAACACGGCTGTATGGGTTGGAGCTCGTCCTGGTGGCAAACACGGCTGTATGGGTTGGAGCTCGTCCTGGTGGTGAACACGACTGTATGGGTTGGAGATCGTCCTGGTGGCAAACACGGTTGTATGGGTTGGAGACCGTCCTGGTGGCAAACACGGCTGTATGGGTTGGAGATCGTCCTGGTGGCAAACACGGCTGTATGGGTTGGAGATCGTCCTGGTGGCAAACATGGCTGTATGGGTTGGAGATCGTCCTGGTGGCAAACACGGCTGTATGGGTTGGAGATCGTCCTGGTGGCAAACACGGGTGTATGGGTTGTAGACTGTCCTGGTGGCAAACGCGACTGTATGGGTTGGAGATCGTCCTGGTGGCAAACACAGATGTATGGGTTGGAGATCGTCCTTGTGGCAAACACGGATGTATGGGTTGGAGACCGTCCTAGTGGCAAACACGGCTGGGTGGGTTGGAAACCGTCCTGGTGGGGAACACGGCTGTATGGGTTGGAGACCGTCCTAGTGGCAAACACGGCTGTATGGGTTGGAGATCGTCGTGGTGGCAAACACGGGTGTATGGGTTGGAGACCGTCCTAGTGGCAAACACGGCTGTATGGGTTGGAGATCGTCCTGGTGGCAAACACGGGTGTATGGGTTGGAGACCGTCCTAGTGGCAAACACGGCTGTATGGGTTGGAGATCGTCCTGGTGGCAAACACGGGTGTATGGGTTGGAGACCGTCCTGGTGGCAAACACGGCTGTATGGGTTGGAGATCGTCCTGGTGGCAAACACGGGTGTATGGGTTGGAGACCGTCCTGGTGGCAAACACGGGTGTTTGGGTTGGAGACCGTCCTAGTGGCAAACACGGACGTATGGGTTGGAGATCTTCCTGGTGGGGAACACGGCTGTATGGGTTGGAGACCGTCCTAGTGGCAAACACGGCTGTATGGGTTGGAGATCGTCCTGGTGGCAAACACGGGTGTATGGGTTGGAGACCGTCCTAGTGGCAAACACGGCTGTATGGGTTGGAGATCGTCCTGGTGGCAAACACGGGTGTATGGGTTGGAGACCGTCCTGGTGGCAAACACGGTTGTATGGGTTGGAGATCGTCCTGGTGGCAAACACGGCTGTATGGGTTGGAGATCGTCCTGGTGGCAAACACGGAAGTATGGGTTGGAGATCGTCCTGGTGGCAAACACGGCTGTATGGGTTGGAGCTCGTCCTGGTGGCAAACACGGCTGTATGGGTTGGAGCTCGTCCTGGTGGTGAACACGACTGTATGGGTTGGAGATCGTCCTGGTGGCAAACACGGTTGTATGGGTTGGAGACCGTCCTGGTGGCAAACACGGCTGTATGGGTTGGAGATCGTCCTGGTGGCAAACATGGCTGTATGGGTTGGAGATCGTCCTGGTGGCAAACACGGCTGTATGGGTTGGAGATCGTCCTGGTGGCAAACACGGCTGTATGGGTTGTAGACCGTCCTGGTGGCAAACGCGACTGTATGGGTTGGAGATCGTCCTGGTGGCAAACACAGATGTATGGGTTGGAGATCGTCCTTGTGGCAAACACGGATGTATGGGTTGGAGACCGTCCTAGTGGCAAACACGGCTGGGTGGGTTGGAAACCGTCCTGGTGGGGAACACGGCTGTATGGGTTGGAGACCGTCCTAGTGGCAAACACGGCTGTATGGGTTGGAGATCGTCCTGGTGGCAAACACGGGTGTATGGGTTGGAGACCGTCCTAGTGGCAAACACGGCTGTATGGGTTGGAGATCGTCCTGGTGGCAAACACGGGTGTATGGGTTGGAGATCGTCCTGGTGGCAAACACGGCTGTATGGGTTGGAGATCGTCCTGGTGGCAAACACGGGTGTATGGGTTGGAGACCGTCCTGGTGGCAAACACGGATGTATGGGTTGGAGATCGTCCTGGTGGCAAACACGGCTGTATGGGTTGGAGCTCGTCCTGGTGGCAAACACGGCTGTATGGGTTGGAGCTCGTCCTGGTGGTGAACACGACTGTATGGGTTGGAGATCGTCCTGGTGGCAAACACGGTTGTATGGGTTGGAGACCGTCCTGGTGGCAAACACGGCTGTATGGGTTGGAGATCGTCCTGGTGGCAAACACGGCTGTATGGGTTGGAGACCGTCCTGGTGGCAAACATGGCTGTATGGGTTGGAGATCGTCCTGGTGGCAAACACAGATGTATGGGTTGTAGACCGTCCTGGTGGCAAACGCGACTGTATGGGTTGGAGATCGTCCTGGTGGCAAACACAGATGTATGGGTTGGAGATCGTCCTTGTGGCAAACACGGATGTATGGGTTGGAGATCGTCCTGGTGGTGAACACGGCTGTATGGGTTGGAGATCGTCCTGGTTGGGAACACGGCTGTATAGGTTGGAGATCGCCCTGGTGGGGAACACGGCTGTATGGTTTGGAGGCCGTCCTGGTGGTGAACACGAATGTATGGGTTGGAGACCGTCCTGGTGGCAAACACGAATGTATGGGTTGGAGATCGTCCTGGTGGCAAACACGAATGTATGGGTTGGAGCTCGTCCTGGTGGTGAATACGGCTGTATGTGTTGGAGATCGTCCTGGTGGGGAACACGACTATATGGGTTGGAGATCGTCCTGGTGAGGAACACGTCTGTATGGGTTGGAGATCGTCCTGGTGGGGAACACGTCTGTATGGGTTGGAGATCGTCCTGGTGGCAAACACGAATGTATGGGTTGGAGATCGTCCTGGTGGCAAACACGGATGTATGGGTTGGAGATCGTCCTGGTGGGGAACACGTCTGTATGGGTTGGAGATCGTCCTGGTGGCAAACACGAATGTATGGGTTGGAGATCGTCCTGGTGGCAAACACGGCTGTATGGGTTGGAGCTCGTCCTGGTGGGGAACACGTCTGTATGGGTTGGAGATCGTCCTGGTGGGGAACACGTCTGTATGGGTTGGAGATCGTCCTGGTGGGGAACACGACTATATGGGTTGGAGATCGTCCTGGTGGGGAACACGTCTGTATGGGTTGGAGATCGTCCTGGTGGGGAACACGACTATATGGGTTGGAGATCGTCCTGGTGGGGAACACGTCTGTATGGGTTGGAGATCGTCCTGGTGGGGAACACGTCTGTATGGGTTGGAGATCGTCCTGGTGGGGAACACGGCTGTATGGGTTGGAGATCGTCCTGGTGGGGAACACGTCTGTATGGGTTGGAGATCGTCCTGGTGGGGAACACGTCTGTATGGGTTGGAGATCGTCCTGGTGGGGAACACGTCTGTATGGGTTGGAGATCGTCCTGGTGGGGAACACGTCTGTATGGGTTGGAGATCGTCCTGGTGGGGAACACGTCTGTATGGGTTGGAGATCGTCCTGGTGGGGAACACGTCTGTATGGGTTGGAGATCGTCCTGGTGGGGAACACGACTATATGGGTTGGAGATCGTCCTGGTGGGGAACACGTCTGTATGGGTTGGAGATCGTCCTGGTGGGGAACACGACTATATGGGTTGGAGATCGTCCTGGTGGGGAACACGTCTGTATGGGTTGGAGATCGTCCTGGTGGGGAACACGTCTGTATGGGTTGGAGATCGTCCTGGTGGGGAACACGGCTGTATGGGTTGGAGACCGTCCTGGTGGCAAACACGGCTGTATAGGTTGGAGATCGTCCTGGCGGCCAACACGACTGTATGGGTTTGAGATCGTCCTGGTGGCAAACACGGATGTATGGGTTGGATATCGTCCTGGTGGCAAACACGGCTGTATGGGTTGGAGAATGTCCTGGTGGCAAACACGGGTGTATGGGTTGGAGACCGTCCTAGTGGCAAACACGACTGTATGGGTTGGAGATCGTCCTTGGGTCAAACACGGCTGTATGGGTTGGAGATCGTCCTGGTGGCAAACACGGGTGTATGGGTTGGAGACCGTCCTGGTGGCAAACACGGGTGTATGGGTTGGAGACCGTCCTGGTGGCAAACACGGACGTATGGGTTGGAGATCTTCCTGGTGGGGAACACGGCTGTATGGGTTGGAGACCGTCCTAGTGGCAAACACGGATGTATGGGTTGGAGATCGTCCTGGTGGCAAACACGGCTGTATGGGTTGGAGACCGTCCTAGTGGCAAACACGGCTGTATGGGTTGGAGATCGTCCTGGTGGCAAACACGGGTGTATGGGTTGGAGACCGTCCTGGTGGCAAACAAGGCTGTATGGGTTGGAGATCGTCCTGGTGGCAAACACGGCTGTATGGGTTGGAGATCGTCCTGGTGGCAAACACGGGTGTATGTTTGGAGACCGTCCTGGTAGCAAACACGGGGGTATGGGTTGGAGATCGTCCTAGTGGCAAACACGGATGTATGGGTTGGAGATCTTCCTGGTGGAGAACACGGCTGTATGGGTTGGAGATCGTCCTGGTGGCAAACACGGGTGTATGGGTTGGAGACCGTCCTGGTGGCAAACACGGCTGTAGGAGTTGGAGATCGTCCTGGTGGCAAACACGACTGTATGGGTTGGACACCGTCCTGGTGGCAAACACGGCTGTATGGGTTGGAGACCGTTCTGGTGGCAAACACGACTGTGTGGGTTGGAGACCGTCCTGGTGGCAAACACGGCTGTATGGGTTGGAGACCCTCCTGCTGGCAAACACGGCTGTAAGCTGGAGACCGTCCTGGTTGCAAACACGGCTGTATTGGTTAGAGACCGTCCTGGTGGCAAACACGGCTGTATGGATTGGAGACTGTCCTGGTGGCAAACACGGCTGTAAGTTGTAGACCGTCCTGGTTGCAAACACGGCTGTATGGATTGGAGACCGTCCTGGTGGCAAACACGGCTGTATGGATTGGAGACCGTCCTGGTGGCAAACACGGGTGTATGGGCTGGAGATCTTCCTGGTGGCAAACACGGCTGTATGGGTTGGAGACCGTCTTGGTGGCAAACCCGACTGTATGGGTTGGAGATCTTCCTGGTGGCAAACACGACTGTATGGGTTGGAGATCGTCCTGGTGGCAAACACGGCTGCATTGGTTGGAGATCGTCCTGGTGGCAAACACGACTGTATTGATTCGAGATCGTTCTGGTGGGGAACACGGCTGTTAGGTTGGAGACCGTCCTGGAGGCGAACACGACTGTATGGGCTGGGGACCCTCCTGGTGGCAAACACGACTGTATGGGTTGGAGGTCTTCCTAGTGGCGAACATGGATTGGAGATCAATAATTCTAGAAGCCAAATATGAAATAACTGTATGGTACAAACTCCTTTCATTAAACTGCCTTTTTCTTAAGTCTTTCCCATGATGTCATAAATCCAAAACAAGATATTACTGACATGAATAAAGTCTACTTTCCATTAATACGGACACATCTGATAACGTCCATCATGATTTCTAAATCTAAATCTAAATACTGAATTTCCTGTGTTCCACGGAGGATCATTATCATATTCATAATCCCTTCTGTATTGTCATTTTACACTCGTTTCTCCATCTCAGATGCTATTTTGACACTACTCTTATGATAAAACCGGCGGTAGTCACACAAAAAACGACTTTCAACTACTGATTATTATTTGTTCCCTCCGAACAGGAACAGTGAATATTAGACAGGAATACAATGCGCGGACTTACGCCCAGTCGGCACAGTAATTAAAACCGTCAATGGCATTGTCACACTTCTTGGAACCAGCGCTTTTCTGGGAGAGCTGTTTTTCAACAAGATACAAAATCGATATTACGTTGCTGCCGATATAAACAGTAAACAAGTTGTGCAGTCGATGTTGGCCACGTAGAAACAGCCTCGGCCTATAGTTTCACTGTCTGGGACGCACAAGAGCATGGTATGTATGTTTTCCCAAAGTAATATGAGCACATTTTGATCCTAACTGTATCAGCTCAAATGTTGTTTCCTTGTTTGAAATATTACATTTTATTTCATTTTGATCATGTCTAATCAAGAACAGAATATTTTGTTTGTTAAATTAATATAAGGTGGCACCTTTGATAAAACCACCAACCACGATATACATGTAATGTTCTGGGTCACTGGTGAGTAGGGTGGGTGAGTGGGGTGGGTGAGTAGGGTGGGTGGGTAGGTGGTCACCCCGAAAACCCAGGCTCGACTCCCTCCATGTGAAGTCCATTTCTGGTGTTCCCCGACATGATATTGCAGGAATATTGCAGGACAATTGCTAAAAGCTGCGTAAAACCACACTGACTGGCTCACTGGTAAGTAAGCCTTAATATGGGAAAATATTCACCAGCCATAATAGTTGATAAGTGCAATTCTTCATCAATAAACTGTACCTAGGGTTTAACTTAAACTTGGCCACAAGAGGCTGGTTACATTTTGCAACATATTTATTCTCCATTCTTATCAGAGCTGATACAGAAACATGATACCACAGGTTGGGCACGGGTGGCCCAGTCGTCTAAGGCGCCGAGCTTCGCTGTGCAGAGTTGCGTCCCTTGGGCACGCCAGAAACCGTTGATTGTGGGTTCGAATCCCGGTTCGCCCCGATTATGTTTCTAGGTTTGTCAGCACCATACCCGTGCTCGTGGGTTTCACCGAAGTGGTAAACGTCTGAGACCTGCATCACTTGGGGCTTTCCCCCCACATTAAGCTGACACGCCGTGATATAACTGGAATACTGTTAAAAGCGTAATATGATGCCACGGTTACAACACAACTCACCCACTCACTCACTGTCACTGGAAACAGCGCTGATCGTTGTGGAGGGGTAGGAAGCAATTGTGTTGGCAGGTTACCTACCGGAAGTTATCCGACACGGCCATCCGTGCTCCCCACAATCAAAAGAAACATGTACACACACTGTCATGTACCAAACAACTGGAGCTGTTGCATGGGATGAAACCCCTCGTCGTCCTATGGTAACAAAACACGAACAGGATAGTTGGTTTGTTGCGCTTGTCCTGTGAAAACGGTTCTAAGCCAAGCCATGCGAGGGATGATCAATTGATGAGCATGACCAGCATGTGAAGGTCGTTGCGTTATAATTCTCTTCGTTTGAGACTTCAAGAAATATATCCAACACGTTTGCCATTGTACCGACGTTATCAGCGTTAGAGGCAACGTCAGCGGCCGTCAGTTTTGATTACAAGTGAGAGTAGCCGGTCCCCTGATCCACTGATTTACCCACCTGAACTAGAAATAAAGGAGATCAGTGAGACAGCCTCATCTGTTTCATATTTAGATCTATGCAGAAAGATTTGGAGTGACGAAACACTCTCCACAAGACTGTATGACAAGAGGGATGACTTCAACCTCCAAAAAGTCAACTTCCCCTTCATGTCGAGCAATATTCCAGCAGCTCCAGCCTTTGGTGTTTACATTTCACAATTTTTAAGATACAATCGAGCATGCTCTTCCTGCCTCTTTTCAAAGAGCGTTATACAACTCTTGCTCAGAAGTTGTTTGATCTAGATTACAAGGCTTCAGTAAAGCTTTCAAAAAGTTTTACGGTAGACATATCGAGGACATTTCTTAAATTTGACGCATCAGTGACAGAAATGATGTCCGATGCAATTCCTTATTTTGACTTGTACAATATGTTCCCTTTTTGTCAGGTGAACACTTGACTTGTCTTCGCATGTGTTTTTGGCGAATGCCACCGTTGGGGCAGGATACGCTCACCTTTTCGCGAACACCTGGTATCATTTTTATTTGATAGTGATTCATGATCAGTCTGAATCGTACAATCGACTCTATTGGATATGGAAAGGGTTTTGTCGCTATATTTGCTTAGAGTTACGACTTAAACTACGTGTGAGAGTTAAAATTTAACGTCGCATCGGCATTATTTCAGCCTTATAGCGACACTTAAATTACGACTGCCATAAGAACTATTCTTGGAGCCGTCTAAAACCTTTCGCAACATTACCTGACGTACGACTAGGACATATAAGCTAAGACAGTGAGGTCTTTTATGACGGAGGTAATATATGCTGGGGGTTTCCCAATGACGTCATCGATTATTCAGGAAATTCCCCGCCTGTTTGAGAGCAAGATGTGGCAAGGTACATATAATCGCTGTGAATGTTGTGAGATATTCACGTGATATCCGTGAGATACCAAACTTAGCTCCCACCCCCACCCCGGTCATAAAATGGATTTGTCCAACATTTCAGTTTCGTGAATAGGCCGCCAGATTATAAAGTGTATCATCAGATGAAGTCCGTTGTCCTGTTTACAGACAGCGCTATGTACGTTTTAGGGTGAAATCGTTGCGTCGAGTTATAACACACAGCTGACCCGATCTAAACACACACAGAGTATCACATATCTTGCTTGTTTCTTGTTTCTTTGTTGTTTTACGCCGCACTCAGCAATATATCAGCTATATGACGGCGGTCTGTAAATAATCGAGTCTGGACCAGACAATTCAGTGATTGATATCATGAGTATCGATCCATGCAATTAGGATCGATGACATGCTTCAACCAAGTCAGCGAGCCTGACTTCCCGATCCCGTTAGTCGCCTCTTATGACAAACATAGTCGCCTCTTACGACAAACATAGTCGCCTGTTACAAGCATGGGTTGCTGAAGAGCTCTTCTACGCCGGATCTTCAGGGGCCGTTTTCGAAGTCGAAAGATAACGTGATATCTAACCCCGACAGCATATATCGTTGTTCACAATCACTGGATTGTCTGGTCCAGACTCGATTATTTATAGTCCACCGTGATATAGCTGGAATAGTGCTGAGGTAAACAACAGACCGACACTGAATGAATCCGGAAATGAAGGAATTGCATTGTAATTCATCCGGATAAACTCGATCGCTCCCGAGAAAAATTTCAACAGAATGAGTCAGAAATTTCCCCGATCTCCAATAATGATGCATGTGATATTTATCATCCGCGTTCGTGTTGAGTATGATTCTTGAGACTAATGAATTAACACGATCTCCGCATGGATAACACAGTTAAGAGTTAGATATGGGGACACTGTTGAATTGCCAAGGACCAACACAACTGTAAGTACGACATGCAAGTCACGTTACTTACTGTACTTCAAATGTTCATATCTCTATAAGGGCAGCGGGGGTAGCCAAGTGGTAGAAGCGTTCTGCCTTCATAGCAAAGCCCCGGGTTTCATTCCCCATATGGAAACAATGTATGAAGCCCGTATCTGGTGTTCCCTGGCTGGGCTATTGTAAAGGCGGCATTAAACCCAACTCACTCACTCACTCATATAAAACATAAATGGTGAGAGTACGTGTTTCCCTCCGGCACTCATGTTCAACTGTTGTTCTGTTGTTCTGTACATGTTGTTCTGTTGTTCTGTACATGCTGTTCTATTATTCTGTACATGTTGTTCTGTTGTCCTATGGCTCTGTTCTTTTGTTCTGTTGTTGTTTTTCTGTACATGTTGTTCTGTTGTTCTGTACATGCTGTTCTATTGTTCTGTACATGTTGTTCTGTTGTTCAATGGTTCTGTTCTTTTGTTCTGTTCTGTTTTTCTCTTTTCTTCTGTTGTTCTATTGTTCCGTACATGTTGTTCTGTTCTATTGTTCTGTTTTTCTGTACATGTTTTTCTGTTGTTCTATTGTTGTGTGCATGTTGTTCTGTTCTATTGTTCTGTTTTTCTCTACATGTTGTTCTATTATTCTGTACATGTTGTTCTGTACATGTTGTTCTGTTGTTCAATGGTTCTGTTCTTTTGTTGTTGTTCTGTACATGTTGTTCCCGATGTTCTATTGTTCCGTACATGTTGTTCTGTTGTTCTGTTGTTCTATTGTTCCGTAAATGGTGTTCTGTTGTTCTATTGTTGTGTACATGTTGTTTTGTTATTCTATTGTTCCGTACATGTTGTTCTGTTGTTCTTTTGTTCTGTTTTTCTGTACATGTTTTTCTGTTGTTCTGTTTTTCTGTACATGTTGTTCTGTTGTTCTATTGTTCCGTACATGTTGTGCTATTCTATTGTTGTTCTGTACATGTTGTTCTGTTTTTCTGTACATGTTGTTCTATTGTTCCGTACATGTTGTTCTATTCTATTGTTCTGTACATGTTCTGTTGTTCTATGGTTCTGTTTTTCTGTACATGTTGTTCTGTTGTTCTGTACATGCTGTTCTGTTCTGTTTTTTTGTACATGTTGTTCTATTGTTCTGTACATGTTGTTCTATTGTTCTGTACATGCTGTTCTGTACATATTGTTCTATTGTTCTGTACATGTTGTTCTGTTTTTCTATTGTTCTGTTTTTCTGTAGATGTTGTTCTGTTGTTCTATTGTTCTGTTCATGTTGTTATGTTGTTCTATTGTTCCGTACATGGTGTTCTGTTGTTCTATTGTTCTGCACATGTTCTGTACATGCTGTTCTGTTGTTCTATGGTTCTGTTGTTCTGTACATGTTGTCTATTGACCCGGAGAGCGGAAGGTCCGGGGTTCGATCCAAACGACGTTAAAAGATAGTACTTATAGTAACCCTGTCTGCCGCTCGGCATTAAGGGGCTAAAACAAGGACTGGTCGGCTTAGAGTCAGTATACTGTGTCTGAGTGGGGTATCCATGTTCAACTGCGGTATGATATGTCAGTGAGCTAGCACTATAAATCGGCATCAGTCCGGACTAGTACAATCAGCCACACACAAAAACACACACACGCACGTGCATGCACGTCACTATATAAGTGCAATAATCTTGGACGCAACGTTAAACCCAATTTCACCTCACCTCACAGATATCCTCGCCACGAGAGTGACAACGCACTTCTAAACTCATGGCTAAGTATTGTTCGAGTCATACACAGATGTGACTGTAAGGTCATTGTAAGTGAAAATAATGAATGCATGTTCCAACACTATCACGGTCAATTCATTTAGCTATGACTGTGTACGTGTGGAGTTGCTCGTAACGCTAAACGTTCGGGTCCTACTTCCTGAATAGATACAATTTAATCAAAACACCTGACATAAATATAGCACTGATCTATACGATACACCTAGTCACAGGTAGATAATAATCATAGAAACGACCCGTGACAAAAAAAACGTATAAACAATTTAACCCTCGTATAAAGATTAATCTTTGACTCGTGGATGATGTAGGTAAGTGTGTTTTGTGTCTGTGTATCCACTCCGTCCCCAACATATACTTTGTTTGTTTGTTTGTTTGTTGTTTAACGCCACACTCAGCAATATTCCAGCCATATGACGGCGGTCTGTAAATAATCGAGTCTGGACCAGACAATCCAGTGATTGACATCATGAGCATCGATCCACGCAATTGGGATCGATGACATGCTTCAACCAAGTCAGCGAGCCTGACCACCCCATCCCGTTAGTCGCCTCTTACGACAAGCATAGTTGCCTTTTACGGCAAGCATGGGTTGCTGAAGACCTATTCTACCCCGGATCTTCCCGGGTCCCCAACCTATACACGTATATGTGTTTTATGCCGTCTTGCAGAGTATTTCTTTCATTGTAAGTACGGCGTGCCAGCTTAATGCGAGAGGTAAGCCAAAAGCAATGCAGTTCTCAGCCTTTTACCATTTTGATCAAACAACGAGAACGGGTATGGAACTAAGAATCATAATCAGGGCGTATCGGGGAATCGAGCCCAAGATCGGATTCTGGTACGCCTTGGACATTCCGACACGCCGACAAGTCAACCATTTTGGTTCTTTTTTGTTGAAAGGAATATTTCATTTGTGAAAAGACAATTGTTGTATTTGTTGATAATTCTATAATTCGATAATTCTATTAATGTTGTAGTCTTATTTACACTGATGGACATAAACAACTTCTCACTGTGTTTGAATGTCAGTAAAAGGAAACAAAGACGAATATCGTTGGCAACATAAATGTAACCAATTAGGTCGTTCCCCTCTACGTCTATACACACCAATATCCTCCATATGGGTGGACCTCTTGGATGCTTCCAGGTGCCAGGTGCCAGTCGCCCCCTTCTGTACGTCTAATCACACCAACATCCTCCATATGGGTGGACCTCTTGCATACATCCACGTGCCAGGCGCCCCTCTCTGTACGTCTATACACACCACCTCCTCCATATGGGTGGACCTCTTGGACACATCCAGGTGCATGGCGCCCCCCTCTGTACGTCTATACACACCAACATCCTCCATATGGGTGGACCACTTGGATGCATCCACGTGCCAGGCGCCAGGCGCCCCACTCTACGTCTATACACACCAACATCCTCCATATGGGTGGACCTCTTGGATGCATCCAGGTGCCAGGCGCCCCACTCTACGTCTATACACACCAACATCCTCCATATGGGTGGACCACTTGGATGCATCCAGGTGCCAGGCGCCCCACTCTACGTCTATACACACCAACATCCTCCATATGGGTGGACCTCTTGGATGCATCCAGGTGTCAGGTGCCAGGCGCCCCACTCTACGTCTATACACACCAACATCCTCCATATGGGTGGACCTCTTGGATACATCCACGTGCCAGGTGCCCCACTCTACGTCTATACACACCAACATCCTCCATATGGGTGGACCTCTTGGATGCATCCACGTGCCAGGCGCCCCACTCTACGTCTATACACACTAACATCCTCCATATGGGTGGACCTCTTGGATGCATCCAGGTGCCAGGCGCCCAACTCTACGTCTATACACACCAACATCCTCCATATGGGCGGACCTCTTGGATACATCCAGGTGCCAGGTGCCCCACTCTACGTCTATACACATCAACATCCTCCATATGGGTGAACCTCTTGGATGCATCCAGGTGCCAGGCGCCCCACTCTACGTCTATACACACCAACATCCTCCATATGGGTGAACCTCTTCGATGCATCCGGATGCCAGGGGCCCCTCTCTGTACGTCTATACACACCAACATCCTCCATATGGGTGACCTCTTAGATGCATCCAGGTGTCAGGTGCCAGGCGCCCCACTCTACGTCTATACACCCCGGCCTCCTCCATATGGGTGGACCTCTTGGATGCATCAACGTGCCAGGCGCCAGGCGCCCCACTCTACGTCTATACACATCAGCATCCTCCATATGGGTGGACCTCTTGGATGCATCCAGGTGTCAGGTGCCAGGCGCCCCACTCTACGTCTATACACACCAACATCCTCCATATGGGCGGACCTCTTGGATGCATCCAGGTGTCAGGTGCCAGGCGCCCCACTCTACGTCTATACACACCAACATCCTCCATATGGGCGGACCTCTTGGATGCATCCAGGTGTCAGGTGCCAGGCGCCCCACACTACGTCTATACACACCAACATCCTCCATATGGGCGGACCTCTTGGATGCATCCAGGTGTCAGGTGCCAGGCGCCCCACTCTACGTCTATACACATCAGCATCCTCCATATGGGTGGACCTCTTGGATGCATCCAGGTGTCAGGTGCCAGGCGCCCCACTCTACGTCTATACACATCAGCATCCTCCATATGGGCGGACCTCTTGGATGCATCCACGTGCCAGGCGCCCCACTCTACGTCTATACACACCAACATCCTCCATATGGGCGGACCTCTTGGATGCATCCAGGTGCCAGGTGCCAGGCGCCCCACTCTACGTCTATACACACCAACATCCTCCATATGGGTGGACCTCTTGGATGCATCCACGTGCCAGGCGCCCCACTCTACGTCTATACACACCAACATCCTCCATATGGGCGGACCTCTTGGATGCATCCAGGTGCCAGGCGCCCAACTCTACGTCTATACACACCAACATCCTCCATATGGGTGGACCTCTTGGATGCATCCACGTGCCAGGCGCCCCACTCTACGTCTATACACACCAACATCCTCCATATGGGCGGACCTCTTGGATGCATCCAGGTGCCAGGTGCCCCACTCTACGTCTATATACACCAACATCCTCCATATGGGTGACCTCTTGGATGCATCCAGGTGCCAGGCACCCACTCTACGTCTATACACACCAACATCCTCCATATGGGTGGACCTCTTGGATGCATCCACGTGCCAGGCGCCCCACTCTACGTCTATACACACCAACATCCTCCATATGGGCGGACCTCTTGGATGCATCCAGGTGCCAGGTGCCCCACTCTACGTCTATATACACCAACATCCTCCATATGGGTGACCTCTTGGATGCATCCAGGTGCCAGGCATCCCACTCTACGTCTATACACACCAACATCCTCCATATGGGTGGACCTCTTGGATGCATCCAGGTGTCAGGTGCCAGGCGCCCCACTCTACGTCTATACACACCAACATCCTCCATATGGGCGGACCTCTTGGATGCATCCAGGTGTCAGGTGCCAGGCGCCCCACTCTACGTCTATACACACCAACATCCTCCATATGGGTGGACCTCTTGGATACATCCAGGTGCCAGGCGCCCCACTCTACGTCTATACACATCAGCATCCTCCATATGGGTGGACCTCTTGGATGCATCCAGGTGCCAGGCGCCCCACTCTACGTCTATACACACCAACATCCTCCATATGGGTGGACCTCTTGGATGCATCCACGTGCCAGGCGCCAGGCGCCCCACTCTACGTCTATACACACCAACATCCTCCATATGGGTGGACCTCTTGGATGCATCCAGGTGCCAGGCGCCCCACTCTACGTCTATATACACCAACATCCTCCATATGGGCGGACCTCTTGGATGCATCCAGGTGTCAGGTGCCAGGCGCCCCACTCTACGTCTATACACACCAACATCCTCCATATGGGTGGACCTCTTGGATGCATCCACGTGCCAGGCGCCCCACTCTACGTCTATACACACCAACATCCTCCATATGGGCGGACCTCTTGGATGCATCCACGTGCCAGGCGCCCCACTCTACGTCTATACACACCAACATCCTCCATATGGGTGGACCTCTTGGATGCATCCAGGTGTCAGGTGCCAGGTGCCCCACTCTACGTCTATACACACCAACATCCTCCATATGGGTGGACCTCTTGGATGCATCCAGGTGTCAGGTGCCAGGCGCCCCACTCTACGTCTATACACACCAACATCCTCAATATCGGCGGACCTCTTGGATGCATCCAGGTGTCAGGTGCCAGGCGCCCCACTCTACGTCTATACACACCAACATCCTCCATATGGGCGGACCTCTTGGATGCATCCAGGTGTCAGGTGCCAGGCGCCCCACTCTACGTCTATACACACCAACATCCTCCATATGGGCGGACCTCTTGGATGCATCCAGGTGTCAGGTGCCAGGCGCCCCACTCTACGTCTATACACACCAACATCCTCCATATGGGTGGACCTCTTGGATGCATCCACGTGCCAGGCGCCCCACTCTACGTCTATACACACCAACATCCTCCATATGGGCGGACCTCTTGGATGCATCCAGGTGTCAGGTGCCCCACTCTACGTCTATACACACCAACATCCTCCATATGGGCGGACCTCTTGGATGCATCCACGTGCCAGGCGCCCCACTCTACGTCTATACACACCAACATCCTCCATATGGGCGGACCTCTTGGATGCATCCAGGTGCCAGGTGCCCCACTCTACGTCTATATACACCAACATCCTCCATATGGGTGGACCTCTTGGATGCATCCAGGTGCCAGGTGCCCCACTCTACGTCTATACACACCAACATCCTCCATATGGGCGGACCTCTTGGATGCATCCAGGTGTCAGGTGCCCCACTCTACGTCTATATACACCAACATCCTCCATATGGGTGGACCTCTTGGATGCATCCAGGTGCCAGGTGCCCCACTCTACGTCTATACACACCAACATCCTCCATATGGGCGGACCTCTTGGATGCATCCAGGTGCCAGGTGCCCCACTCTACGTCTATATACACCAACATCCTCCATATGGGTGGACCTCTTGGATGCATCCAGGTGCCAGGTGCCCCACTCTACGTCTATACACACCAACATCCTCCATATGGGCGGACCTCTTGGATGCATCCACGTGCCAGGCGCCCCACTCTACGTCTATACACACCAACATCCTCCATATGGGTGGACCTCTTGGATGCATCCAGGTGTCAGGTGCCAGGCGCCCCACTCTACGTCTATACACACCAACATCCTCCATATGGGCGGACCTCTTGGATGCATCCACGTGCCAGGCGCCCCACTCTACGTCTATACACACCAACATCCTCCATATGGGTGGACCTCTTGGATGCATCCAGGTGCCAGGTGCCAGGCGCCCCACTCTACGTCTATACACACCAACATCCTCCATATGGGCGGACCTCTTGGATGCATCCACGTGCCAGGCGCCCCACTCTACGTCTATACACACCAACATCCTCCATATGGGTGGACCTCTTGGATGCATCCAGGTGTCAGGTGCCAGGCGCCCCACTCTACGTCTATACACACCAACATCCTCCATATGGGCGGACCTCTTGGATGCATCCAGGTGCCAGGCGCCCCACTCTACGTCTATACACACCAACATCCTCCATATGGGCGGACCTCTTGGATGCATCCACGTGCCAGGCGCCCCACTCTACGTCTATACACACCAACATCCTCCATATGGGCGGACCTCTTGGATGCATCCAGGTGTCAGGCGCCAGGCGCCCCACTCTACGTCTATACACACCAACATCCTCCATATGGGTGGACCTCTTGGATGCATCCACGTGCCAGGCGCCCCACTCTACGTCTATACACACCAACATCCTCCATATGGGTGACCTCTTGGATGCATCCAGGTGTCAGGCGCCAGGCGCCCCACTCTACGTCTATACACACCAACATCCTCCATATGGGTGGACCTCTTGGATGCATCCACGTGCCAGGCGCCCCACTCTACGTCTATACACACCAACATCCTCCATATGGGCGGACCTCTTGGATGCATCCAGGTGTCAGGTGCCAGGCGCCCCACTCTACGTCTATACACACCAACATCCTCCATATGGGTGGACCTCTTGGATGCATCCAGGTGTCAGGTGCCAGGCGCCCCACTCTACGTCTATACACACCAACATCCTCCATATGGGTGACCTCTTGGATGCATCCAGGTGTCAGGCGCCAGGCGCCCCACTCTACGTCTATACACACCAACATCCTCCATATGGGCGGACCTCTTGGATGCATCCAGGTGTCAGGTGCCAGGCGCCCCACTCTACGTCTATACACACCAACATCCTCCATATGGGTGGACCTCTTGGATGCATCCAGGTGCCAGGCGCCCCACTCTACGTCTATACACACCAACATCCTCCATATGGGTGGACCTCTTGGATGCATCCACGTGCCAGGCGCCCCACTCTACGTCTATACACACCAACATCCTCCATATGGGCGGACCTCTTGGATGCATCCACGTGCCAGGCGCCCCACTCTACGTCTATACACACCAACATCCTCCATATGGGTGGACCTCTTGGATGCATCCACGTGCCAGGCGCCCCACTCTACGTCTATACACACCAACATCCTCCATATGGGTGGACCTCTTGGATGCATCCAGGTGTCAGGTGCCAGGCGCCCCACTCTACGTCTATACACACCAACATCCTCCATATGGGTGGACCTCTTGGATGCATCCAGGTGTCAGGCGCCCCACTCTACGTCTATACACATCAGCATCCTCCATATGGGCGGACCTCTTGGATGCATCCAGGTGCCAGGCGCCCCACTCTACGTCTATACACACCAACATCCTCCATATGGGTGGACCTCTTGGATGCATCCAGGTGTCAGGTGCCAGGCGCCCAACCCTACGTCTATACACACCAACATCCTCCATATGGGTGGACCTCTTGGATGCATCCAGGTGTCAGGTGCCAGGCGCCCCACTCTACGTCTATACACACCAACATCCTCCATATGGGCGGACCTCTTGGATGCATCCAGGTGCCAGGCGCCCCACTCTACGTCTATACGCACCAACATCCTCCATATGGGTGGACCTCTTGGATGCATCCAGGTGTCAGGTGCCAGGCGCCCCACTCTACGTCTATACACACCATCTCCTCCATATGGGCGGACCTCTTGGATGCATCCAGGTGTCAGGTGCCAGGCGCCCAACCCTACGTCTATACACACCAACATCCTCCATATGGGCGGACCTCTTGGATGCATCCAGGTGTCAGGTGCCAGGCGCCCAACTCTACGTCTATACACACCAACATCCTCCATATGGGCGGACCTCTTGGATGCATCCAGGTGTCAGGTGCCAGGCGCCCAACCCTACGTCTATACACACCATCTCCTCCATATGGGTGGACCACTTGGACACATCCAGGTGCATGGCGCCCCCTCTATACGTCTATACACACCACCTCCTCCACATGGAGGTTTGACTATTCATTGCGTTATCAGTCAGCACGTTCTGCCCGGTAATGGGTTTTATGTAGGCATTTTCCTCATGACAACAGCGCGCTGATAGCAAGAGGAGCGTGATTTAAATCCCTGTTATTAGATACTTGATTAATTCCCCGTATTGTTTAATGTAATAATTGTTGTATATTGATAACAATCTATGAATACAACGGAATTACGGAGATAATTCAATGCCATGCAATCGTTTGATTTATTTTGAACAATCAGTAATATTTACAATGTCAGAGGGGGGCACGGGTGGTCCAGTCGTCTAAGGCGCCGCGATTCGCTGTGCAGAGTTACGTCCCTTGGGCACGCCAGAAACCTGTGATTGTGGGTTCGAATCCCGGTTCGCCCCGATTATGTTTCTAGGTTTGTCAGCACCATACCCGTGCTCGTGGGTTTCACGGAAGTGGTAAACGTCTTAGACCTGCATCACTTCGGGCTTTCCTCCCACATTAAGCTGACACGCCGCGATATAACTGGAATACTGTTAAAAGCGGCGTTAAACCCGACTCACTCACTCACTACAATGTCAGAACTTTATCAACAATCTTCAGTGGATCTGGGAACTTATTGTAAAAGCGGCGTTGAACCCAACTCACTCACTCACTACAATGTCAGAACTTTGTCAACAATCTTCAGTGGATCTGGGAACTGATTGTATATCATTTTACGCCGCAGTCAGCTGTGTTCCATCTACACCACGAGAACCTGTACATAGTCCATGCTGGGCAAGACAAACCAGTGAATGAAAGTATGAGCATCTATTCATCCCATCGGGCCACGATGGTGCGCAATCAGTCAGGCAACCGTACTGCCCAATCATGTCTGAGTCGGCTCTCATAAGCATATATTACAGGGACCGAACCTAAAGAGATTACACCACAGTTAGATACGTTTGGAAATAACAGGTTGTCAGATAAATGACAGGCACGAGAACAGTTATCTGTTTCTCACACACACTAAAATTGCACGATGTTAACATCTAATCGATATACGTTTTGTCTATTAGTGCAGTTGGGCATTAATACATAACACAGTGGTCATGCGTGACGTCATCCAGCTAACCCTTTCTATTCACACCTAATGTGACCTTCCACACAAAAAAAGTTTCCGCAATAACCGTTGATTATAAAGGCGATTACCACAATGCAAACTCGGTAAGATCAAAGATCACTCTAGAACCAGAAAAGTTTGAAGCACAAGTAACTTATCAATTAATTTCACTGTTACTAAAGCAAAATGGATTGAATGCAAGTCGCTTTCTATGTCCCGCCCACACAGGCACAGTGACTTGACTTGAGTCTGGCGTGGTAATCTTGTCTCACGGGGTCGCTGTGACCTTGAGCATAATGCGGAGATTGTGACGTTGTTCACAATACAGAGATAATACTTTGCTCCCATTGACAAATATTTGAAGGCATTATGACATGTGGTTTGTGATATTGGAGTCGGTTAAAGTATAGGTTTGCTTGTTTGTTTGTAAGATAACGTTACAGTCAGCAATATAATATCAAAGGGGCCTACATGGATATTTTGTAAATTAAAGCGTCCGGCCCAGACAAATAACGTGCCATGCCGTCAACAATGTCACCGAGTAGGACCCTCCGATCTGTGTATCCCCTCCGCCGACAAGCAGGGGTGGCTGGGGACCTACATTGTTTACCCGGAATCACCACGATTATCAAGATGATATACTGGAAACAGAATGAATAAACATATATGTTGTAATCCTAATCATTCTTCACGTTCATGGGCACGGGTGGCCCAGTCGTCTAAGGCGCCGCGATTCGCTGTGCAGAGTTGCGTCTCTTGGGCACGCCAGAAACCTATGATTGTGGGTTCGAATCCCGGTTCGCCCCGATTATATTTCCAGGTTTGTCATCACCATACCCGTGCTCGTGGGTTTCACCGAAGTGGTAAACGTCTTAGACCTGCATCACTTCGGGCTTTCCTCCCACATTAAGATGACACGCCGTGATATAACTGGAATAGTGTTAAAAACGATGTTAAACCCAACTCACTCACTCTTCACGTTCAATAAAAACGCCGTCATCAATAGTATTTATTTCGTTTCTTGTTTAACGCCGCACAATATTCCAGCTATATGATGGCGGTCTGTAAATAATCGAGTCTGGACCAGACAATCCAGTGCTTGATATCATGAGCACCGATCTACGCCATTGGGATCGATGACAAAGTTCCACGAAATCAGCGAGCCTGACCCCCCCCCCGATCACGCAATAGTGTTTATTAATAGATGTGATGACAGTTATGTTGGAAACTTGACAACGTGTGCGAACAGCCGTTACACAATAGAGACCAAAGTCTAATGTTGGTTATATATGGTGGAGAATTTACAATGGACTCTGTTATGAAGACGGAGCATTATTGTCATGGAGATTTATATACTCAACCGCAAAAGAAACGAAAGTTGTACATAAAATGCGGATAACGTTTAGACCATAAATGATATGTAGATAATATTAAGAAATGACAACAGAGAAAACATTTGATAACAAATAGGCGTTGGTTGTTTGATAACACCCATCCGTGTTTAATGAAAACTCCCCTGAAATAAGGGTATCCCCCCCATTCAGAAAAATGATAAGTTTCAGCAGGATTGTTATTCACTCGGAGGAATTCCGTAGAGACCCGTGCTGTGTAGGTACGAGCGTTTTCCTGCTGAAAGACCTGGAACACAAGGCGCACTCTTTAGCATTTCCTCAGGAGAGCGATATTTGTATCATGACAGGGACAATGCGATCAATATATATTCAGCCTATTAAATGTGCCACCCAGTACACGCCTATGTTGTAGCGCCTGTCAGTTTAACTGTTATCGGTAAATTCAACGTCACACTATAGTGTCACTGATACATACACATGTGCATGGCCATTGATACCCACGATCCGGTGAACCCGGACCTGTTACATGTACGTGATAGTCACACATGTGTCTTTGCCAGTGACTTGTAACTCTCGAGGCCAGAAAGTTTTATTGAAGGTAAATATTTATTTCGTTACTCCAACATCTTCTTTATATCAGTTTCAGACAGATATAAAGAAGATGATGGACTTTATTATTTTATTATATACTAGTATATATATCTTTTGGTTGTTAAAACTGCATGATCGTTAATTTATCCACCGTGTCCACATTGCATAGCACATGAAATATGAAAACAGTGGTCCTGATCATAGAAAGTTGGTAACTGTGTAGTATGTAATGTATTTTGACGACTTGCCTGATTATAAAATATTTGTAGATATGTTCTATTGTCCAACTCCTTATGATCTGATGTTGTGAGGGGCGGTCGGGTAGCCCAGTGGTTAAAGCGATCGCTCGTCACGCCGGAGACCCGGGTTCGATTCCCGACATGGGTACATTGTGTGAAGCCCATTTCTGGTGTCCCCCGCCGTGATATTGCTGGAATATTGCTAAAAGCGGCGTAAAACCAAACTCACTCACTCACTCTGATGTTGTGGTGTTGTGGTGTTCTGGTGACCAGCTTCTGGGACATGTGATGCGTGCTCATGGTGTAGGCTGACACGTACATGACCTATTCATCCAAGCTTTGACAATAACTACTTAAACAGATAAACAGAGTGCAAATATGAATACGCTACAGAAATACTATGAATAACTTAAAGGAATAGTATCACTATAAATAACCCAAAAGAATACCGTGAATACTCAACAGGAATACTATGAATACCCAACAGGAATACTATGAATACCCAACAGGAATACTATGAATACCCAACAGGAACACTAAATGAATGGCCTACATGAATACTATGAATAGTAAGAATACCTAAAGGAATACTATGAATGATATTCTATGACTGACCTATCGGCGTCGATTTCAAATGAATTTGCAGCCGTTGAATGACAACAACATTCGGCAAAAGTAACAAACGTATATTTAGATATCTATCTTCTAAAAGAACATCGCTGCTAAATGCAGCGGTTTTGTTACCCCGGAAAGGAAATAACACAATTATGTTTAGAATTCAGCTCGAAAACTAGACCGTTCACTCAGGTTATATCAACACACTGGATATTTTCCTGACCGCCTACCTGTACACACTGAATTTATATTTTCCTGATCGCCTGATTATACACACTGATATGTTTCATGCTCACCCGGAAACTTCGTTCATACTGAATTTTTTGTCGAATACATACCTGTCAACTCTCACGCATCTCGCGTGAGTCTAACGCGTTTATCACCTATGTCACGCTCACACGCAAGGTTGGGAAATTCTCACGCATTCATATAAAATGTAGATAAAATATTTTGAAACGCTTTTCTCTTTCGATTTAGCCCTGGACCCAGCGGACCCTGCACCCAAAAACATATGATCCGACGATATATATAGAATACTTAACGAGCTCCCGTGTAATACCAATTTTATGATACGAGTGAATAGTTGTGGTATAGTTGTGGTTTCATAAAATTTGTTTTACACGGGAGCGAGTTTAGTATTTTATTACTTGCCATTTATAACGTTTTTTAGAATTATGCTGTTGAGTGTGAATAGGCTGACACCTACACGACCCACGGCATAATCCAATTGAGTTCAACATAATAATACTTCAAACACCTCAAAAGTTGAAACGTATGAATTCAATACCATACAACGGTCTTCTTTCAGAATTCAGGCGTCCGTTCCAAAAAACTATCGTAGCGCTAAGGTTATCGCAACTCACATACTTTAACTTAGACCAACGACTGTCGTTGCGCTGTCGTTGCGCTATACAGTACGATCGCCTTGTGGAACGGGGCCTTGCACCTCAAAGTTTACAATCACGTCACTGTACCCGATGACGTAATTTGTAGAATTTTGTTGCAAGATCCATCGGCGAAACAATGCCATGTGACGTCAACGAGTGTGCATAAGCTCCTCTCAGTGATGTATCATCTCCACCCGCAATGTTTTTAAATAAGCCAAGGGATGTCGAGAGCTTTCAATATTTGTTCGTGAAACGTGTTCCGAGAGTACATAAGCACGCGTTTTGGTATTACACAATGTGTAATATACCTGTATGTTTATTAAACGAGTGATATCTTCACGGGCAAGTAATAAATATATTTATCCTACAGTGGGTAGGTTTCTCGGCAGGATAAAGCCAACGGATAAAAACGATATCCGTTGGGGTCATATGCGGATAGAGATGCAAATATCAAAGGTCAAGTAGGACTACTTTCACTGTTTATAAACAAACATGGCGTCGCCCCCGTCATTCGGCGATCGAGTCAGAATTAACCATCGGGAATCTGGATAAACTACAGGGATAATTGCTATCATTATCAAAAGAACAGTCTAATATACTGAAAATCAGTGTCTAACTGTGACGTAGCTAAGGCATTTCATAAGTTTCGGCAACTTTGGAGATATAAATTTCGAAATTTTTTTGCGAGGGCACGAGGCCTAGCCAAGCGGGATCAGTAGCCAGATCTGTGCTTGTAGACCTCTGCGGCTTGAAACCTTCTCCACAAATTAAAATAGTTGGGTTTGGCCGAAATATGTTTGAATTGTTACCTTGTTTGGTTTTGTCGCTGTGTGTACATCTGACTACACATCTTAACGTTATGACAGGACCAACCGACTGTCAACAACGTCTGACCGTGGCCGTGACATCTCATAGACTAGGGTTAGAGTAGCTTCCCTTTGACAAAGGGCAGTTACTTTAACGGACAGACCTATGGATTGCCGCGAAAGGCAAAAACAATTGTTGTTTTACGTATATGTTGCTTCGCCACTGTATACGAAACAGATTTCAGTTGGAACTATATTGGCTACCGTCCCTGTCCGACTGACACATCACTTACCCTGTGACGTAATAAATAATAATGCGCGCATTCCAGGAAAACTCGCAATGTTTCGGTAATGTTTGTTAGAGAGGGAAAGCGATTTTGAAGCACAGAATTAAAGAATGACATTATATGATAAAGAGGTTATCACGCTAGTGTGTTTGGGGATGGTAAATATCCTGTATTAGGAATAAACACTATGTAATTAGCTCGCCAAGGCTCGCTAAATACAATGTTTACTCCTAATGAAGGATATATACCAACACACTCGCGTGATAACCTCTATTTCTCTCCTCTTTAACCCTCACTTAATTCGAAGTCGACTAAAATTCAAACTACATCACGCACACTAAAAGTTCTGAATTCTGTGGGATATTCCCTCTTCTGTGATATCCTCCACTGTCTTTTAGGCAAAACAAAATTACTGTGTGCTTAGAAATCTAAATCTCGGATATTTACTCGAAGTATTGAATTTCAAAAATAGCACAATAGTGATCACGGTAATCTGTTTTACACCAAAACACCAATGATAATTCTGAAACGTCGCCGATGAACCTAGAATCGTTTAGAATGTTTTCGAAAATACGCATACACGAACGCCGAAGTGTGCGTTCCGCCATATTGGATTGTGTTTACAAAATGCCGATTATGAGACGCCTATTAGATCACGTATATTTCAAACTCAGCTGCGATACATGCCCTGAATTCCTCATACATTTTAGAATCAAATGACAAATGGTTTTTGTCACCAATGCAAATTATCTAGATGAAATAAATTAGGTGTGGAAACGAACACTGTCCTCGGAAAACTGTACTTGCTGAAATGTAAACAAAGCAAAATTCAGATTTAACACTGTGTAGCATTTTTAGAGGTACTTTCGTCTTATTGTTGCATACATTGCCTCGATCGCGCGTTTGAGAATATTCATGGGAAGAGTATCGTTGCACGTATTTTTATGGAATTACACATATATACATTACAATGATGTGGCAAATTCAACAGAAATCGTAAAATCGTCCTGTGTGAAGCCATGACTGACGCCAAATCACGCACACCGACGGCGGTAGTTATCTGCATTTCTGACTAATATCTCTTGGTTACATTGGAAAACATAAAACACACAACAGTACGCAGATTGTCAGAATGTTTCTGATTACTTACATGGCACATTTATGTATATACGATCCCTCAATCAACGAACATCCTCCAATGGAAATCCCGCGTACTGTTGTCAGTGAACACGCCATTTTGTAAAAGTCGGTCAACGGTAGTGATGTCATACGTAAGTATACATTGTTGTACATATTTGGTAATTTCTTTGAGGTAAAAACTTTTAACTCGGCATCCAGAGTGTTCCTTGTTTTAGTCTTGTTTGCATTAATCTACAGATGTGGCGGAAACCTGTTTGTGTTTGGTCACATTATATATGCGTGGATCTAGTAAGCAGTACGTCGGATGACGTCACTCATGGCCGTAGTGTTATGTATTAATGCGAAGTTTCATTAATGCGAACAAAGACCACTCGCATTTTTCGCATTTAATTCAGGTTCACGTTTATTTCAAGATTTACAGTACATCATGAGGGCTTGAGGTTCTGTCTTGGAGCTTTCAGAACCTCTCCTGCTGATAGTCTGTATGTTGAGGCCGATGAGCCGTCTTTGAAACAATGTCGTTTAAAACTTGCATTACAAAATCACAAAATTAAAATCACACCCGTCAATTACAGCACATTATTGCATTTTTAATCCTCCCTACGAGGAATTGTTCCAAACAAAACCAAAGCCGGTTTCACCTCTGGGGATCAGAATAAAACCACATACAACAGCAGCAAATATTGATCTTGAAATATTGCACCAAACCGATTAATGTCTACGCATCATTGGTCATTAGTCAAACCAGAAGTAGATATATCAAACTTACTAAGCTTAAAAAATCCGTTACAAACCATTTAATCTTTCAGGAAGAATATGTCCAATTAAGATCTAAATACAATTCTCACCGCTCCATCTTCACTGATGGATTCAAGGATGGTGGCAAGTTGCCAGAGCAACCAACGTTGGATCAAACTATTTCTTCCAAATTACCAGACAACAGCTCAATATTTACTGCTGAGTCCAAAGCTATTCAAGTAGCCTTGCATTTATTCAGAAACAAACTGCATGTAAACACATCGTCCTTTTTGGGTTACCTTGTCATGTCGGTATTGCTGGTACCACACGATCTGATGCTGCATCTAAAGCAGCTCTTGATAAATCAGTGTCTTATCTTTCAGTTCCCTAAAGAGATTTTAAACTATGCAGCAAGGAATATGTTCGTAGTTTGCATTGACGCAGAAAAGGTGGGACACCCATGTAGATCTAAATAAACTTCATGACCTTAAACCCATATTAGGTTGTACCTATATATACTTGGGTTGCCAGTCCAGACATGACGAAGTTGTTTTGCGACGATGTCGCTTTGACCCAGTCGTTACATCCATAAATATTTGTTAAAAGGTGTAGATCCCCCGTTTTGTGCCCCTTGTGATGAGAGAATCGCGGTCAAGCATGTTTTGCTTGACTGTGTTGAATTTTCTCTCACAAAGAATTGTAACTATCATTCAACGTCTTTAAAGAATATTTTTAATAATATCAATGCTCGTTTAATTCTTGAAATTCTCAAAGAAATAGAATTGTTTGATAAATGTGAATGCTTGAATTGTGTTTTAAATTAGTGTGATGTTATCACCAACTGAGATTACTGAAGGAGGTTCCACTCGGTGGGTTAGAGTAGTGTAAATATTTTGTTACCCTGACAGTGGCACGTGATTCAATCTTAATTGAAGTATATAACATGGACTAGTGTTTTAATTCCTTGATTATAGTTTGTTTTTTTAATACTGGCTAGCATTCCATATAACCACTGGTGTCCAAAGTGATGGCATAAATCCTGCTGAGAAATCATCCAGGAAGCAGACGCACCGTAATTTTGATCTGGTTTGTTTTACTGTTTTACTGCCCCTTGTCAACAGCTATTTAACAATAACTAACTTGCAATATTGCCGATGTGATGTAAAATATTATCACACTCCCACACTACAATGGCGGATCAATTACCAAAATGATGTTTGATACAATTCCTTATTTGGACTTGTAGCATATGTTCCCGTGGTTTTCATGTGCACACTTGCCTTTGTATGTATTTGTGACGGGTTCCAACGAAGGGATAGGACACACTCACCATTGTATTGAGAGATGTCATCATTACCCCTGTAAGCACGGTAACAGTCACTGTGGGTTTATACGGGATTGTGTTGTACATGAACAGGTATAACATCCTTAAACTTGCACACTCGAGACAGCTATGGTAGATTTGTTTTCTGTCGTAAGGAAAAAAGAACTAAATGATTCCATAGCAATAGTATATATATTAAATTTATTTTGAGTCGGTCCATTCTACAACTTGGTCTTATCTCACAACGACTGGTTAAATATAGGTATATATTTACATGAGTTGTCCTTATAGGATTTCTGGATTCTCTGAAGTGGGGAATGTCCAAGTAAGTCCCCATTCCTTTGAAATAAGGGAGATGAGGCCCCGTGGGGCGATAGGAGGATATTCCCCGACTACATACCCATACCTTGTTTTACACTGTGACAAAATATTCTCTAGTGGAAAATATTTGTAAAAAAAACCAGAACTCTTTGTACACTGTATTTATATTGTGTGAGTCGCCCTTGCGCGAAGCATGAGGAATGTGTTCTCTTCAACTGTTGCACGTGCACCAAACTCCGTCGGGAGCTGATATTTACCATGCATGGTACACATCTTCATGGTTTCGTGGGGTTCTATTTTATCAATCGCTTGCATCTTGTAAATACATGCTGACGGGAATTGTAGGAAATATAGAGTCCTGAATAAGGATATGTATGTTTACCTGAGTTTGTTTTTCTCGTCAAAGGCTCGTCAAAAAGTACTATAAAAATGAACATTGTTACAGGTCACCTAGGCCTGTTTTAACACAACATTATATACATATCATTTTTAACCTTTAAGGATTACGCAAATTTTTGAAAATATTATATAGTTATTTTCGCAACATACCGCCATGTGTCACCGTAACTTACATCGACAATAAGACGTCCTGGAATCAAACAAGGCGGGTTCGAAACCCGCTGGCGGCACATGTTTTCCGACAAGTTTGAAAATGTTCACTTGTAATATATTACAAGTACTTCAAGTGAAATTAATTGAAATGTTGGTTCAAGATAAATAACAAACAACTCTCCACTCCTGACAAATTTGAAGCGTTTAAGCAATAGAATTCCGCCACAAATGTTTTTAATCATGGGTTCCGTTTGTAGGACCGTCCTTGACTCATGGTGTGATCTTGCTGCAATGCCCGATGTCAATTTGTACCCCTATGCTAAGATTTCTGTCATTTCAGTGTGAGCACAAGGTTTCCTGAAACTCCATCCATCCCCAGAAGCGACAACACCGCCATGTCTGAGGACAGGTCTCATCCTGATGTCAGCCACGACTCTCCAGCTTGTGTTGATCCTGATTCTGGTCAGGGAGGTAGGTTATCGTGTGGTATCTGCCATTTCGCATTTTCCCGTTCCCCTGCGAAGGCAAAGACTCTATGATGTGAGTGAAGCTAAGACGCTTTGCGAAGTGGGGAATATGCCATGGCACGAAGGCGCAATGTGACACAACATCCCATCCTCGCGTCCTCCTGTCATCGCGTCATCACATCGCACCTTCTCGTCTTCTCGTCTTAACCCGTGAACATCCGGGGTAGAATAGGTCTTCAGCAACCCATGCTTGCCGTAAAAGGCGACTATGCCTGTCGTAAGAGGCGACTAACGGGATAGGGTGGTCAGGCTGCTGACTTGGTTGATGCATGTCATCGTATCCCAACTACGAGGATCGATGCTCATGATATTAATCACTGGATCGTCTGGTCCAGACTCGATTACTTACCGACCACCGTCATATAGCTGGAATATTGCTGAGTGCGGCGTTAAACAACAAACCAACAAACTAAAACCTTCTCGTCTCCGCCTTCGCAAATGAACGTGAAGATGTGAAATGGCAGAAATAAGCCACCATACCATTGTAAGGATTTTGATGGAATGGGCATAGACGAGTTCCGAACTATGGCTTCGGGAGCTATGAGACAATAGTAATCAAGAATTCCAGCAGAAGGGGCGCTAACGTATACACATCAATCTATCTGCACACAATTACTTCATAGATTTTGCTGAATCTTGTTGCACAATACAGCTGTCACTTAAGTACTAGCTGGATTGGACACCGGGGTAGAATAGGACACAACATCCCATCCTCGCGTCCTCCTTTCATCGCGTCATCACCTTCTCGTCTTCTCGTCTGTACCCGTGAAGATCCGGGTTAGAATAGGTCTTCAGCAACCAATTCTTGTCGAAAGAGGCGACTAACGGTGGTCAGACTCGCTGACTTGGTTGATGCAAGTCATCGTATCCCAATTGCGCGGATCGATGCGTACGATGTCAATCACTGGTCCAGACTCGATTATATACAGACCGCCATCATATAGCTGGAATATTGCTGAGTGAGGCGTTAAGAAACAAATAAATAAACAAACAAACAAAACCAGCTGGATTGATACACCTGCACTTTTACTTTTACAGCTGAAGGGGAGAAGACATCAGAGGTAGGTAATGATAAAAGTCCTTTGGTGCTGACGGCAGTTGTCCCCTCGGATCTTGACGTTTTTGTCTTCATGTTTTTTGTTTTACGCCGCACTCAGCAATATTTCAGCTATACCGTTGCTACTAGTAAACAAATCAGGTCTCGACCAGACAAACCAATGGTTGATATCATGAACATCTCCTCACGTCTTCGGTTTATGATAGATCGTCATCAACCACGTCATCGAACCTGGCTACCTGATTCATTGTGACGTAAATCACTGGGTCAGTTGAGTGACCGTTTGCTCGACTAAGAAGTGGGTTCGATTCCTAACAAAAGTGCAAGGTGTGAAGTCTATTTTTGTTTTCCCCGGCGTAATCCATCTTCCCGAGGCAAGTGAGTTAACTGACTATAAAAGTCCAGTTTCCACCCTTGCCGAACTAGGCTGGTATTATGGAGTTACATTTTGGCTGGGCTAACGAGTCTATGTATAGCCCAATCAAAATCGCGCACCGAAATCGAAATCCAGTTTGTAAAATGTCGTGCAGATTTTAACTCGTTGCCAACAGATATTTTCCAAGTCTTTTCATGTTTTTAATCAAGGTGCTCACGTGATTTGATGAACTTCGCTATGTAAGACCCGTTTTATCACAATATAGATCTTGATTATCGATCAGATCGTTTTGACTGGGCGGCACCATTTTGTTTGAAATAATGCAAGTGAGACGAGAGGTGGAATCTGATTGGTCAATAGGAAAGGCTTTGAAGGGACATAACTCGTAATAACCACTGGTAGCGCTACGGTCGAGCCCAGGAATTCCAGCCTAGTTCGGCAAGGGTGGAAACTGGACTTTTATAGTCAGTTAACTCCCTTGCCTCCGGAAAATGGGCGTAATCTGGCTTAGATAATGCTGGACCCGGTGGAGAGTCAGTCTGGCTCCCTAAAATGTGCCTTGTTGCATTGCATCGTGAATTATACCGAAGTTGTACTCACTTGCCAATACCCACCGTGACCTGCTGGGTGTTTTAAAGTTACACTGTCATCCGCAAAATTTCCTTTTATTATGAAATAAACTTCTTTTTTCTGTTTGTGCAGGTCAAAATGCCAAGGGATGGTGTAGCAAAACGTGAACGCAAATTAACAGGTAAGTATTTTTTAGAAGGTTAATAAGGAAAACGTGTAAAGAAACGTCAACGTCAATGTATAATCAGTTTCGATTTTCTGCCGAAACAGATTTCACATGGCGTAAAGGATAAAATAGTCATGAACATTACAGTAAACTACGGTTATAACGAACTCAAAGGGATACTAATTTTAGTTCGTTATAACCGTAATTCGTTATAAGCATATATACAGCATAACTACAGCAAATAGTCGGGACTAAAAAGTTAGTTCGTTATATCCGTCAGTTCGTTATAAGCGTGTTCGTTATAACCGTAGTTTACTGTATATGAATGGATCACTGAAAATCATTGATGACACCAGCTATTCGTGAACAGGTAAGCATGTCCTGCACTATCGATAGCACCCGCCTCACAATTCTTATAAAAACGTTTGCCAATGGGTTTTTTTGTTGCTTAAAGTCATTGGTAAAGTTTCTTTGTTGTAAAGTTTTTAATACAAGTTAACGAGTTTTCAACCTGCATTTCCAATAACGTCTTAGCTGGTGTGTGTGGAATTCATGCAAACCTAACATATTTTATTATGTCTCAAAGTGAGATTGACCAACCAGAGAGCAGAACTACTGACCCCACATGAGCCCGTATACCGTCATAACAAATCCAAGATAGTTGATACTGACCTAATATGAGACCGCATACCGTCAGTAACAGCCATCTTGGATTTTCCAACACCCACCTCACATATTTCACCTGGAAATTCTGGTACCGAAATTCGTTATTTGACACTGTTTTGTGTTTTACTATCATTAACTGTGATGTGCAAGGACATTAATTATCTGTTTTTTTGGATCCCGTTCGTGACTTTATTGATAAAGATTATAGTTTATATTTTCAACAAGGTTTGGCCTCTAATGTTTGAAGAGTAGTCTCCCTTTGACCCTGAACGTCAACGTACGGTTGTAAGTGTCAAGTTTTCATTCTGACATGACACGTGCAATATGGATACCAGAGAGTAAATTTTTCGGCATAATATTTTTCTGCTTACCTAATATGACACCGCATACGGTAACTTAAGACACCATAACTAATAATATACATGTACATTTCAGATGGCGCCGAAGATGAACAAACTGTGGAAATGAAGGTACAAAAAAACGACCATACTATTTCCGTCTTTCCAGAGTCCATTGTACGGCTCTGTCTATATCATATAAAGCACGTGTTTATGAATCACTATCAAATCACGATGATGCAGGTGTTCGCTAAAAGCAGTACATGAACAAGGCGTTTAGGGGCTGACCTTTCTATATTTGAGGGAAGGGTGGGATGGACAACTTACAATTTGTTCTCAAAACGCCAGAAAAAATAAGCTTGATTCGGGTTTTGCACACACAAACAAATGCTCGCTGGACATGTTGGATTTTCTGAAAAATAATGTTTTGAAAATATAGTTTTAAACATCAACACAAGAGATTAACCAGTCTTGATTATCCACCGAAACCGATAGTTTGACACCTCATTCTGACGAAAATGTGTGTCTTGAAGAACTGAAAAGGCTTCTGTCTTTCTCCAGAAAATATTAAATGGTGAGTCCCTTAGAACTCGTGTTAAAGATGTAAACATGTTTTGCATATTACGCTTTGCAGACCATAGTAATTATCACAATAATTAATTAATTTCCTTCATTTCTTCATCTCAGCTGAAGCATTTGGAACATGACTTCGTGAGAACCAGCAACGCCATAACAGGTATTTATACAGTTACTGAGTATAGACTGAAGACGCAATGAGAGACCGGTTGAACAGTATTCCAGTCACATCGTGGAGGGTCAGCTTATTGTGGGGATTAAAGTGACGTTGGCCGTTGGGGTATGACCCGTGAAGATTGGTCTTCAACAACCCATTATTGTCTAAAGAGGCGACTAACGGGATCGGGTGGTCAGACTCGCTGACTTGGTTGATGCAAGTCATCGTATCCCAATTGCGTTGATCGATGCGTATGATGTCAAACACTGGATTGTCTGGTACAGATTTGAATATTTACAGACCGCCGTCATATTGCTGAGTGCGGCGTTAAACAACAAACACTTTGTATGGTATACATATAGAAATATGTGAGATTCTTATCACACGCCAATATAATACACCCATTTAAATACAGGTACATAAAGTTTGTGTTTTGATTGAAATATATAATCATGACTGTGATCATTTTGAAATTTCTAATAACTTTCATCATGTATATTGTTTCAATTCCAGATGATATCGTGAAATATCGAGGATTAGAGTTAGAGGTATGAAATACATATTAGCGATTTTCGCATCCAATAGAATGTTACAATATAAATATAATAAGAGGGTCATTTGGAAATGCGGTATGAACCAGAGCCGAAAGGAATATCATCAGTGTACCATTAATGAACGACAACAAGAGTGGATTTATATGACATCATATAGCAATATAACATTGGTTGTTTTAGAGTTTTTCATATTGAGGAATATGCTTGTAAGAGGCGACTAACGGGATCGGGTGGTCAGGCTCGCTGACTTGGTTTAATGCATATCATCGTATCCCAATTGCGTGGATCGATGCTCTTGATGTCAATCACTGGATTGTGTGATCCAGTCTCGATTATTTACAGACCATATAGTCATATAGCTGGAATATTGCTGAGTGTGGCGTTAAACAACAAACAAATAAACAAACAAACAATCAAACAAACAAAACATATTGAGGAAGGGTTCCAAACATGAGACGGCCTCCGGGGTCGAGTGGATACAGCGTCTGCCCTGAGAACGGAAGGTCTGTGGTTCGATACACTCTGTCCTTCAATAATTGTTGTTACCCTGCCTGTTGCTCGGCATAAAGGGAATAAACGAGGACTGGTCTGCTCGGAATCTGAGTATAGTGTGTCTCAGTTGGGCATCCACACACACACGCACGCTATATTAATTGAACGTGGCGTTAAACGCTTTTTCTCCCAACCATGGCGAGTATCGATAACATTTGTCTTGTATAAACACCAAAAAAAAACAGTGATTTCCTACTGTCAAACATAATTATTGAATCTGTGTTATTTTTTCGATTACAGGTAGAAGACTTGACGGTTGAACAAAAAAAGCGAGCGGAAAACCCTGGTATGCAGAAAACTACTAAATTAGTCTAGTAACCTCGGGGTATTCGGGTTAGAATCCCCAGCAACCATGTCGTACGAGAGACTTAATAGATCTGATGATCAGGCTCGGTAGCGTAGTGGGTTGATAGTGTGTCAACGTAACAACAGCGTGGATTGTTCATAATTGCAATCACAAGTTTGCTGGTCACGACTCGATTATATACAGCTGTCGCGGCGTTAAATATCAACCGAAAATGTTATTCTTCCCCGCCCTGAAGGCGGGGAAGTATACTGGAACCGTTAATTTTATACTACTATACGTAGAGACATTAAAACACAAATAGAGTTCCGACCAAACAATGATTTGTTGCACACCAGGACCGGGGAGGTGGGGTAGCCTAGTTGCGTTCGCTCGTCACGCTGAAGGCCCGGGTTCGATTCCATACATGGGTACAATGTGTGAAGCCCTTTTCTGGTGTCCCCCGTCGTGATGTTGCATGGAATATTGCTAAAAGCGGCGTAAAACCATACACACTCACTCACTCACTCACTCACTCACTCATCACTCACTCACTCATCACTCACTCACTCACTCACTCACTCACTCACTCACTCACTCACTCACTCACTCACTTACTTACTCTCACTCACTCACTCACTCACTCACTCCAGAACCAGACCACAGAACACCATTTTAGGAGCAGAACATGATGCTATTGTCATGGAACGGGGTGTCACGAACGTCATTGATAACTCAATAACGTATGTCGTTCAATGACAGCTGCGTGGATCCAATAACGTAATTAAAGTGCAACATATTTCGATCGTGACATAATTTCGTCACATCTGGACGTGAAGGATCAGAAACGCGTCTTTTAGCTTTGTAACGAGCAAGTATAGCAATGGCCGAGGTAGGGTAAAGCTCTTTTAAAATAACAGTCGCTATACGTTAGCATACGTGATGTTGGAACAGAGATGAGTCAAAGATTACACCAAGGTTTCAGGTACTCGAGCTTGGAGCAACAATGTAGTTGCCAAACTTAAACTGTGTCAGTTACCACTTGGTCAGGAAACGTTTTAGACCGATCATCAAGAGCTCTGTTTTATCGTCATTAAGTTTTATGTTATGTGAGACCATGATTCGTATACAGATGAACGTACAAAACATGGCTGCTATATATGGTTGCGTTTTTTTAAATTCTATGATGCCGCACCTCTGCAGATGACCCTTAACGATAACAGCATAAATACTTATGATTTTCATCTTCTGGGAGTAAAACTTTGCGATTTGGACATTTAAAACTAACCTTTTTATGTTTCCAAGTACATGTGCGTGAAAAGACAGAAGATACAATTCAACATTGGTAATGTTTTACAAAATGCATAATCATTTCTCCACGGAATATCTTTGTCGGCTTATTTCTAATATAGTTTCGGAAAGCACAAACTATTACTTAAGAGATAAAACTAAACTTCAAACAGTGAAGTGTAAAACAAAAGTTTATGCAGATTCATTTAAACCGGCTAAAAGACAACTTTGGAATAGGTTACCAGAAAATCTAACGGGGACAGAGACCCGTTACACAATTTAAGAATTTACTTCACGTAAGGGGAGATAATGGTATACACTGGGATTTAAATTATGGAAACAGATTATGTCAAATTATTCACAGTCTCCTCAGGCTTGTCTACAGCGATCTTAACGCACATCAGTATGATAGATATATTTTGGATACTAAAACATGTTCCTGTGGATATCATACCGAATATGCTTTACACTTCTTGTTTGTGTGTACAAATTACTACGTTCTTCGAAATGAAATGTATTTTTACCAACATGGTTACTGTTTACAAACAGTGCTATGCGGAAATTCGCATTTGAGTAAGGAAGGGCAAATCCAAACATTAGATTCTATTCAAAACTTCATGTTAAAAACTGACAGATTTTCAGTTACGTAAATGAATTGTTTCATATTAACTGCAAATATATTTATTATATGTACACATCTAGCTTGGCATGTACAATTCATTTGTTACATCTTACCTTCGCTGGTGTATTTATTGTCTTATGTGTAATGGAGCGGTATTAACATAAGCGCTTCGCTAGTTAAAAAATCCTTTTTCACATTTTTGTGAAAATAAATATGTTCAAAACTTCAAATCACATGTGCGTGAAATACACGTCCAGATGAACAGGTAGTGTAGTTGTAAGATTGAAGTGTTATCCCATAGGTAGGTAGTAGGCATCGTTTATATGTCATGACACTGAACAAGTGTCAATGTTTTTGAGCTTGCATTGACAGAAGCCGTTATCGCTTCCAAACACGTGTCGCATCTATTTTCACATCAGGGAATGTGATAAATCCTTCATGTGTACCCAATATCTGCCGATTGGGGAGGATAACAGTACGATATGCCATGCCATTGTCTCCTTTTGCCGAATGTGTTTCTCTTGTCCAGACAAACCTCCACACGAAGACATGCCGGATTTACTGGAGAAGGTAATAGTACATTTCAGTAGCAATACATTGAGGTCTTCGGTGCACTGTGTGGTGATTATGAGGTGGTGAGGTGAGGTGAAATGGGGTTTAACGTCGCATCCAAGATTATTGCACTTATATAGCGACGTACATGTACGTGTGTGTGTTTGTGTGGCTGCTTGTACTAGTCCGGACGCAGTTTAACATGAATACCCCACTCAGACACAGTATACTGACTCCAAGCCGACCAGTCCTTGTTTTAACCCCTTAATGCCGAGCGCCAGACAGGGTAACAACAAGTACCATCTTTTAACGTCTTTTGGTATGACGCGGCCGGGGATCGAACCCCGGACCTACCGCCCTCTGGGTGGACGCTCTACCACTAGACCACGGAGGCAGTCTGGTGATTATGAAGTCTAGCATAAACGTTTATTCCCCTAATGGTGAAGATAATACGAGTTATACGAGTTATACACGACGTCCAAGTGTTTCCGCGACCGTCAGTATTAGCGTGATGTGTAATGATGTCAGAAGTGTAATGACGTTTCATAAAAGTGTTGACAATGCGATATAATATATAACGTCAAAGCCAGAGGACTTTGCTCTGAAACAGACTCCGGTCGTAAACTCAGTAAAGTAGTGAGTGAGTGAGTTGGGTTTAACGCCGCTTTGAACGGTATTCCAGTTATATCACGGTATGCGCCGCAATTCGCTGTGCAGAGTTGCGTCCCTTGGGCACGCCACAAACCTGTGATTGTGGCTTCGAATCCCGGTTCGCCCCGATTCTATTTCTAGGTTTGTCAGCACCATACCCGTGCTCGTGAGTTTCACCGAAGTGGTAAACGTCTGAGACCTGCATCACTTCGGGCTTTCCTCCCACATTAAGCTGACACGCCGTGATGTAACTGGAATACTATTAAAAACGGCGTTAAACCCAACTCACTCACTCATGTAAGATACCTGAGTTAATTCCACAGCTCCACGTTTTAAAGAAACAGTTTATATGAGAAGGATGTCACATGGTATCAGCTTCAGAACTGATTGTTTCATCATCATCAACTACCCTTTGTAAGTGCAGCTACACATATGTTTACAGATCCGGGTCCTGAAAGATGAATTGAAGGAACACAAAGCCGACCTGGAAAGTGAGTGTTCATTACGTAATTTCGTGCTTTTCCAGCCAATTAGTCAGACTTTTCATCGGAGATATTTCTATTTCCTTGCCCACAATGACATTCATACACACATCAGCAAATCACTCGTGATTTGATCTAGAACAGAACAACAAAATGAACAAAAACTAACGCTGACTAGGAACATAGAGCGATTAGGTTTGAAATCGCTTCTGGCTCCTCACAGATCTAAGTAGAAATTATTATCATTGAATACTCTCTTTTTTGTTTAAAATGAGCAAACATTATTGTGAAAAGAGATTGATATATTTGAGTCATTTTGTAATTAGTATTTACCACAGTATCAAGTGACCACATCAAATCTGATCTCCGGATATGTTAGTCCCTAACCATCGTCTTTGATAACTATGTACTTGACATTACGCCACCATGATGTTGCATACGGCCATAGATAATACTGTATGTTACTCATCTCCATATTTAAAAAAAAATTCATTTTGTTCGGAATACTACAGATACGATGTCTGTAGTATAAGACTAGTACATGTGTAAAAGAGTCTGTAGTCTAGTCTGTATTGTATTTCATGTTTAATCGAAGTGCAACTGTTTCGTTACTGGTGTTACTGACTGTAAAACACGCTCAAAGACGTACAGAATAGGATGTTAGTGTTCTTCATCAAGTGCCCTTGCGATAAAATACAGTGACGATTTTATTTTTAAACGGGAATCCATCGTTTACTTCCAGGTCGGTTGATATATAATGGTTGAATATAAATGCTTGTGTTGTTTCTTAAGTTTGGTTTAAACATATTTTTATTTAAACTGAAAATTGGGATCGGTAAACACCTATTTGAACACCTTTCTCTCCATAGAAATCAGGTAACAAAGATGGTCAGGGTGTTGACACAATATTTACACAAAAATACCTTGGTGGTCAGAAATCAAACATAGTTTTTAAGTTTTGAGCGAAACGATAATTTGGGATGGGTGGGAGATGGTCTAATTAATTATGTCTGCCTCAACTGTGTTCCTGTATTGTAGGACTTCGCACTGAAGACGTAGACGAGTTGCAGAAAGAGGTACGCAATACTTGCAGTCTGCTGTATCCATTCCTTATTCGGTTAAATAATTTCAAAATGGCATTGAGCTTGTTGGTCAGATCCAGAGAAAGAACGCAATCAGAGATTGGTTTGTTCCTGTCTTGAGAAGGTTGGAGATCAGGACATTCCTTTTCGTTGGGTTCCATCGGGTAACATTACGACGATCATTGAAAAACAATGGTCTTTGTTTCATTGAATGAACCATTGATGTGCAATGCACCATCGTATTTATGAAGGGAACAATAGTCTGATCTAAATACGTACTTAGGCTATGTAAGCTTATTTGAATTACAGACATGCAGATATATTTGTATAAAGGCCAATTGACCTACCTATTCTACACAATGCATTTCCATTATATATATATTTATTTAAGAGTTACCTAATTAATACTTTCTTTTGTTGAGAAATTATACATAAGAATTGTTGCAATATTTATCATGGTTTCATCGTTGACATAATTGACAGTCTTTCTAAACACAAACATAATTTCCCACCGACTTGCATAAAAACAACGTTGTACCTAACATGGCTTTAATCTCAAACTGCATGAGAATGTTTAGATAAGTGAGCATCCTCCACAATATTGGCAACACCCGTATGGACAAGTTGTCTGTCTATTTGAATTACGAGCTGATGTATCACTTTGATATAAACATTATAGTAGGGATTCCATAGTCAAATATATTTTACTGAAAGGGTTTGCAGTTGTTTCAGACTATTGTGTGGACATCTACTGATCAAGACTGTATTCCCATAATGGACATTATGATACCTCCTTTTGGAAGGGGACACGGGTGGCCAAGTCGTCTAAGGCGCCGCGATTCGCTGTGTAGAGTTACCTCCCTTGGGCTCCCAAGAAACCTATGATTGTGGGTTCGAATCCCGGTTCGTCCCGATTATGTTTCTAGGTTTGTCAGCACCATACACGTGCTCGTGGGTTTCACCGAAGTGGTAAACGTCTAAGACCTGCATCACTTCGGGCTTTCCGCCCACATTAAGCTGACACGCCGTGATATAACTGGACTACTGTTAAAAGCGGCGTTAAACCCAACTCACTCACTCACTCCTTTTTGAAGATACTGCTTATGATAATGGAATAGTTTTATCGCTTCTGCAAACTTTCCTCGGATTTTTCACTCACAACCAAGGGTATTACTGTATGATACATAACACTTAAATTCCGACTTAACAGAGCAGGCATTACGCACGTGTGTCCTTTCAGCTTTATAAAATCAACGAGTCCTTGTCAAATAAGGAAAACATACGATTTACACGTTGATGGATTTGACTTCACCCAGGCTCGATGACTAAATAATGGTTACAAGATCCACAAATAACCATTACTGATGCGGTAGATCAAGAATTACGGCTGCTGTGCACGAACGATAGATACATCACAAACATTATCCTTTTGAATCACTCCTACTAATCGTGACAGAAATCTCGTCACTGCCCTGATAGTCACACGCTGTGACATCTTGAACACTGGGACACACAACGTCTGTCATTCTGAAAAATGTTTGCTTCTTTTGTGAATAGAAAATGCATTGAGAATGAGAAAGTACGGTGACCCATAAGGGACATGGAGTCTGTTTTTCAATATTTTGATGTTTCACTTACTTTTATCGTAACCTTTAGCAAATAAACACAATTTTTCAAACAAATATCTTATAAATCATGTATAAAAACAACCAAAACATGGAAAATGTACTTTCAAATAGCTATTGAGTCGCTGAAATGTGAAGCGAAAATATCAAAAACTAAAATGGAAATGTCAAAAACCAAAACGACAATGTCAAAAACAAAAGCGAAAATTTCAAAAACTAAAATGAAACCACAGAAAACTATTTCCACCGCGGTGGAAATATTATCACCGAGCAGGAAATAGTTTTCACCGCGGGGGAAATATTATCACCGAGCAGGAAATAGTTTTCACCGCGGGGGAAATAGTTTTCTGTGGTTTCATTTTAGTTTTTGACATTTTCGTTTCACTTTTCAGCGATTCAATATCTTCTTTACACATGATTTATCACATATTTAAGACAAATCGTGTTAATTTGCAAAAAGGTTAGTAATACGATAAAAGTAAGTGAAATATCAAAATATGGAAAAACAGACTCCATGTCCCTTATGGGCCACCGTATTAAACTAAGAAAGAGAATGTAGTGATATTTGACAGATAATCCCCAGCTCATTGACGTTTGATCTATGCATTGACTGTCTGACAATCTGTTTGTAACAGATACAAAACCTGAAGGATGAACTGGAAGCGCAGACACAGGAAACTCAAGGTACGTTAACAGGGAGTTGTGTACAAGAAAGTTTGTCATAGAAGAAAAATTAAACATTGCAACGAAACGAGAATTTGCATTGTATCATTTCTAGCGCGCTGGTTTCTACAAATATTGTATTGCACAGAACACATTTCATGTCAGTTGAAACGAAATTTTCCTGGTATCATCATCGATCAAAGTCGTGATTGCCTTCACATTCTGTAGGAACTGTGTACTGTAGTTAGAGCGTGAGATGCATTCACATTCTGTAGAAACTCTGTACTGTGTCAAGGGCGTCAAATACATTCTCATTCTGTAGGAACTGTTTACTGTAGAATGAGCATGACTGAAAGTATACAGTTTAGACGCGACCTGTCTGTGTGTTTTTTGTTCTTGCGACATACATTTTAGCGTGAATAACAATAATTCAGTCATGCGTTTAATTATCTGCAGATACAGAAGAATACAAGGCCGAGGCAAACCAAAAGGTACAAGTGTCCTTGTCCTACATGTTCATTTAAGTGTGTCTGTGTGGTATTGCTAATGGAGGGCTCCACGCTACAGACACCAACAACACAAACAAGAGTGAACACAATAACAGTCATCACAACAGTAATCAAAACAACAATAAACAAAACAACGGTGAACACAACAACAGTAAACACCACAACAGTAAACACAACAACAGTGAACACCACAACAGTAAACACCACAACAGTAAACACAACAACGGTGAACACAACAACAGTAAACACCACAACAGTGAACACCACAACAGTAAACACAACAACGGTGAACACAACAACAGTAAACACCACAACAGTAAACACAACAACAGTGAACACCACAACAATAAACACAACCATAATAAACACAATAGTATGAACAGAACAGTGAACACAACAACAGTAACCACAACAAAAGTGAACACAACAACAGTAAACACCACAACAGTAAACACAACAACAGTGAACACCACAACAATAAACACAACCATAATAAACACAATAGTATGAACAGAACAGTGAACACAACAGTAAACACAACAAAAGTGAACACAACAACAGTAAACACAACAACAGTGAACACCACAACAGTAAACACAACCAGAATAAACACAATAGTGTGAACAGAACAGTGAACACAACAACAGTGAACACAACAACAGTAAACACAAAATAGTGAACAAAACAACAATCAACAAAACAGCAATAAACACAACAACAGTAAACACAACAACAATAAATACAATTCAGTGAACACAACAACGGTAAACGCAAGAACAGTAAAAACAACAACAGTGAACACGATCACAGTGAACACGACCACAGTAACACAACAGTGAACACAACTATAGTAAACGCAACAACAGTAAACACAGCAACAATGAACACAACAATAGTGAATACAAAAACAGTGAACACAACAACAGTAAACACAACAATAAACACAAGAACAGCGAACACAAAGGTTAACACAACAACAGTAAACACAACCAGAATAAAAACAATAACTGAACACAACAGTGAACACAACAACAGTAAATACAACAACATAAACACAGCAACAGTGAACACAACAATAGGGAACACAACAACAGTGAACACAACAATAAACACACCAACAGTAAAAACAAGAACAGTGAACACAACAATCAACACAACAGTGAACACAACAACAATAAACACAACAACAGTGAACACAACAACAGTGAACAATGGTGTTTTAAACTTTGTTAAATTGTCTTCAAACTACTTCTTAAGAATGTGTCTTGTTGTATTTCAGATCCAGACGATGAAAGGGCGTTTCGAACAGCTGAACAAGGATGCTGATCGTACGCACAGGAATCTTTGTTGCTATTTCTATAATCATGTTTATTGCTGACCACTTCTTCTTGCTGCTTATGTCGGTTGCATGGACACTAAATCTGATGGGTTCATTGACGAGCAAAATAAGTATTTTGGCTTTATAGTGAAGTAATAGTCGATGTTTTTAGTTATCGGTAAAGAACATTTTTCACACAGACTGGGATTCAAGGAGCTGTTGTTACACATACTCTAAGCATATTCATAATTCTGTGTATGCTTCCTGTACTGCCATGATTGTGGGTTCGAATCCCGGTTCGCCCCGATTATGTTTCTAGGTTTGTCAGCACCATACCCGTGCTCGTGGATTTCACCGAAGTGGTAAACGTCTGACACCTGCATCACTTCGGGCTTTCCTCCCACATTAAGCTGACACGCCGTGATATAACTGGAATACTGTTGAAAGCGGCGTTAAACCCATCTCACTCACTCACTCACTCACTCCAGAACTGCCACAGAAAAAGGACAATCCAACCTTCCAACGCGGCAGAATAATGTTTTTATTTGTTGTTTAAGGCCGCACTCAGCAATATTCCAGCTATATGACGACTATCTGCAGATAATCGTGTCTGGACCAGACAATCCAGTGATTGATATCGATCTGGGATACGATGACATGCATCAACCAAGTCAGCGAGCCTGACCACCCAATCCCGTTAGTCGACTTTTACGACAAGCATGGGTTGTTGAAGACCAATTCTAACCCGGATCTTCATTGGTAGGCAGAATAACTGAATATGTGTTTAGCAATATATGTGACGATTATATCAGAAATAATATGAGAAAAAACGAAAAAGATAATGTTATGTCTTAAATAGGTTTTCTTATGTCGGGGAATCAGGGTTAGATTTAGCCCCCTTTGGTCGTTAGAGGTGACGAAATGGGTCGGTTAGAAGGCCCAGTGACTAGCTCGAGGACGTGTCATCGGACCCCACTAGCGTGGATCGTTGTTCACAATATCAATCACTGGATTCTCTGGTCCTGAAACTATTGTTTACAGAGAGCCATCATATAGCTGGAAATGTGGAGTGCGGCGTTAAACAATATTCTCAAACAAGAAGTATGCTCAGTTATTGGTCAAATTGTACTTGCAGTTGAACGGGAGAAACGCAATGCTGTTCACAAGAAGGTGAGGGTTCATATGAATTCACACATTCAAATACAATAGTCTTATTATATGTATTTGTCTGTAATGAGGAGTCAGTCAGATTGCCACTTTGATGGATTTAAAACTGGTAAACTATTAGTGTATTGTGCGTTGCCACCTACGTCCATACTCCTTAGCTTTCAATCACGTGTGTGAAATGGGTTTATTGTTGAGTGAAATGTAAGTGTCTGTCTTTCTCAAACTCTATTTCTTTTATTATTGCTTCGGGTCTGCATCCATTAAGTCGATATTTAATCGTGCATTATGTGTATGTTAGTATATTTTTAATTTGTAATTCCTATTGCAGATAACAGATTTACAAAGTAAACTTGGATTACGAGAAAAGCAAAAACCAGGTTGGTTAATTTACGACTGGTAATATGTGATGGAATTTATCTGGCAAAAACCTCTCGTTTTTGCTGCATGTCTGTTAAAAAATATATAGCATGGCAGCAAGAATCCATCTTAGCGCAACATTTATGTATCACCGCCAGACGAAAGTATAGGTTAAACATCCATTGTGCGATACGACAAGGAGCATCGATCACTGAGGATAGTAGCAATGCAGATGTAGTGGTAGACTGAAGCATGTTACGCGAACACCTGGTGTCATCACTTATTTTCAATGATCCATTCATATTTTCATCGCTATTTTGCCTTTTACGCCCAATGGAATCTGTTTCGGGGGATAATCGAGACTGGTTAGTCTCTGGCGTTGACGTTTTAAATGTCCCTAAAATGTTACTGACTGACTGACTGAGTATGGTTTTAGGCCGCGTTTAGCAATATCCCAGCAATATCACGGCGGGGGACACCAGAAATGGGCTTCACATCACACATTGTGGCCCAGGTCGGGAATCGAACCCGGGTCTTCGGCGTGACGAGCGAACGCTTTAACCACTAGGCTACCCGACCGCCCCCCCCCCCCCCCCCCCCCCCCCCCCTCCAAAATGTTAAACGCCTACCATGAACATAAGGCTGACACGTACTTCCAATTCAAGCAGGGTAGCCTAGTGGTTAAAGCGTTCGCTCGTCACGCTGAAGACCCGGGATCGATTCCCGATATGGGTACAATATGTGAAGCCCATTTCTGGTGTCCCCCGCCGTGATATTGCTGGAATATTGCTAAAAACGGCGTAAAACCATACTCATTCACTCCAACTCACGCAGATACTGTTTCCGTTTTACATTGTCTGTATGTTTTTAATTTAACATCTGAAGTTCATGTAATGCAGTTGATGGCTTCTGTGATGAGAGGATCATCCCTGACAAACCCGGCGAAACAGAAGGTTCTGAGACCGACATCCATACCGCATGTAAAGAAGGGGACCTAGATCGTGTAAAGCAGTTGATATGTGGCCCTGAAGACAAAGACAGTCTGAGCAAGGATGGAAAGTCCTTGTTAATGACTGCAGTTGAGTACGGACATAGAGATGAGTTTGACTTTCTTGTTAGCAAAGGATTCGATGTGTATCAGGCTGACAAGTCTGGTAACAACATCTTACATGTTGCCTGCATTGGTGGGGACGTGGACCTTGTGTCTTACATCATATCACTGGAGATCATTGACATAAATAGTCGTGGGCAGTTCGGGAGGACTCCTTTGATGGCTGCAGCAGAAAAGGGACATAAAATAGTCTGGGACGTCCTTGTGAGTCATGGAGCGGAAACCTCGCTGGTCGATAACGACGGTGACAACGTCCTTCACGCAGCCTGCCTTGGAGGTCATGTGCAGATGGTGGAGTACCTCGTGGCCCAGAACATCGTTGACATCAATAGTAGAGGAGACAATGGTAGAACCCCCCTTATGTCAGCAGCAGGGATGGGCCATCGAGGTGTGTTTTACTACCTTCTCAGCAAAGGAGCAGATGTGTCACTTCTATGTCAGAGCAAGAACAATATACTTCACGTGGCCTGTTTTGGGGGTGACAAGGCCATGGTGCAAAACATTCTCTCAAATAACTTTGTTGACATCAACAGTAAAGGAGAATACGGCAGGACACCATTGCTGGCCGCAGCTGGAAAGGGACACAGAGGCGTTCTGGACCTTATTCTGCAAAGAGGATGCCATGCGACATTAGCGGATTACAACGGCCATAACATCCTTCACGTTGCCTGTCTTGGGGGTGACGTGGAGATGGTGAAGCATGTGCTGTCAAAGAATATCGTTGACAGCAACAGCCGGGATAGTTGCGGCCGGTCTCCAGTCATGCTAGCAGCAGTGAGCGGACACAGAGACGTGGTTGGTGTTCTGCTGGAACAAGGAGGTGATATATCGCTGGTAGACGACAGCGGTAACAACATCCTGCACTCTGCCTGTTTGAGTAACGACGTGGACATGGTGACGTATCTCCTCTCTCTGCAGAAAGTTGACATCAACGCCAGGAATGCTAGTGGGTCGACGCCAGCAATGCTAGCAAAGGAAAAGGGGTATATGTCTCTGTTTGATTCCCTTGTGTCCAAGGAACACTCATCAGAGTAGCTATGTTGACGAAGATTGTTTGTGTAAGAGTTCCTGATTAGCTGAATCTGAACCTGAATCTACGTAACAAACACACATACATCTACCATTGTGCTAATTAATTTTGAATTGCTTGCGTCTAAACTCATTTAAAAAAAAATCATAACCCAATCACAACACTTTGCCTAATTACAAAACATGGCCTTTTCACCGTGAGTGCCTGTATTTAAATAATAATGAGCAAAATCACAGATTTGTGAAATATTCGATGCAAGTTGGTTGGTTGGTTAGTGTGTTGTTTTACGCCGCACTCAGCAATATTCCTGCTATATGACGATGGTCTGTAAATATTCGAGTCTGGACCAGACAATCGAGTGATTAATATCATGAGCATCGATCCATGCAATTGGTTGGTTGGTTGGTTGTTTAACGCCGCACTCAGCAATATCCCAGCTTTATGACGGCGGTCTGTAAATAATCGTGTCTGGACCAGACAATCCAGTTATTAATATTATGAGCATCAACCAAGTGAGCGAGCCTGACCACCCGATCCTGCTAGTCGCCTATTACGACAAGCATAGTCGCCTTTTAGGGCAAGCATAGGTTGCTGAAGACCTATTCTACCCCGGATCTTCACGGGTTTTGTTTTAAGGCAACACTATTATGCGTCCATTCAACAAAATGGAACATCAACATTAGTCGGCCATAGTAATCGTAGTGCAATGTGTATGATTCAATTTTCGAATTTGTGATAGTTTTCTAACATTTATTTAACACCACTCGCACCTGTTAATATACCTCACTGCGCACTAATGTTCCCTCCTAAACCACTGAGAGGTCAGCGGCAGATTGTGAATATCTTTCATGCTAATTTTTGTGCTTACATCTGCCATCGTTGCAAATGTATCGTTGTTTTATTAGGTAGAGAAAAAAGTATTCATTAACCATTTACCAAAAACATCAGCTATTAAGTTTATAATGTATTTATGCATCATTTCATGAACAATGTGCTTATATATTCATGAAATATATGTTCTTGTTACATGTTTTCATTCGGAAAATAAAATAAGCGTGTTTGCAAGTTTTGTTTGTTTGTTTGTTGTCTAACGCCGCTCTCAGCAATATTCCAGATATATGACGGCGGTCTGTAAATAATCGAGAGTTGACCTGACAATCCAGTGATTGACATCATGAGAATCGATTCACGCAAATGGGATACGATGACATGCATCAACCAAGGCAGCGAGCCTGACCACCCGATCTCTTTAGCCGATTTTATAGTGCTTAGCCCACTGGGGTACCATACCGCGGTTTAACATGATTACCCCACTCAGAGAGTACACTGACTCCCCTTAATGCCGAGCGCCAGCCAGGGTAACAACAAGTAACATCTTTTATACAGACGGACGCTCCGACTCCGGTCGGACTCTCTTCCACAAGTCCACGGAGGCGGTCGGCAACTCAAGTGGCTGCTTTGTACAATTTCTCAATTTATTCCGAAAGTTTGTTTGTACGTAAGTCAGGAAAAACTTTCGCCTTGGGTTTGGTTGGAAGAGCGAACACGAGGGTACGGTAGACGCTCGTGGGACGAAGGTTACTCGCGGTGTTTACATTTCCAAAGCACCAGTGATGTAATCGATATCCCTCACTCAAAAAGTTCAGCAGAATAAACCAGAACCTGTGCAGGATAGAGACCATGGCGAGAATATATTGAAACGGTCGTGAAACCATATCGAACGCCTTCACCACACGACACGGCGACTGAATTTCTGCTGTCTCTACAGGCCATCATGAACTCGCCTTACGTTAATGTGTGAGACTGCAATCACTAATTGATGTAATAATCCGGGCTATTTAAGAATTGACGTTCACTTTGTGTGATTTCTTGGAGGGCCAAACTGTAGGAACATCGGAGCCATGTATTAATGGTATGTATGCAGTATGAAGCTGTACATGAGTGTTTTCTATCATATGTAATACAAGATCGTACATAAGAAACTTTCATTCAAATAATCCCTTGTACTCATCATGACAAAGTGCCGTGTCTTGGGAGTTTCCTTTGTCGGTTACAAAAGATTTTTTATTACTGCGACAAAACCATTTCCTTTATAATCATGACAAATCTCTGTCAAAAGCCGAATCCATTGTACAAGTTCGACTATATCATAAGCATGTGTTTGTGAATCACTGTCACAAACACATGCAAAGGCAAGCGCGGGAACACATGGTATAACACAAAAGAGGGAATTGCATCGGACACCATTTTGGTCACTGAAGCATAAAATTAGGAACGGCCATCCATGTCACCATGGGAAAGCCTTATTGAGGTCTTGGGCAGGAAATCGTATGACTCTTTTAAATCTTCGTAGAAACAGCATCCTCCGTGATACCTCAAAAGTTGTGACATGTAGATCCCTTATTTGGATTTTGCCTTGTCAGCACCATACCCGTGCTGGTGGGTTTCACCTAAGCGGTAAACGTCTGAGACCTGCATCATTGATGTGGAAAGTATTATGACATTGTGCTCAGTGTTGTCATCAGCACTCTTTGACTGCCGATAAAATTTAATTTGTATTTATACACATTGCAATTGTCCACAACTGCATCTATTCTGTTACAAGTTTGTTTGGACCAGACAATCCAGTGATTGATATCATGAGCATTGATCTATGTAATTGGGATACGATGACATGTATCAACCAAGTCATCGAGCCTGAGCACCTGATCCCGTTAGTCGCCTCTTATGACAAGCAAATTCGTCGCTTACGGCCAGCATGGGTTGCTGAAGACCTCTTCTACACCGGATCTTCACGGGTTTTGTTACAAGGTTGAGAGAAGAAAAGAACAATGAGGAGGAACAACACCTACCATACACACATTGTAACAATGTATCACTAATGTCTGGCACCAATCTCATTAAAATCAGATCTTAGTTCTTGCTACCGCTAAACAAAGATCCGAGGACATCCTATTACGGGTCACGTCAGAACAACCTTTCGCGAACTTTGACCGACCAATGGAATGACCTACAAGAAGTCAACATTAACCAATCAGAAGGCAGCTTTACGGCACTCATTTCAAATTGCTTTACGGCACTCATTTCAAATTGGCGACTACGCTCCCAAACATATTTTGACAAATTCTCGATTACAAATTTGAAACCCGAACAAAAGAACATTCTGAAATGGCTAATACATAGTCAAGATTGTATGGATTCAGTCGTTAAGCCCGTAACTATCGTTCGGAATACCCCGTGTTAAAGTTTTCGAGGTTTCAATATTAGAAATCGCATTCCGACTGATCTGGTTCATGATCTGGTAAGCGACGCTCTGATTGGTCGGATGAAAGGTCGTTCTGACGTGACCCCTAATGGGATGTCCTGAGATCTTTGTTTAGCGGTAGCGAGAACTAAGATCTGATGTTAATGAGATTTGTCTGGCACCAAGGCACCATGGACAGTGGTGCATACACTAAAAGGGACAAAACTCGTTCCATACGGACTTTAACTTTTTATTAGTCAGTTTACAAAATGTTCGGACAAAAATTCAATCCAGGCTTTCGAAAAAAATAAAAATATTATTCATTTTCCATATTAGTACTGCTACTAATGAATGAAAAACAAACAAGTCTTCAACATTGCAAGATACCGAAAAAGTACTTCGTAATAGAATGAAGATGTTTATAAATACCTATTAATCAGCATTTGTTACAAACAAAGTAGAAAAAAATCTCATCTCAAAAATTTCAAAACCGAGTTGGCACAAACTTTTTTGGTCAAAAGTCATTTTATTTTTTTCCTCATTTCAGTTTTTTACGCAGTTGATCTGGTTAACGAACTACAAATAATATAGAAGTCCTAATGATAAGCAATCTCTGCTAAATGCAGAGTCCATTGTACGATTCAAACAACGTCAAAAGCATGTGTTTTTGAATCGCTATCAAATACCAATGATACGTGTTTGCAAAAAGATGATTGTTGCATCGGCCACAAACACATGCAAAAGCAGGTCAATTGTTCACCTGCAAAGTCATTACTTTTTACATTGATGCGTCAAATCTGGAAATGTCCTCCACATGTCTACCATAACAGATTTTGAAAGCCTTACTAAGGCCTTGAATGTTGTAACGCTGATCTAACAACTTTTGAGCAAAACTTGTATCACAATATTTGGGTATGTAGACTTCACCAAAGCCAGGGGTGGTGGGGTAGCCTAGTGGTCAAAGCGTTTGCACGTCATGCTGAAGCCCCAGGTTCACTTCCCAACACGGGTTCAACATGTGAAGTCCATTATGGTGTCCCCCACCGTGATATTGCTGGAATATTGTTATCAGCAGCGTAAAACCATACTCACTCACTCATTACAAGCAATGAAGCTTTGTCATTGTTCTACCATCTAGAATATCCTACAATCCTTAAACAAAAGAAATGTTTATTGGGCACTGGCATGTCACATTAAACCCTGTGCATCCGTCATTTTTATTGCAAAAAAATGGAAAATTCAAACATCCCACATCATATGAAGCAGACACTGATATACATGCTTGACAATTGACATTGTCTCAAAGAATTGAGTTCACTGTGTGAGCATTGTGTTTGTTGGTCTTCTAGGTGGAAAAAAAATATACCTCCCTCATAAATTGCTTTAAAAAAAATAATAACATATTTTCTTGAGTGTTGAGCACACATTTTAATTTTTTTTCAGAAGTGAAGCAGTGCAAAGGGGTTGCGCATTATACATGCCACCATAAGATCTCAGGTATTTTTCCCCCATGGGTAACAATCCATCCAACATGTATACCGGAAATCGAGTGTCAACAAATGGAATTAAATACTGATACATTCGTCTGTACTATTTTTATATTTATATGAACATTATTACATTAAATGAACATGGAATACAATTATATGAATTGTTACATATGTATATTTACTTCTATCATTTTAATATAGGCTATAAAGTCATTCAAACATGTCATTTTACGCGAAATCCTGTGTGAGGTAATCTCCCCTGCTCACCGTTATTCACAGTATATTAATAACTCTCTCTACAGTTTTTCCACTGGGCCTACAGTTTTTCCACTAGGCCTACAGCTTTTCCACTGGGCCTACAGTTTTACCACTGGGCCTACAGCTTTTCCACAGGACCTATAGTTTTTCTACTGGGCCTACAGTTTTCCCACTGGGCCTACAGCTTTTCCACTGGGCCTACAGCTTTTCCACAGGCCCTACAGTTTTTCCACAGGCCCTACAGTTTTTCCACTGGGCCTACAGTTTTTCCACCGGGCCTACAGTTTTTTCCACTGGGCCTACAGTTTTCCCACTAGGCCTACAGTTTTTCCACTGGGCCTACAGTTTTTTAAATTTGCTGGCCCTTAAGGCTCTCAGTTTACTCTGCTGAGTTTCAGACACTCGACCTGCATCATACTGACTTTTGTCTGGACAATACTACATCTGGAGATGACAACTCCACACAACCCTTATATAAACATGCACAACTAAACCACTGTACGGAGTACAGTCATCCTGTTATATGAGGTACTGAGACAAGGGGGTACACCAGGGCACACACTCCGTCACAGTGGTGACTCAGCATAACACCACTGCCACAGGCTAATTTGCATATCACGTGACCGGACTTTTCTCTTGTTTTTAAACAAACGCGCTTTTTCAGAAATCAGTATAGAACGGACTAATGCAAGTATTTGGGGGCACTTTCCTTTTTTTTTTCATAAATATATAGATATGCTACTACAACTGCGACAGTGAGTTGCATGACAATATATATTTATGCATCAAAGTGACCGTGTCGCTAGCTCTCCGTTGGGCTTTGATGACAGGATGTGGAGCAATACAACCAATGTAAACATAGGATAACTACGCAAAAACAAGTAGATTTTTACGTATTTGCATACTTTCTCAATGAAAGTTAACCATTCTTTGACATTTGTTTATGAAAATGTGTAGACTTGTCAAACATGAAACGGATGAAAAGCATATGCAATATCTTGAATGGACTGTGAAAGATGTGACGAATCGTCACATGGCGCTGGCCTGTGGCAGAGGTACTATGCTAGCTGGCTGCCGGCCGCATGGAACTCTGGGTAGGAGAGCGATGAGGTACTGAGACAAGGGGGTACACCAGGGCATTGTATTCCACAATACACTTTGGGTTGGAGGATCAGGATGATGGACAGTGAGGGTTGAGTAATAAGTTCTAAGCCTCAGATGGAAAGAATTGTATAACAGTGAACACTTCTGTTGTGGACACGATGTTGATGCCACAGAGGTATATCCACAAAAACTGGAATGAATTGACCAACTTCTCTCTCTGTGACAAAACAGACTTGTGACCTTTGGAAACCAGACACAGTTTGTCTGGTCCTAAGTTATGCTGGTTTTACAGTGCTAGCCCACAGAGATATGCTGCAGTGTAACATGGATACCCACTCAGACACAGTATGCTGACTCCAGGTCAAAAAGTCCTTGTTTTAGCTCTTAAACACCATCGGGGCTGACCAGTCCTTGTTTTATCCCCTAAACACCAAGGGGGCTGACCAGTCCTTTTGTTTAATGCCAAGCACCAGGTATGGTAAGAACAAGAACCGTCTACTATTGCTTTACCAAAAAAACAAGAATGAACATTTCCCTGTCTAATAACAGCCTAGTATTGCTATACCACATAAACAAGAGTGAACCTTGCCCTGTCTAATAACAGCCTAGTATTGCTATACCACATAAACAAGAGTGAACCTTTCCCTGTCTAATAACAGCCTAATATTGCTATACCAAAAAAACATACATGAGCCTTTCCGTGTCTAATAACAGCCCAGTATAGATATACCAAATAAACAAGAATGAAACAATCCCTTCCCTAAAACAGACTAGTATCTCCAGTAATTCATGCTTGTTGTAAAAGCCGACTGACATTGGAATCATTGCTTGAGCTCTGTGACTTGGTTGACTGTCATATCTGGATGACTTGGGATGTTGGTCATGCTTGCAGTCAGTGACCTGGACTTGAATACGTACAGGACACAATGATAAAGCTGGAAGATCACAACATTCACACTCTCTGCTTCTAATACTGAGTGAGTTTGGTTTAGTGCTCCTTTAAACAGTATTTCAGTTATATCACAGCACATCTGCTTCACGTTGGAGGAAAGTCTGCAATGAGGCAGCTGCATCATGTAGATCTCCTCTTGCTTCAACTCTGCTCTGCATTATATCCTCAACACAAGCTGGCCTCTCCCCACCCTGAACAAATCTCCTTCACCCTCTTGAACTGGAGTTCCTACCATATGTGCCAGAATTTGTTTTTCTGGGGGAGCCAATTGAAAGCTGAAAGACAGGTCACATGACTTGAGATTATCCAGCTCCAGAGCCAGCTGGACCAAATCCCTGCCTCCAGGCAGACTGAAGATGTTCCAGTCCAGGAGCAGCTCCTCCAGATGCTCCTTGTCGCAAAGGGCACTGGCCAATGCATGAGCCCCCTCATCACCTACCATGTTTTCCCTCAAATTCAGATGCTGCAGGAACCTGAAAGACAATAGGCATGTCGAAAGGCGCTTTATGTTGTCATCTGCCAAGCCATTCTTCTGTAGACAGAGAAAGGTCACATTGGACAGGTTTTTGAAATCCAATGGATTGTCAAAGATGGACATTTTACCAAGGTCACAGTCCCATAAACTGACATGGTCCCATGCTGTTGAAGATCTGAATAGGATCAGGAGACTCTCACTCAGCCTGTCCGTGTCCCCACTCGTGCTGCTGCAGTCAAAGAATTGGATGTTCCTGCAGGCAGATAGCCTCTTGCACAGTTCAGGTGAGGACCTGCATGTCATGTTGTTGTTCCGCATTGACAGTCTCTTCAGACTCCCATGAACGGTGAGCTGCTCAGACAGTATGCGGACACCTTCATCCCCTATATTACACTCCCAGATGCTAAGGATCTCGAGGTGCTTCAGGGCAAACACCAGCTGACCGAGAACGACTCCTCCAGTATCACCCAAAGGAATGTTGTGAATTCTCAAGGCTTTCAGATGTGCCTTGGATATGAGTGCCGAGGAAAGTAATGCAAATCCACTAGACGAAATGTGGTTGCAACCAACACTGAAGGCCTTCAAATTGCCCATGTTTTCTATTTCCTTGACAAGAACCGGCATCATACTGTCTGTCAAGCCTGTGTCTTCTAAATCCAGTGATTCCATATACCGCAATCGAGACAAGCCTATTTCACCATCATCTAGATTTAATGAGCATCTCAATAATGATAGGCCCCTCACAGTGGCAGGATCCAGTGCCAATATTATTTGCTTTAACTCGCATGTTTCTAGACCTGAGTTGTCAAAAATGAAGTTGGTGATATGGTCATACTGGGGCAGGAATTTACACAGCAGTGATACCTGCTCCTTGTCCAGAGATGTTTTTGACATATCCAGCTTAAATGACCAGTCAGATGCTCTCGTGGAAGTGTAACATTTGGCTCGACGAGCATCTAAAGACAGACAACCAGCTGACTCGAGAGTGGTATCATTTTCTGAAGAGCCTGAATATTTGTGAATTAACGGTTCATGACTTGATGACATTGGCTGAGTTTTCTCTGCAGGCTCTTGCAGTTCTTCCACAGCAGCCTTGGCACTATCTGCTCTCCAAAAGGACAAAGTATCCACACTCTCCATGCACTGTAGGAGGTCAAGGAGGGCAATACATCTGAAGGCAAGCTGAAAGTTGTAATCAGAGGCTTTGGACGCAAGTGGTATCACGTTACCCTTTCCAATAAGCAGTGTCTCCTTTACAACTGTTATACCCTCTTCAAAAGCATGACTGTCAAGATTGAGCTTATTGATTAACTCAAATGTTTCGAGGCCAAAGTTGGCGCCAACTCTTTTCCATGTTTTCCAATGCCTGTCCACATCAGAAGACTTGTGGTGAGTAAGGAAAGATCTGAACTCAAAATTCTCTAAGACCACATTCAGATTGTCTTTGACTGCCGTGGATGTTTCATGGGCGTGAACTGAAGACATAAACAAGGCCACATCAGGGAAGTACAGAAATGAGGGGGGGAAACGTGATAACCATGGCAACTGACCACTGTAGCATGCTGTATATGCCAGGAAGATACCAGAGAAACTGAACAGACTGAAATCAACAGAAGAATCAAGTGTACCCATCGGGTCTAGGAACAGGGTCAGCGGCAGCTCATCAACCCTGAGAGGAAGGAGGTGACAAAGCAGATATGCCCTTCGAACTGACCCAGGGATATAATACATGTGACTCTGACCAGGACTTAAGGCTAACCAACCTAGGGACATCAGAGTATCTACTGGAGAGGATAGGCTAGGATCCAAAAGCTCTGCACGTATATTCCGACTGAGGACAAACTCCTTCTCATCAGCACCCCATACCAGCACATTCTTGTCTCCTGTTGCGATATGGACATTTCTCTCCCCCATGATAAAGGATCTTATCAAAAGATTCAACCCAATCTTAGTCAAATCATTCCTTACACTTTCACCAATGCTAAAGAATGTATGAAGACGATCCATGCTCTCCTTGATCATATCACATAAAGGCTTCGACAACATTGTCATCACTTGTTGTTGCAGTTCTGATTCGTCAAAGGTCAAACTGATCACTTCCTCAAGGAGTTTCTGGTACGAGGGAGGAAGTTCATCAAGCAGCATCTGTACGTTCGATGATTGCTCTTCACCCAACGCGTCAACAGGAGTTGCCAGGGCTGCCACATAACTGCTTGGTGATGGCAAATCTGATATAAATGAAAAATAGATAAATTTGCAAACCTTTAAAATATGAGTTTCTGCTACAGATTCAGCATTGGATGACAAGTATTTCTGTTGGTCGGCCATCGGCCCTTGTACAAAGTTGTTACAATAACATTATATATACTGGATGACAGATTTTAAAGCTAGAATTACATCATGGAGTGATATCACAACTTGCATGCAAACAAGAGTAATTATTTTCTATTAAATCACATATTGGATATGTTAGAACACAGCCTATATTATTATGGTTTGAGGTAATTGAATAGGCGTTAGGTCGTGTGACAAATTTTTAGAGGGATCCATGGTCATGTTGATTGCATCACAGAAAAACTAGCCTAGATGCTGTTAAGGCTTAAAAAAATATTAGAATTAGTTCTCAGGCAGTGACTTCTGAAAATATAGTGCGGTTGGGTGGTGTTTTTTTATTTTTTGGCTTGTCCAAACTAGTATGTAATTGAATAAACAGTTGTGAACCATCAACCCGGGAAAGGGCCTCCCTACATAAACAAGCATAGAAACTCCTATTGCCACCATGACCATAACACGAGATGCGCAGTAAAGCAGCGTACTTGTATAGGGAAGTAACTGTGTGCTATATTGGATCGAATTGTTTTTTAGTATTAGGATTTCTTGATTTCTTTGAAAATGGAAATAAAAACGAAACGAGACTTTATTATTATGTGGGCGGTGCTTGAGAACCAAGACTATTATTTTTTTTAGCCTAAGGTGTCTCAAGGACTCATTAATGCAATCATTAATCAAGACAACAAACAAAATGACAAATGTTTCATTGTACATTTCTGATAAATATAAGGATATCAATTCATGATAACCTGTAAGTAATTGAAAATGTTTCTCTGAAGAAAGGGTGTGGTGGTTAGCCCAGTGGTTAAAGTGTTCGCTCCGGTTCTATTCCCCACATGGGTACAATGTGTGAAGCCCATTTCTGGTGTTACCTGCTGTGATAATGCTGGAATATTGCTAAAAGCGGCATAAAACTCACTCACTCTCTCACAGAAGGATAATTGAATCTTACCACTGTACTCCAGAAACCTTTCACATTCAGAGAAATCTTCATCCGATATCGTAAGTGTCAGAGAGAGATTCATGACCTTCACCCCTCTGCTGGCAGCCTCCTTCTGGATTCTCTGTCTTGTTGCCATGGTGAGGATCCCCCGAGACAGAGCATCACGGAGTGCTCCCCCCTTGTACAAGGTCCTCAGGTTATGTAGAGACCGGACACTCCTGACTTGGAAGCTGAGCTCCAAACAGCCATAACATCCACTTCGGAATATCATGTCGTTCATCTGAAACACAGCAACACTAACATACAGGTCACAACCTTAAGGAGGGCATGGGGGCCCAGTCATCTAAGGCAATGCAAATTGCTGTGCAGAGTTGCCTCCCTTGGTCATTCCAGAAAACAATTTTGGGTTCGAATCCCAGTTCACCCTGATCGTTTCTAGGTTTGTCAGCACCATACCCCTGCTCGTGGGTTCAACTAAGTGGAAAACGTCTGAGACCGGCATCACATGGGGCTTTCCTCCCACATTAAGCTGACACGCCATGATATAAATGAATACTGTTCAAAGGAGCATTAAAAACCCAACTCACTCACTCACCAACTTAACTATAAGTTGTCTTTTTCTGTTACAAGCTCGTGAGTTGGTTACCTTTTTTTGTGCATATACCTTCTACACAGTGGAATCTGCCAAAAAATGTTGAAAGTTTAATTTGGACATCTTGTAGATAAACTATCATGATGTGAATACATTGTATTCACAATATTGTGTAGCAAACATCTGTCCACATTTCCAAAAGTCTATTTTCCTATTATTTGAATGAAGAGGTCACTGACATCAAACACCCTCTGCACAGGTAAGTGAAAATAAAGTGTTTTGAATTATAGTCATAGTGAACAGTTTTCATTGAACAGACGAAACTGCTTCAACTAAGTTATGTATTCAAATGCAAAGGACACGCATAATGAATACAAGGTATAATTAGAATTGCATCTAACAATATATTAATACAAATGTTTGACGATACAAGTCACTTGTCACTATAATGGAATAAAATATAAACATAAGTGTCCTGGATAAAAGAGACAAATGTTCAAACATTTTCAGACGAGACACTGGTAACCAATGTAACCACTCCATGCATCAACACAGACAGTACATCATAGTTCCATAGAGTTTATTGACTGCCTCTGTGGTCTAGTGGTAGAGTGTCTGTGTGGAGAGCGGAAGGTCCGGGGTTCAATCCCCAGCTGCGTTATACCAAAACACGTTAAAAGAAAGTACTTGTTGTTACCTTGCCTGATGCTCAGCAGTAAGGGGCTAAAACAAGGACTGGTCGGCTCAGAGTCAGTATACTGCGTCTGAGTGGGGTATTCATGTTAAACTGTGACATGGTATCTCAAGGGGCAGGCACTATAAAATCGGCATTAGTCCGGACTAGTACAAGCAGCCATACGCACACAGCACACTCCGAGTCGACCAGTCCTTGCTTAAGCCCCTTAATGCCAAGCGACAGACAGGGTGACAACAAGTCCTATCTTTTAACGTCTTTTGGAATGACGCGGCCGGGGATCGAACCCCGCACCTTCTGCTCTTCCGGCAGATGCTCTACCACTAGACCACAGTGGCGAACCCACTGTTAGTAACATACAGCAAGTTATAGTGGATGGCATCTAAGAGTCTTGAAACTACAGTAGCAATTTCACCAGCTTCAACATTCAAACTACAATTCCTCACTGAATTTGCAATAGTTAAGACATATTAATTTGTACTGTCAAATGCATACTATGTGATGTGATTGTTGTTCAGACTTGATTAATTACAGACTGCCGTCATATAGCTGGAATATTGCTGAGTGCAGCGTTAAACAACAAACCAACCAACCAACCAAATCATAGCCTGGATGCAGTGAATCCATCCCGCTTCCTCCCTCTTTTCCCATACAACATTTTTTCCTGACACCCAGCCAACACACGCCGTTGTCACAACGTTGTGGTAAGGTTTGGATTTGTAACGTCGTGATACAACGTTGTCACAACGTTATTTTAACATCATCGTGCAGCGTTATTTCACAACATTATAAAAACGTTGCACATTTACTTTGTGAAAACGTAGTGCATCGGACATCACACAACGTTTTGTAACTACATTTCTGAAATGTTGGTGAAACGTTATACAGTTTGCTTCTTGATAGTCATATAGGAACAGAACTGCTTCATCAAAATCAACTTGATTTTGTCAGAATACCAAGGCAGTAATACATTACTTTTCTATGTATTGGGCATTTGAATTTTCATCTCTTAATACTAAAATCTCCAGAACATAACTGCATCTCTCTATGACAATGTTAGTATTACGTTACATTGTAACATTATTCCACAACGTAACCATGGTAACAAAAACCATCTCTTAGTTTTATTTTTTTTAAACATATAGATCTATTTACAAAGTAATCTGTATACTAAATGTGTAATGAAAACTAAACTATTTCTATAACATGTCGCAAAATGTTTTTTGGATGTTTTTACGACAATTTGGCGAGGAATGGTCATGAGATAACGTTGTCACGACGTATATCATGCTTTTAACACAAAGTTATTTCACGTCGTTGTGACAACGTCCATGGTAGTCCATAGAATAACGTTGTAGGGACATAATATTATAACATTACCACCATGTAAAATACAACGTTCCCACAACGTAAAAATACAACGTTCCCACAACGCTAAATACAACATTATCACAACGTTGTGACAACGAGAATATGACATAACACAACGTTAGCCCATGACGTTGTGACAACATAAATGGGAGTCCACAGAATAATGACATATGGACGTAATATCCCTAATTTTACCACAACGTAAACACAACGTTTCTTTTATGCTCCCCACCCACTACCCACTATAGTTGTGATAAAGTTTGGCAACCCTCCTCTCGCTAATTTTTTCAAGACCCTAAAGTTCCTTAAGTGAATGCATTTTTTTCTTTTCATAGATGACTTCTTTTAGATCAAACATGTTAATATTACTAACATATTTGACGTATGGGATAAAGCATGCATCCGAGGTTTTGGTTGAAAATGTAAAACCACGAGCGAGGGAAAAGCCTGAGGGCCGCCTAAATCCCAGAAAAAAAAGAAAACATTGACATACCTTATAGTGAAACAATACTGTGTATCGTTGTATAAAAGGAATTCGCTCAAAGCGTGCGAGAGAAAAACCATGTGCAGCATGGACTAGCTGAAGTCATAACATGAAAAACTTAACAACTGCTCATCACCTGGGAAAACAGTGGGTTACAAAACTTAACACGATATACGTGGTTGCAGGTTCGATTCACGTCATGGAATTTTCATGCTAATAGAATTTTTTTTTACTTTTAACCAATCAAAAACAGAATTAGGTTCACATCAAAAGGCAAGTTTATAAAATGTTAATTATTGTCAACCCTAGGTGTTACAATTAAATTTTAAAACTTCAAAGCAGGTAAATTTAGAAGTGATCTATTTCAAAAGCCAGGTTTGGAAGAGATCTGCTTGAAAACCTAGGCGTGGAAGATGAGCTGGTTAATAAAATATGTTCATGTTATCCAAATTCCATAACTGTTACAATACCCAATCTCATTAAAATCCGATCTTTGTTTTCTCTACCTCTAAACTAAGATCTGAGGACATCCCATTACGGATCATAACGACCTTTCATCTGACCAATCAGAGCATCGCTTAGCAGATCATGAAAGTGACAGTTGTAATGCGATTTTTTATCGTGCAACCTAAAAAAAACCACACAGGGTATTCCGAACGACAGTTATGAGCTTCATGTCTGTATTCACACAATCTAGACAATCTATTAGCCATTCCAGAATGTTCTTTTGTCAGTTTTTAATTTTTCAATCCAGAATGTTTCGAAGCATAGTCGCCAGTTTGAAACTTGTGCCGTAAAGCTCAATTAACCCGCTTTCTGATTGGCTATTGCCGACTTCTTGTTAGTTATTCCATTGGCCGGTCAAAGTTTGCGAAAGTTTGGTCTGACATGTCCCATACTGGGATGTCCTCAGATCTTTGTTTAGAGGTAGCGAGAACTATGATCTGATTTTAATGTGACTGTTACAATACCTGTCCAGCAAATCGTAGAGCTTGCTCTAAGTGGTCGGGGGTGTTGACCAGCTCCTTGAAGATTCTGCTGATTACATCCCTGAAGATCTGGAATCTTTCAGCTGAGCTTTCTTGTTCTTCATCCACTTCCATGGGCTCTTCCTGGCCTTCAATGTCCATCACCATCAGAACCTCACCTGGGGTGAAAGTAGAACAGTAGAACACGCTTACCCTTTTGTGATCACCTGGTGTCATCACAAACTAATAGTGATCCATTCATATAGTTTTCATCTCTTTTTTGCCGTTTCTGTTTTGGCAAATAGTTGATCATAATTTACTGTATCTATTGTTTGAAAGGCATTTCTTAGAAGTTGATGGATGAGGCTGGACCGGACAATAGAGTGATTGACATCATAAGGATCGATCATGTCATTGATCCCAATTGCATGGATCGATGTTGATGATGTCAATCACTGGACTGTCTGGTCCAGACTCGATTATTTACAGACTGCCGTCATATAGCTGGAATATTGCTGAGTGCAACGTTAAACAACAAACAAACAACAAACCAACCAACAATGTAGACACAATCTTTGGTTAACAACTTCTTTAAGTACTGTTAAGGAGACGATGTATAATGCGCACCCCCCTCTAGCGGGTTCAATATTTTGAAAAAAAAGAAATTTGAATATTATGAGCAGACAAAATTTACACCGTACCCTTTCAGCGAAGTCCGGCAAAAGAAGGGTGCTGAGAAACTTCGTCAGTACAAATTCGAAATTTGAGATAAAAAATCACCAGACATGTTTATTTACCATTTAAATAGTATTTATTGTTCTGCTAGGCATTGTTTTATATCTAGGGATTAAGATTACCTTGTGTGTTTTCTCGTAAACTAAGCCGGAAACAGCAATCAGCTGTACACACGTTTTCTTGGAATCGACCGGTGATTCGGTCAAGACACACCCAATGATATAACTTTATAGGATTTTTAATGCAAGGATCGGCAACAATTGTATCTGAAACTATTTTTTTTATCAGGAATAACATATTCCATTATTTTCTTAATTATATGCAGCCTTTACTAAACATATTTAAAATAATAATACCCCTAAGCGAAGCCCGACTCCAATCTGGAAGCGATCCATGTAAGCAAACCCTACAAAAACAGAGAATATAGTCCATAGTTTCTTGTGTTAATTACAGGTTAATTACAAGTACTAATTGCCTGGTAACTATTCTTGAAAATGTCTGTTTACTACCATATGGTATTAACAATTTAACAATTACTTTAATTTTGCATAATTTTTGTTGTTGAGTTTTTTTATCTTTCATTAAAGAGTGGACAATTTTTTAATTTTTTTAAATATTTTGATATTGTTTTTTGGGGGGGGGGCTTTCCATCCAAGTCAACAAAGCCACAAGCCCCAAAATAGTGCTGTAGCTCACCTGGATATGGAGTCTAAAATGTCACCACAGCCACTTACAGAAAGTTGCTGTCAGTATTGCTTTTTCTGCATAAACACTGAGGCCAAAATATTAACAAATATGTAAAAAGTGTCTAAATTTCCACCAGGTTTCTTAATGTGTAAGAATGAACCTAATGTTGTAAAACATTGTTGCAATATGCAACAGTTAAACTTTCTTTACACAAAGTTTCAACTCTGAGCCTCATAAACTTTCTAAGGAGAATAATGTTTATAATGCACAAGAATGTTTCCATTTGTTTCACACAAAAACTAAAAGTACTAATGATTTGAATCTTTTTGTGTGTCATCATGAGGAGAACCATACATTCCAAAGTTTTGTTTCCATAGTCTTGCAATGTCAGAGAAGATGTGTACAGAAAACTCCACTTTTGATAACTTAAGCGCATTACAGTACATTTTGAACAGAAATGGCTGAGCAGTGGGCAGAAATTGCTTTTTTCAATATGGCTGCCATGGCAGCCATATTGAAAATCAGACTCAAACCCCGCCGGTTTTAACAGAATTCCAGTTATATCACGGCGTGTCAGCTTAATGTGGGAGGAAAGCCCAAAGTGATGCAGGGCTCAAACCCACTATCATTGGTTTCTGGCGTGCCCAAGGGACGCAACTCTGCACCACAAATCGCGGCGCCTTAGACAACTGGGCTACCCGTGCCGCCCTTAACTAATTTAGATGTTATCAGTGGTGGGAACAAGCTTGAAAAGTTTCAACTTCATTGGCCCAGTGCTTTCTAATGTTTACTGTGTGAGGAAATGGATTTTGAGAGAATTTAAGAGCATGGTCAAATTACAAAGGTCAATCAAGGACAAGATTTTAAATATCACCCCAAAAAAAACAAAAAATATATGCTGAACCCTCAACCAATGACACAAATACCATTTTACATGATTTTGAAACAAAATGTTTTTGTAAAGATCATAAGGAGTTTCAGTTTTCAGTATGATCATAGTACATATATCAAATCAAGGTCCGAATTAAAACACATTGCAAAACATGGTACATTTATGTTTAGCCCCACTACTAACTACACAAAAATGACTGAAACATGGCCAAAAAACGATTTTCAAAATGGCTGTCATAGTGGTCATATTGAAATTGAGACTTGAACCCCTTGAAAAATTGGGGTGTCATCATTGCTGAGAAGAAGAATGTGAAGTTGCAGATTTATTGGTCCAATTGTCTATGAGACGAAGATGTCTATGACAGACAACAGACAACGGACAAACAGGCCACAACAAAAGCTCGCTTGACCTTCAGTCAGGTGAGCTTACAATGAAGGCGTTACCTATTTTCCACAGTTATGTTCATGATTACACTTGTACTGTTTGTTTTTTTGTTCAACACTGCAATCAGCATTTCTGCAAGGTGACAGCAGCCAGTAAAAAATCAAGTCCATATCAGAAAATGCCAATGATGTTGTAAGTAAGGTTTGTTTGTTTGTTGTTTAACACCACACTCAGAAATATACCAGCTATACGACGCCGGTCTGTAAATAATCAAGTCTGAACCAGAAAATCCAGTGATTGACATCATGAGCATCGATCAACGCAATTGGGATACGATGACATGCATCAACAATGTCAGTGAGCCTGACCACCCGATCCCGTTAGTCGCCTCTTACGACAAGCATGATCGACTTTTATGGCAAGAATTGGTTGCTGTTGACCTATTCTACCCAGGATTTCACAGGTCTGTGAGTAATGATCCACGCCTTCAGGGTTTGACGACATGCAATGAACCAAGTCAGGGAGTCTGACCACCCGATCCATTGGCTCGTCTCTTATGCATATAGCAGGCAAAGGTTGCTGTAGACCTATTCTACCCCGGATTTCACAGGTCTGTGAGTAATGATCCACACCTTCATCGAAATACCTGCCTGCCCGACCGTCCGAGACGGGTTAATTTCAACTCAGGCTGCCAGACTTTCAAATCCCCCTGCCCGACGGTCGGGTTATATTTCATATGTGACAATATTCTAAATATTTCCCGATGATAATCATTAATTCACATGTAAAGATGAATGATAAAATGTAACCAAAAAGAAATCCTGTTAGCTTATCCTGAGAAACATATGATTATAGTGGGCAGGCAGGGTTTGGTCAGGGCTGGCAAGTATTTCAGCTAGCCAGTCCTGTGGTCTGGCTGAAATTTTTGGGAGTTTCATACCCTGCCTTCATGCAATGAACCAAGTCAGCGAGTCTGACCACCCGATTGGCTCGTCTCTTATGACTATGGCCAGCGAAGGTTGTTGGTGACCTGTTCTAACCCAGAAGGTAATTATCACTGTCTGACTTACGTCTTCTCCCCTCTATCTCATCAGCCAAATAATTGAGATTGATCTGAGGTTCCCGCAGAGCTCTGAGGAGTTGTTCCTCCCAGCCAGGCCGCTGTGTAAGTAACCGGAGCATCAGAGATGCAGCCTCAGTCCTTCCATGGTCGTTAAATGTTTCTAGTATACGTTCCTGCAAAACATGTTATTCTTTACAGAAAATCAACCAATCTGAAGATGCCAAATAACTCAAAGTTGGCACCACATATACTTACTTCCAAAAGAAACGCGTGTCGCAAAGCAGGAAATGTCTGTAAAAGAAAAGGTATTATATTTACCTTTTCGTTTTAGGACATTTCATACTTTATGCTGTGCATTTATTTTGGAACTTTAATTTGCCACAAGGCCTTATGTTTCTATTTTGTGGGTTTACGAGACTGACTGAAAAAATAAATCAAAATTAGAAAAAAAATAGAATGACTTTTGACAACAACAAAAATTTAGATGACTGTTTGGAATTTTGGAAATGAAAAAAACCGCAATATCTTATCAACACTGTTTGTTAAGAAATGGTCAATATTACTTATGAACATCTTCATTCTAAAAAAAATACAAATCAATATCTTTCGAAATTGTTTCGCGTTTGTATTTCAATGATAGTGTGACCTACTAGTCATTTCATACAAATGTAGCAATCACAAAGTTGAAAGTGATTTGTATTTTTCTTCAACCACCTACACTGATTTTTAAGCCAATTGTTTTGTAAGCAAACTAACAAAAAGCAAAAGGCCTAAAATGTAAAATATGTCATTGTGCATGCTGGATACCCTATTTTGAAATAAACATTGAATTTTGAACACGTCTCAGTAATGGGCCAAAGACGACATCAGTCTCAGAAGCTGCTGTTGCCTCTGTGATAAATTAAATAGTCAAAATCACTTTCTTGGGCTTTTCCCTCCCTCGAGGTGATATATCGTCAATGAAAACCAGGGAGGAGTCCTATAACCATAACATAACATCCCTCAGGCCTTAATTCATAATAACCTCATCAAGTGCACATGCTTGGTGATTTAAGCTTGTTATAACATCCTTCACATAAAGACATGTCACCTGATATAAACATATTTATTTCCATAAAGTGGAGGGATTGGCAAACAAGCAAATTTTGCTTATCTGAATGCCTCTCCCAAACATGATACATATACAAATAGCAATGTATTGATAGTGACATGAGAAATAGCATACATTATATAATTGACATTAAAGATAAGTATTGTTCTGTAAGTGTTTAATTACTGGATTATCTTTCGTAACTACAGCTACGTCATTATTTACATCCAGCACAACAACATCGCAGTATCATATTGCAAAGCCAACATCTCAGACAAAATCTCTAAATCGGCAGGAAGATAGAATAAAACTGTGCACTGATTTCAAAATTTCAAGATTTGTTGAAGTCGTTAAATGTGAATTACCATTTAGAATTGAATTTAAATCATAGCCTTTTACGAAATACACTCTTCCAAAAAAGAAACAAATGCACAGGTAGATTTTAGGAAATTTATTGTACCTAATAAAGTCGATATATTTAATTTAATATCATTGATCTATACAATATGACACACCATGACACTACCGCCACCGAATTTGTTGAATTCATGTACACAATGTGGGGCAAAACGCTCATTTCGACGACGATAAACATAATGGTCTTCCATCTCGCCAGTGAAGAAGAAATCATGATTCATTGCTAAACCATACTCGTCTCCAGTTTCTCAATTTCCAAGGCTGTTAGGTGTGGCACCAATGCAAGCGTCGCTGTCGGTGGATCTGTTGCAAAACAAGGACAATAACTGCAGTCTCCATAGCTGTGGCATTGCGATGATGTGGTGGAACAGTTGAATGTGGCGATCCTGTGCAGGGGTGGTAACTCTTGGTCAGGCGGTTCACGGATGGTCTGCAGTGGAATTGAACTGTGTGTATCGGTTCCAAAGACGGCATGGTGCTGTGTTGGGCGTTGAAGTGGTGTGCAACAGAAGACTGTGATTCCCCTCTTTGGATATGTCCCATATGGCCTTTTTATAGCCACTACCACGAGCTACGATTGCAATAACTTGCACGTGCATTTTGCTTTACTGTTTCCTCCATGACATTTTTTAACAAGTGTGAAATGATGCCGTTTAAGATATTGCAAATCGCCAATGGCTGTGTTTTGATGCACCGTTTGTCGAATATCAGGCCACCAACATTTTCCAGTAACATATATCCAATTTATATACCAGATTTTTTGTGTAGTCAGGTTCAATGCACTACATACTACCTGTGTGTTTCTTTTTTTGAAGAGTGTAATACATATTTTGCCTTTATGTACTGTTTAAGGGACACGTAGGAAAGAAATGAAGTGCATCTTCCGTATGATAGCCACATAAACATCTCGGGCTGTCGGATATAAATCTGGCAAATTTGTCGGTGTTAAGATCACTGCAGCCAAGCCTGAGGCGGGAGTGTATAACTGAAAGAATCTTGATCCATAATTTACATTAAAGTATATACCATTCTTATCATTGCTTTTCATAAAACTTTTAAAACTTCCAATGCTACTGGCATTTGTGTATTCAATAGGTATTGAGTTCTAAATATTAACTGTATCTGGAATAAATGATTTGTTACCTCATCTGCCCGAGTCAAGCACTCGATGTAAAACCGGAGCTGGAGGGGATGAACATTCTCAACGAAGCTGGGCCGGATCTTGCTGTACAGCCTGTCATGAGGTCGGTCATTCTTACATGACTGGTGGAACATTGTAGCAAGTGACATTGAGTTTCAGCAGCAACCTGAAAAGAAATACTGCAAATCTTGAAATTAATGTGTCTCCAAATAAATACCCCCAGTCCAAACAGTGACTCAACATTAATGTGAGTAGAACTCTTGACCCCAGCAGTGTCAACTCACTGAAAGCCCTGTGCGTAATTCCTTATCTTTGAATGACATTGTTATGTACTTGTTGTTACAACTGCTGCTCAATAAATAGTGATGTGGAATATATAGTTGTTTGTGTTTATATTTAAGTTGGTATTTCCGCTATTACCAATATGAAAAGTGTTCAGTGAGGCCGTCTTATTGTTGATAATCACTTTGGAGGCTTAAATGCAAAGTTTAGTTAAAACGAGCAAAGACCACTCGCATTTTTCGCATTTAATTCACGCTCACGTTAATTTCAAGATTTACAGTATACTGACAGTAGCAAGTGATTCTTCATGGTTGGGGGGGACTGTTCAGTTGTAGTGAGTGAGTGACCATCTCTGAGATCAGATGCATGATCTTGTGGTTGAAAAGTGATTTGGCTCTGACTCATTGACACCTCAAAAAGCTTTTACCATGTTTACAGGGTTCAAGAACCTGTATCAGATTGCCAAAGTCATGTTGAAAATACTTTCCCGGTGCCTGAAGAGCTCACTTAAAGGGCAAATAGCGTGAAAAAAATTATTGTGATTTTATTCCAAATATCAACTTTCGAGGAAATATTAAGTCAATTTCCGAGAGAAAAACAATATTAACATTTGTAGAAAGTGTTTAAATGTCCAAGTGAAAATTCTGAAATCCCACGCTCCGTAATCGGAGGGCAAATAGCGTGAAAAAAATTATTGTGATTTTATTCCAAATATCAGCTTTCGAGGAAATATTAAGTCAATTTCCGAGAAAAAACAATATTAACATTTGTAGAAAGTGTTTAAATGTCCAAGTGAAAATTCTGAAATCCCACGCTCCGTAATCGGAGGGCAAATAGCGTGAAAAAAATTATTGTGATTTTATTCCAAATATCAACTTTCGAGGAAATATTAAGTCAATTTCCGAGAGAAAAACAATATTAACATTTGTAGAAAGTGTTTAAATATCCAAGTGAAAATTCTGAAATCCCACACTCCGTGATCGGCTTCCAAAACAAATCTATTTGGGTATGTGACCATCAGCTGCCGGCACTGCGGTGTATGACAAATGTTTTCACTGGCTGATATTTAGATTTGGTTGCAGCGTCTCCCTCTACTATTAATAATCTATCTTGTGATGCTTACCATCTATATGTTCGCAAGCAGTTAGCCACAACTCAAACATCCATCAAGAGGTGTGGCTATTTCTATTAATCCTAAAAAAATAACAATTAAGCATGGCATACATTGTTGTTTGTGTGAAACGACCGTTGATCTCAACAATGTGAATACCGTATTCGACGTAATAGGCGCCTAGGGCGCTCTCAAAATTAGAAATAGGGGGCTCTTATTAGAATATTATTTTGGTGAAAATAACAGAGTTGAAAGATAAATTTCGTGGTTTATGCTGACAGCCTGAAATGTTTATCTACGACAGAAATATTTTTCCCAAATTTAATTGCCCATAATTAAGGGTGCATATAACACACGAGTGCGTATTCTACGCGAATAAATAAGTCTTGTGTACATTGATCAATCGGAAGGGGTGCTGATTTGGATTGTTCACTAGCCAATATGTTAGCAAATATCGCTGTGGGCACTTATTATGTTGAATACGGTAATTAACATATCCTTTAATTTCTGTAACTATCTTTTTATGACTAACTGTTTGGGTACAATAAACCTATTCCACCTATTGAACACCTGTCAGGGATTAATCCCCAAGTAGACAACCGAAGGCATCTTCATGTTTTTACTAATTCTTGGCATAAAGTGTAGACAAGGTAAGCAAACAGATGAGCAGACAGAAAAGCCCTGTAAAACCAATAACAAAATCTGTCGCAGGCCTCATCGTTAAAATTTTGCAGCTTGTCAAACACTCGCAACCTGTTTTAACCCAAGTGGCAGATCTTTTTTCAATTTTGGGACGATTTTCATCCGTCAATTTCCATCATCTGTTTCACGCTACTGTCAACGCGCATGTTGACAGGGAATTAGCTCTTGCGGGAATAAAGGACAAAATCGACATCACTGTCCCGGAACGCTTTATGCACAACATGTAAACAATAAACAACAATTCCACAATGAGCGGAATACACAAACACAACGGTGAGCGGACCTTCCAGCTCAGGCATGAGGTGAGCGGAGCTCCAGCTCACCTCAGGGCGTTTCCTACGAGCGGCACATCCTGCTTGAGGTCGTCCCTACACCAGCACTCGGAATACCAAGCTTACTAACACCGTGTAATGGTAACACATACAGTAAACTACGGTTATAACGAACACGCTTAAAACGAACTTTCCGATATAACGAACTTACTTGTTAGCCCCGGCCATGTGTTGCATATTTGCTGTACATATGCTTATAACGAACTACGGTTATTACGAACTAAAATGGGTGGTCCCTTTGAGTTTGTTATAACCGTAGTTTACTGTATATGGTAATGAACAACAATGGACAGACAATGACGTTGCTCTGGACGTGGGACTTCTGGGGGTGATGAACCAACACAACTCAGGGGATGAACAGTTAAGGCAATAAATGTCATACTATAAATAACAGTAATTAACAGGAAGTGATACAGTACCCCAGGTTGGCTGACAGTCAATAGACAATGAAACGATGGTGAGGATTAACAACAGGGATTAGCGCCTAATACATAATGACAATTAACTTATGCAGACATGCACATGTCATGGCTACAGGGTAATTAGCCTTTTAAATCAAATGTTCTTCAGACAATGGTTGTCATAAATCAGTCGCTATGACACTATTGTCATCTCTCATTAATTACTGTTATTCCTAATTTATGGCTTGGTTCAGATACAAAGAAGGTCTTACTCTCAGCCTAGCTTGGGCTAGGCTCGGTGCTATGGAGGTGAGGTGAAATTGGGTTTAACGCCGCGTCCAAGATTATTGCACTTATATAGCAACGTGCATGCACGTGTGTGTGTGTGTGTGACTGCTTGTACTAGTCCGGACTGATGCCGATTTATAGTGCTAGCTCACTGAGATACCATGCTGCAGTTTAACATGAATACCCCACGCAGACACAGTATACTGACTCCGAGCCAACCAGTCCTTGTTTTAGCCCCTTGATGCAGAGCGCCAGACAGGGTAACAACAAGTACCATCTTTTAACGTGACGCGGCCGGGGATCGAACCCCGAACCTTCCGCTTTCCGGGTGGACGCTCTACCACTAGACCACGGAGGCGGTCCGGTGCTATGGAGGACCAATACAACAACCACGACCACCATGCGCTCACATGGCACATGTGTCTCTTCTACCTGTGTATAAAAACCTGTATATATATCGCAAGTCATCCTAGCGTAGAAACATTTTCATTTAAGTTGTTTAAATGTTTTACAAGTTCATACCAGCTAAGAATGCACTCAAAAGTCTTGTGACCATGCAGTTGTACCCGCCCTAACATTTCTCAGAACTGATAACAATATCAAGTATATCGTCCCTCCCATTGACTATAATTCTCGTGTACTTGTCAGCAATTCTCCGTACATGACTAAACATTTTCAGTGACTGTGTTTTTACACAGGCAAATCTCAAATTCCCTGATAATGAACCTCCAGCTAAACAGCATCATTCTGATGTGTAAAATTTCTGTCTTTGTAATAAATGCTCAGGATGTCAAGGATGTCCTCCTCTCCTTAGATACAGATAAATATCCTGGTCCTGACAGGAAAAGAGTACTCAAAATGTCTGCTTGGCATTCATCAACTCCCTTGAGTATAATTTGCAACACTTATAAACCTATTCATTGGGATCTCTGTTAAGTAAGAGAGTTCTTTCTATAGACATTAAAACCTGTTGTGAGGTTTTACTTTCAAAGTAAAACCCATTAAGAGGTTTTACTTTCAAAGTAAAACCCATTAATAGGTTTTACTTTCAAAGTAAAACCTATTTTGAGGTTTTCATTTTCGCAGGTTTTACTTTGAAAGTAAAACCTCAAATCCCAGGTTTAACCAAGTAACTGAAAAAATGACAACAAGTCGCAATTCAAAATTTTAATTCAATTAAAATTAAATGTCAGGTTTACATTTCCGCGTGGACATTTAAAAGCGACCTCACTGGTGAAAGGACAGTGAGGTTTCAAAACATGTGCTTTTAAACAAGTGCTTATCAATGCTGCACAAAATGCACGTGCAGTAACTGCTAGCCATTACGTCACAACTACCTCTATGTAACAGTTGGATTGTTTAAAGTTGAAAATCTTGTAAAGCAAAAAAACACCTTTAAAATTTGCAAATTTTCGCTTTGAAAAGTTTAAAAGAAGTGGAATATTGCAACACAAGCATTTAGAAACCGAAGATTTCACTTTCATTTAAAAGTAAGTATTTTAGTTGAACGCTCTTGAACGCCTGGCAAGTCAGCGAATTTCACGTGCAAGATATGATGTCACGTCTTCAAGGGAGCGCTATAATGAAGCGCCTCATTTATAGATGCTCGTTATAACATTTAATCAATTAAGACGGTTTATAAGTATGGAAAAACACTTTCCCTCAGTTTTGGTAGACAGAGCATGCCCTCGGGGTCAGGAAAAAACGCAGGGGCTCTCTTCGCCCCCTTGGTTTTTCCCTCTCCCCAGGGCATGCTCTGTCTACCAAAACCAAGGGAAAGTGTTTTCTCCAATACATCCTTACATCAGGCGTTCCAATTAAAACCAGCAGAGAGCTACACAGCTATGGAATTCAAAACTATGAAATAAAGTATGCGCCGCATTCGACATAATAAGCGCCTAGGGTGCTCTCAAAATTAGAAATAGGGGGCTCTTATTAGAATATTACTTTGGTGAAAAACAACAGGGTTGAAACATCGTAAATTTCGTGGTTTATGCTGACAGTCTGAAATGTTTATATATGACAGATATATTTTTCCAGAATTAAGGATGCATATAACACACGTATTATACACAAATAAGTAAGTCTTGCGTACATTGATCAATCGGAATCAGTGCTAATTGGGATTGTTCACTAGCTAATAAATTAGCAAATATCGCTGTGGGCGCTTATTACAACGAATACAGTACGTGCTTTAAATAGCTATACAAATAACAGACAAAATCACCATGAGTTTGCATTGTGAGGATATAAACCTGGTGGCGTATTCACGAAGCTGTCTTAGCTTAGACAAATCTTAGCGACTTACAACAAAAATTACGACTGCCATAAGCTATTCTTGAAGCTGTCTTAAACCTATCGTAGCCGTGTCCCAGCTTCGACAACTATCGCAGCTAATACAGGGAGCTCTCTTCTGTTGGAGATAGAAAGAGTTTTCCCGTGACGTCATAAGGGAATTCCCTCGACCTACATTGATGGGCAGACGATACCTGTCATCTGCGCGCCATTGACTCACCTCCGAAAAATAAACGCATCAGGAAAGTAAACTGGATGCCTATCGAAGAGGACATATTAATTCAAGAAGTGGAGAAACATCATCACATTTTATTTTCGGCGCTTTGTATTTTCGGTGGTACCTGATGCATTAAATCATGCAGCATGTACCATTTTTGCAGTCTGTGTGATTTACTAATGTTTGGGTCTATGTTAGTTTTCTTTCGTAGGCCTGCACATAATCAAGCCATTCTGCAGACAAAGACGAGTGTGTTTGCTGTAAAACACCACTTGGGATTGTTACAGCTATATGACGGCGGTCGGTAAATAATCGAATCTGGACCAGACAATCCTGTGATTGACATCATATGCATCGAACCATGCAATTGGGATACGATGACATGCATCAACCAAGTCAGCGCGCCTGACCACCAGATCATGTAAGTTGCCTCTTATGACAAGCATAGTCGCCTTTTACGCCAAGCATGGGTTGCTGAAGAGCTATAATTCTACCCCGAATCTCAACACATAAGTAAATAAGTTTACTCCATGTAATACTTACTAATGCAGAGGTCCAAGTATGCTGTGTATTTGCATAACATACGCAAAATATATCACCATTACCCAATTAATTCTGAGTTGCTTGTATACAAAAACGTACAAAAATGCATGAGAAACTTCATACACCTAAAAATATCACAACACTGCGTAGTGTCATAATGTATACTTTAGGGCTAGGACGGACAAGTCGTGTACTCAGGTCGGAGGGGTACTGAGTTTAGGACCCAGGTACCCACAGGACTGCCCGGACCGGTGGTTAGTCACGTGATGTGCAGGACCAGCTGGTGCTATAGTGCATTTTGCTAGTCCCAATCTTACATTTTGTACATTTCTCTTAAGTCAACTTCAGTGTAAGGATGATCAGATGTTTAAGATATGTTTTGCCAGGGCTGTGGTTAAAAGAAAATCCCAATCAAACATTTTGTACCTATCACTTGAGACCTGCAGTGGGTACCCGGGTAGGGTCGGGTAATAGGGGTGTGTGTACCTGGGTGTTGTAAATTTGGGCTAATCCCAGCCCTAGCAATAGGGGGGTGGGTACTCGGGTAGTAAATTTGGACTCGTCCCAGCCCTAGTAAAAGGGGGGTGGGTACCCGGGTAGTAAATTTGGACTCATCCCAGCCCTAGTAATAGGGGGTTGGATACTCGGGTAGTAAATTTGGACTCGTCCCAGCCCTAGTAATAGAGAGTTGGGTACTCGTGTAGTAAATTTGGACTCGTCCCAGCCCTAGTAATAGGGGGGTGGGTACCCGGGTAGTAAATTTGGACTCGTCCCAGCCCTAGTAATAGGGGGGTGGGTACCAAGGTAGTAAATTTGGACTCGTCCCAGCCATAGTAAAAGGGGGTTGGGTACCTGGGTAGTAAATTTGGACTTGTCCCAGCCCTAGTAATAGGGGGGTGGGTATCCGGGTAGTAAATTTGGACTTGTTCCAGCCCTAGTAATAGGGGGGTGGGTATCTGGGTAGTAAATTTGGACTCGTCCCTGCCCTAGTAATAGGGGGTTGGGTACCCGGGTAGTAAATTTGGACTCATCCCTGCCCTGGTATCGCTTTCAATGTGTGTACCTGTATTTCAAATCTTTATTTACAGGCATCACACATTATACCAACATGGACTCTATGGCAGTGAATACTGCATTAAAATGGTGCTACATCCCACTTATTGGTAACCAGTATATAGCTGTTGTGAGTCTTTTTGACATGGTTTAACAGATGCAAATTAGAAGTCACCTGAAACAGCATTTTAAACAGAATTATTTTTAAAATATGTCTACTCGCTGTAGTAAAATTAAAATTGAATACCTAAAGAAAACTATCAATAGCCAATGTGAATGATAATGAGGGAGTAAATACTCAATGTATCAAAACATTATCAGGAGCCCTGCTAAGACCTGTAAACAATCAGGCTTTATGTTGAATACCAATATTTCTATTTTCACAAGTAGGCTAATACTCAACATTTGACAGAATATCAAAAAAGTCCCTTTAAAAGAAGTAAAGTATTTGATAAAGTCAATCTCATCACATTCAGATATTTGATCCTGATACAGTTCCTTACATCGTGCATCTTAATGAAAGCACTATGCATAGACTTGTCAGTCCAGCCAAAATATAATTCCATCCTCGTTCGGCAAGGGTGGAAACTGATTTTTTTTATAGTCAGTATACTTCCCTGCTTCAGGAAGATGCCCTGTATGAAGCTATGTGGGTACCTATAGGGATCATCATTTTCCTGAGGCAATGGAGTTTACTGACTATAAAAGTCCAGTTTCCACCCTTGCCTAACTGGGCTGGAATTTCTGGGCTTGATCGCAGTGCCAACAGTGGCTATTACCTCCCTTCTATGTCCCTCCTATTGACCAGTCAGATTCCACCTCTCATACTACTTGCATTTGCTTCAAGCAAATTGGTGGCGCCCCGTCAAGACAATCTGACCAATGATCAAGATCTATATTGTAATAAAACGTGTCTTACCTTGCGGAGTGGATCAAATCGCATCATCAAAAGAGCTAACTGACTATAAAAGTCCAGTTTCCACCCTTGCCGAACTAGGCTCGTATTATGGAGTTACATTTTGGCTGGACTAACGAGTCTATGCATAGTCCAATCAAAACCGCGCAGTGGAATCGAAATCCGGTTCATAAACTGTCACACAGATTTCGGTGGATGGCAGGATTTGCAAAGCATGTGCAACACCAACTCGGTGTAAAGAGATATTTTCTAAATCTTTATCAAGGTGCTCACTTGATTTGATGCATTTTGCAATGTAAGAACCGTTTTATCACAATATAGATCTTGATTATCGATCAGATCATCTTGACTGGGCGCCGCCATTTTGTTTGAAGCAAAATTCAAGTGATATGAAAGCTGGAATCTGATTGGTCCATAAGACAGGCTTAGAAGGGACATAACTCGTAATAGCCACTGGTTGCGCTACGATCGAGCCCATGAATCCAGCCTTGTTCGGCAAGGGTGGAAAGAGGACTTTTAAAGTCAGTTAACTCTCTTGCCTCGGGAAGATGATGGTACAGTTGCTTTGCAAATTCCGCAAAGGACCGAAATCTGCATGGCAGTTTACAAACCGGATTGTTATTGGACTATGCATAGACACGCTAGTCCCGTCAAAACATAACTCCATAATTTCAGCCTAGTTTGGCAAGGCTTGAAACTGGACTGGGAGGAAACAGTCAGCGAACTCCCTTGTCTCGGGAAGTTGCATTTTCCGCCCAATCAAAGTGGAGGTGTGTGTGTGTGTGTGTGGGGGGGGGGGGGGGTGGAGTGCTGTCTAAAACAATCTGGTTTCAATTCTTTACCACCTCTATTTGGAAACGCTGACATCAATAGAAAACACCAAACACAAATATACCCTCAATAGCACACCCTTTTTTGTGTGGAAGACAAGTCTCTATGAAGTAAACGCTGACCTCAATAGAAAATCAAACACAAATATACCCTCAATAGCACACCCTTGATGGTGTGGAAGACAAGGCACTGAGAAGTAGATTAGAGTGGCAGATTAGAAAGTTGATCTCACATGAGTGAGTGAGTGAATTGGGTTTAACACCGCTTTCAACAGTATTACAGTTATATCACGGCGTGTCAGCTTAACGTGGGAGGAAAGCCCGAAGTGATGCAGGTCTCAGACGTTTACCACTCTAGTGAGACCCACAAGCACGGGTATGGTGCTGACAAACTAGAAACATAATCGGGGCAAACCGGGATTCGAACCCACAATCATAGGTTTCTGGCATGCCCAAGGGATGCAACTCTGCACAGTGAATTGGGGGGCCTCAGACGACTGGCCACCCTCATCTCACACGACCTTCTGTGGAGGTGTTCTTCATCCATAATGCAAATCAAATGTTGTCATATGGGAGTGGAAGATCTGATTTAATGAGACAGTTGATCAAGTGTATCATAAAGGTCTCCTTTATAAACTAGGTATGCATTGTCCATTTTTGAAATGTAACAGATCCTCCTTATCTTACAATTTGCTCACTTGACTCAAAATTAGTCTTTGTGGAAATACCCCTACGAATTTCATTTTCACTATTACGCAATTGTTCTCATGTGAAGCTCAGAATTTATCAATCAAACCTCTGGTTTCGTTTATTGTTAATTTAATTTATGCGAGTTATACATACGTTATATGTTACACAGTTAATAAGGGCACCACACAGTTGCGCCACCCCCCCCCCCCCCCCCTCCCCCCCCCCCCCCCAAGTGATACTTGTTCAAATATTTGCCCCCCCTGTCAAAAAAAGTTAACTGCGGCCTTGTGTACGTACGTTTCATTGTATGATAATTTATGAGTAAAAACGTAATTGATAAACATTAACTGGAGCCCTACTTTGCCTCAAATACAGAAACTGATAAAGTTATGATAAACTTCTCCTTCGCCTTACCTGTGATTGGGGAATTCTTTAGCTTTATCTCAACACCGAAAAGAACATGTCGATTCATTCCATAACCATAAAATCAAATGTTCACTTTCGAATTTCGTAAGTGAATCTTGGAAATCCCCAACAGGAAGTAGTTACTATTTATAGCATTCGCCACTTCTCGTGCCTCTCCGCAACCTTCAAATCGTTTTTCCCGGAATCATTCGGGAGGTCGCGACTGTGAACAGCTTAGGAGTTACTTCCCTTAGAATCTCCGCTTCGTAATATTATGACTTGTAATACCATTGAGATCGGTACAACCAACATCGACATGGAAGATTCGAAACATGTGGAAATCATTATAAAAGTTGTCGATGTGTTCATCATAGATTTAGTAACTGTCTTATTTTCTTATGTACAGATTTTCATGTCAAATATTTCTTTTTTTCGTATTTTAGTACTAATCAACTGTGAAATATGAATTTCCCTTGGGATAATAAAGTCTTATCTTATCCCTTAGCTTATCTTACCATTTCTTCCTAACCCACTGAGATACCATGCCGCAGTTTAGCATTGCTACCCCACTCAGACACAGCATACAGAACAGGAATACGTCGCTTTATCAACACCAATATAATAAGTAAATCAGAGACCATATGGTCTCTGGTAAAATACAAAATAAAAAGGCCTTCCGCTTTGTAGGCTGACTCCGAGCCGACCCGAATGCCATCTATTTTCTTCCTGATCCTCCTTGATGGGGAGCGCCAGGCAGGGAAACAACAAATGCCATCTTTTAACGTTTGTTCGTTAATGACGCGGCCCGGGATCAAACAACCGAAATTCAGCTCTCCACAATCTGTAAGAATTAGAGATTCGAAATCAAACATGTTCAGTGGACCATGGCATGGTTATAATGGGCTCAACTCCCGAGGCAAGTTTATTGTCAGTTAACTCCCTTGCCTCGGGAAGATGCTCTGCCCTAGGAATCATTGCCCTTTCGACCCTATGGGTCCATCTTGCCTCGTACTGGCGCAGATCTATCATAACTCGGCTGTGCTTAACTTCCAAGCAAAAACGGGGCGGTCGGGTAGCCTAGTGGTTAAAGCGTTCGCTCGTCACGCCGAAGACCGGGGTTCGATTCCCGACATGGGTACAATGTGTGAAGCCCATTTCTGGTGTCCCCCGCCGTGATATTGATGGCATATCGCTAAAAGTGGCGTAAAACCATACTAACTGACACACTCCAAGCAAAAACAGGATATGAATTCAAAACGCTGATCATGCAGAAAGGGTTGTCGAATCATGAGTGCGACAATATTATATTTTACACCACCAATAAACGCACGTTCAACTGTTTTAAAGCAAAATGGAAGTAGATCTCCAGCATGGAGATTAATCCCACTTTGAACCACGTAGTCATCACATCAATTCTCAAGAAAAAGGATGACATTGGGTGAACACGCAAAGCCATGGGAGCCGTGCCAATTTAGACTTGTCAGAGGGGTACACAAAGTATGTGATCTAGACTACCATTTGTCGGACTTTCATTTTTGTGGAAGCCTCGGTGGCTGAGTGGGTTAGATCGATGACTTTGTGTGCTGGCGATTAGGTGCCTCACTCTGGCAGTGTGAGTTCGAATCCCGGACGGGAATCAACCCTAAAAAAGTACGAGAATCTGTACTTTACAAAGAAAGTGTTATCCAAAATATAACATTTGTTACAGATGCCACTGTGGTTTCGAATGTTGTTCAATGTATAGTTATAATATATCATCTTGCATAACGGCAGTTCTTTCAAAAACATAATGAAATATATAAGTAGCATGTAACGCAATGTAAGTAGGGTAAAGGTCCCCTTCGATAGCTTGTTTTGTATTGTTTGTTGTTTAACGCCGCACTCACCAATAATCCAGCTTTGTGGCGGCGGTCTGTAACTAACCAGGCTATCCAGTGATTGACATCATGAGCATCGATCTACGCAACTGAGATACCATTCCATGCAGTCAACCAAGTCACGTGCACTGTGCGTGACCACCCGAGATATATCTGTACAAGTCACAACTTTAACCGTAATGTCTTTATCTGTCTTATCAGACCATTTTGTTTCTTTGTTTGTTGTTTAACGCCGAACTCCGCAATATTCCAACTATATGACGGCGGTCTGTAAATAATCGAGTCTGCACCAGACAATCCAGTGATTGATATCATGAGCATCGATCCACGCAATTGGGATCGATGACATGGATCAACTTAGTCAGCGAGCCTGACCACACGACCCCGTTAGTCGCCTCTTACGGCAAGCATAGTCGCCTTTTAGGGCAAGCATGGGTTGCTGAAGACCTATTCTACCCCGGATCTTCACGGGTCTATCAGACAAGTAATCAATATGATCGATTTTTAAAATTTCGAATTTTAATGCATATTTTCAATGTAGATATGTGTCGTGAATCTAAAGCTATTTGTGTATACGTGCCAATTGCGAGAGGATAAATTGAAAATGAATTCCAGGTCTTATTTAAGTGTAACAAGTACAAGAATTCTAGTTTAAGATCAACATATATTTCTTTCTTGCCTATAAATTTTGATATGTTATTGATTTAATGTTTTCAAATTACAAAATGTGCATATTACCATTTCAGTTGCTACGTATCTTAAACTGATTTTTTAATATCTGATTCAGGAAGACGTAATTTCTGTATATTCACGTGATATTATGGTTAATATCAATTGTACTTCAGGGCAGGTGATCATATTAATGAATAAACCTGCCTGTCTGTCTGTGACCACCCGATCCATTTAGTCGCCTCTTACGACAGCGTGGGTTGCTGGGGGCCTATATTCTTATACCCGAAATCTCCACGGGTGTTCAAAGTTCAGCCTGTGTATATGACTTCCCGAGGCAAAAGAGTTAACTGACTATAAAAGTCCAGTTTCCACCCTTGCCGAACAAGGCTAGTATTATGGAGTTACATTTTGGCTGGACTAACGAGTCTATGCATAGTCCAATCAAAATCGCGCAACGAAATCGAAATCCAGTTCGTTAACTTTCGTGCAGATTTCGGTCGATTGCAAGATTTGCAAAGCATGTGCACCGCCAACTCGTTGCCAACAGATATTTTCCAAATGTTTTCATGTTTTTAATCAAGGTGCTCGCGTGATTTGATGCACTTCGCGATGTAAAACCCGTTTTATCACAATATAGATCTTGATTATCGATCAGATCGTCCTCACTGGGCGCCGCCATTTGGTTTGAAACAAATGCAAGTGATACGAGAGGTGGAATCCGATTGGTCCATAGGAGAGGCTTAGAAGGGACATAACTCGTAATAACCACTGGTGGCGCTACGATCGAGCCCAGGAATTCCAGCCTAGTTCGGCAAGGGTGGAAACTTTTGAAGTCAGTTAACTCTCTTGCCCCGGGAAGATGGTGACTGATGGCGCGCACGGTCACAGGCCTGCACAGCCATGTCCATAAGGCAGATATACAGTGCAGTCCTTATTTCCTCCCCAAATCCAGTTACTCCGTGTGACAAACAAGAACGAACCACCCATGCCGTTGTATTGTGGTAATTTTTTTTTAAATAGAGTTTTTACTTCCCACCGTTTAGATCATTCGATCCCCATGTGAGTCGGCAACACTTAGAATCCATGATGGCAAAGAATCATTTCAGAAAGGCTACACTTGATACTTATTCTCGAATCCCCTTCCTACAATCCCTACGATTTATTGATTATTGATTTATATCTTGTAAGATATAGAGGCAAGTCCCGTTAATCCGACGTGGTTGGTTGCATATGATTATGTCGGATTAACGAGTATGTCGGATAAGCGAAATTAGGTGATTTGTCATGGAAAATCGGACATCTTCACGATAGATAATAACCATGTGTACCTTTTAATGAAATCATTAAAAACGAAATAATTATATTGTTATGTTGTTTATTCATTCATTCCTTAATTTATGGGGGCGGTCGGGTAGCCTAGTGGTTAAAGCGTTCGCTCGTCACGCCGAAGACCCGGGTTCGATTCCCGACATGGGTACAATGTGTGAAGCCCATTTCTGGTGTCCCCCGCCGTGATATTGCTGGAATATTGCTAAAAGCGGCGAAAAACCATACTCACTCACTCACTCACTTAATTTATGATTCATGTCATTTCAAAAATACAACTAATTTTCTTATTTTTACATAACAAAAGAGACATTACTCACATCAACATCAACAACACGCGTTTTTTTTCTAAACAATACTTATTTCCACTTGGTACAGTGCAGGGGGATTGATAACAGGCAGAGCCTATCTAAATATCTCTCCCCAACAAAATTCAAACAAGCAACAGTGGTATAATTATACAGTAGTATAGACTCCGGTTATATGTGGAAAATCAAAGGTAAACAGTTGTTAGATATATATATATATATATATATATATATATATATATATATATATATATATATATATATATATATATATATATATATAAGAGTGCAGGTTTAGACAAATCTTTTGCTCATACAGAAGAAATGATGTACAGAGTCAACGATATTCAGCAGTATTTCATTGTCTAGGCTGACGTTACCAAACAGGACGGTTCGAAGGTCATATCCATTAACATAATAATAGCTTTCAGATCTAATCTCAGTATAATTTGGGCAAGTATATAGGTTATGTAAAGCGCTTTCATTGAAAAAAACACATGAACATTCAGGATTATCGCTAATAAATCTTTCAAGCCAGCACAGGTTCCTCTCTAGGAAACCTATATAAGATGTATTGTAGATCCATGGATTCTGCCCTGGAATCTCCAACCATGAAGGTTGAAATTTATATTCATCCGTTTTCGCCACCATTACCACGACAATGTACTAACGTGCATATTCAGTCAACCGCCACAAGTCACTGAAGCCAAGAGTATGGTTTAATGCTTTAGTGATGTGGCAGTATGTATTGTACGTTTTTTCTCTGATGCTTGTTGGGATTGTTGGGGTTTCAAAATAACTTTTTAACTATTTTGTTTATCTTGTGTTATTATTTACTGATTTCACAATCTTGTTCTGTACATACAGATTTCTGGGTTAACCTCAACTTGGGAATCAACTCGTAAAACATTATTCCAGTTATATCACGGGGTGTCAGCTTGGTATTGAAGAAGACACGGGCCCACATGCACAAAACGATGTTAGCACTACGATGATCGTAACTCTCATACTTTTAACATAGGTTTACAATAGTTGTAACGCTAAGATCGCTTTGTGCAAGTGGGCCCTGAAGATTATTTCAGTTATATCACGGGGTGTCAGCTTGGTATTGAGTGAGTGAGTGAGTGAGTATTGTTTTACGCCGCTTTTAGCAATATTCCAGCAATATCACGGCGGGGGACACCAGAAATGGGCTTCACACATTGTACCAATGTCGGGAATCGAACCCGGGTCTTCGGCGTGACGAGCGAACGCTTTAACCACTCGGCTACCCGACCGCCCCGCTTGGTATTGAAGAAAGACCTGAGTAAAGCAGATCCTAAACGTCTATCATTTTGGCGAAACCCACGAACACGGGTGTTATACAGAGAAAACCTAGAAACATAATCACGGCTATACTGGGATTAGAAGCCACGATCACAGGTTTCTGGCATGCATAAGGGAAGCAACTCTGCACAACGAATTGCGTCGCCTGAAAGACGACTGAGCCATAAAACAGGAAGGGAATGTGTGCATTCAGCAGAACACTAGATCAAATATATAAGAAATGAAAGAGAACAAATAAAGACGACATGATATTTGAACTAATGTATTTCATAACATACACGTTCGATAAAACACACATATAAACAAATCAACCTTCAAATCTTCATTTTCTTGGGATATGCTCGGATTGTAACAAACATGGACACACTGAAACAAGTGACTGCCCGGAGTGGGGTGGGCACCATGTGGAGTCGTCATTATTCTCTCCGTTTTTATTATTGTCGTAGATAGGTATACACAATCTGCAATAATTGGTCTTCCTGAATCTTTTACACAAGTTTCGGGACATCTCGGGGTTCAATGCGCATGCTCGTGGGGTATTCCTTCTTCCTGCGCTCTCGCTCGGTGTCGATGGCCTCGTGGTAGTAGCCATAATAGTCACCCCTTCCTGCACGTGCAGGGGGGACCCACTGGTCAGCTTTGGGCCAGGGGTCTTGGAAGATGTCCCTGTGTGGCATGGAGGGGAGGTTGCGTGTGTAGCCTGAAAGTCTGAGAGCAGGAACACCGGACTGCTTCAAACCAACATCCTTGTGGAGATATCCTGGGGGATATGGATAATATGAAGTTATTAATCGGGCATGTATCCTGGGAAATATACATTTTGATGTGTGATAGATCGAGCATGTGTATTTGTTTGTTGTTTAACGCCGCACTCAGCAATATTCCATCCGTCTGTGAATAGTCGAGTCTGGACCAGACAATCCAGTGATTGACATCAATGTCACATCATGAGCATCAAGCTGCAATTTGGATACGATGATAGGGAAGTCACCCGATCCCGTTAGTCGCCTCTTACGACACACATGCGGGTTGCTGAAGACCACTCCAACCCATGTCTTCACGGGGGTGATCGGGCTTGTGTCCAAGTTTAAATATGCATATGTGATAGTTTGTCCTGGGAAATATACAGTATGCAGTGTCGTAGATCGGCGATGTGTCCTGGAAATAATATGTGCCTGTCTGGACATGTATCCTTGGAAATACGCACAATACAAAGTGAAAGGTGGAACATGAAAATTTGGACATGTGTCCTGGGAAATATTTATATCAAAACGTGATATATGTAGAGAATGTGTCCTGGGAAATATTTATATCAAAACGTGATATATGTAGGGCATGTGACCTGGGAAATATTTATATCAAAACGTGATATATGTAGAGAATGGTGTCCTGGGGAATATTTATATCAAAACGTGATATATTTAGGGCATGTGTTCTTGGAAATATCCATATCAACATATGATACATGTGTAGGGCATGTGTCCTGGGAAATATTCATATCAACATATGATACATATGTAGGGCATGTGTTCTTGGAAATATTCATATCAACATGTGATACATATGTAGGGCATGTGTCCTTGGAAATATTCACATCAACACGTGATACATATGTGGGGCATGTGTCCTGGGAAATATTCATATCAACACGTGATATATGTAGGGAATGTGTCCTGGGAAATATTAATATCAACACGTGATATATGTAGGGAATGTGTCCTGGGAAATATTCACATCAACACGTGATACATATGTGGGGCATGTGTCCTGGGAAATATTCATATCAACACGTGATATATGTAGGGAATGTGTCCTGGGAAATATTAATATCAACACGTGATATATGTAGGGAATGTGTCCTGGGAAATATTCATATCAATACGTGATACATATGTAAGGCATGTGTCGTGGGAAATATTCATATCAACACGTGATACATATGTAGGGCATGTGTTCTTGGAAATATTCATATCAACACGTGATACATATGTAGGGGATGTGTCGTGGGAAATATTCAAATCAACACGTGATACATATGTAGGGTATGTGTCATGGGAATTATTCAAATCAACACGTTATACATATGTAGGGCATCTGTCCTGGGAAATATTCATATCAACACGTGATACATATGTAGGGCATCTGTCCTGGGAAATATTCATATCAACACGTGATACATATATAGGGTATGTGTCATGGGAAATACTCATATCAAAACGTGATATACTAGTATGTAGGGAATGTGTCCTGGGAAATATTCATATCATCACGTAATATATGTGGGGAATGTGTCCTGGGAAATATTAATATCAACACGTGATACATTTGTAAGGCATGTGTCCTGGGACATATTCAAATCAAAACGTGATAGGTAGGGCATTTATCGTGAGAAATATTCATATCAAAACGTGATATACGTAGGGAATGTGTCCTTGGAAATATGTATTTAAGTCAAAACGTGATAGGAAGGGCATATGTTCCAGGAAGAAAATAGTTGGTGCATATTTCCAGATTAATAAACACATATAACATGAGAGCTGTGACGTATGAGGGAGCGCCGAGGCATCTCAAGTTGTAAAACCACGTATCGTCCTAATGTGACGTAATGAATGACATCACATATCACGTGAACTTTCCAATGACTTACCCCCGGGAGTATCTCTCTGACGTGTAAAGGCGACCCACTGGTCTTCGGACTGCATGTCTATGGCGTCTCTCCGTGTTTCCCGGGGCAGGGAGCGGTAGTCATGGTACTTGATCCAGTCTCGCTCCGAGGGGACGTAATACTGCTGGCCCATCCACACGTGCGACTTCCAGTCCCCCGACAAGTAGTTGTTGGATGGGGTGGAGTAGTGCGGTTTCGGCAGCTCGGAACTCATGGCTGAAATAGCTGAAGTAGCACACAGTAAACCCGTGAAGATCCGGGGTAGAATGGGTCTTCAGCAACCCATGCTTGCAGTAAAAGGTGACTGTGCTTGTCGTAAAAAACGACAAACAGGATCGGGTGCATGATTTTTAACGCCGCACTCAGCAATATTCCAGCAAAAGGGCGGCGGCGGGTAAATAATCGAGTCTGGACCAGACAATCCAGTGATTGACATCATGAGCATCGATCCACGCAATTGGGATACGATGCATCAACCATGACCACCCGATCCCCTTTGTCGCCTCTTACGACTTTACCTTACGTTACGACCAGCAAAGGTTTCTGGTGACCTTCTCTAACCTGGTTGGTTGGTTGGTTTGTTGCTTAACGCCGCACTCAGCAATATTCCAGCTATATGACGGCGGTCTGTAAATAATCGAGTCTGGACCAGACAATCCAGTGATTGACATCATGAGCATCGATGCACGCTATTGGGATAAATGGCATGCATCAACCAAGTCAGCGAGCCTGACCACCCGATCCCGTTAGTCGCCTTTTACGACAAGCATAGTCGCCCTTTACGGCAAGCATGGGTTGCTGAAGACCTATTCTACCCCGGATCTTCACCGGTCTTCTCTAACCTGGACTCCCCACCAGTCGGGTATATGGTGTCTGCTGTGCTCTTTCTATTTGATTAAGAAGTCCGATTCTTTTTCGGAAATTGTAATTCTCATATGCCTAATTCTGTCCGATATGGGGCATCTGATGTTCCTAAATGTGTCGGATAGGGTTATCATATAATCTAGGGCTCCGTTCCACAAGACGATCGTAACTCCCACAATTTAGCATAGACGTACGACAATCATAGCGCTAAGATCACTCTGTGAACTGGGCCGTGCATCCATAGGGTGTTTGTTTGTTGTTTAACCCCGCAGTCAGCAATATTCCAGCTGCATGATGGCGGTCTGGTGTTATAGGATGTGTCAGGTCGGCGTGCACGATCTGCGATGTGGACCAGTAAACTAGATGCCTACTACGCGGAAATGCGTGCACCTACTATTTACAGAGATGCAGGATAAGCTGAGTACTAGTATTTGCGTTAAATACCCAAACCAAAACCCAATCACTTTCAATTAACTTGTGTACAGAAACGCTATCATTAAATGAAAAACTCAAATGTATATACGTATAAAAACAGCACGCGTAAATACCCAATAAAGTTTTCTCATCATGCGTACAAAGGAGCTAATTTCCGAAAAACAATTACAATGTACGAGCTAATTTACTTTCCGAGTCAAACCTATATTTAGAACCGTCATATACATCTAAAACATTTCATTTTTTTTAAAATCTCAAAATGTTTACTCATTTTGGGAAAACCCAATAGAGTGATGAATAGATAAGTGAAAATATATTGGTTACCCAATGAAAAATGTAATAACCCAATTAAAATAGAAACCTTTGAGTAAAAACTCAATTGCTCGAAAAGTTATCTGGAGGTCTGCATTTAGACACATGTTAAATACAGACTAAACACCCAGCCGCTTCACTCATTTCACCGCCGCATGTTGATATAGCTACCCATTTTTATCCTTTTATTTCATGTAGATCATTGGGCAATTGACTTGAACTGAGGTACGTACTGATCTGAGCAAAGGTGACCTTTAAAGTCTAATACTTACATCCCAAGAAAAATAGTCATGTTTCTCATCACTCTCTCAGAAAGCCTAGAAGGTAGGAGTTGTAATTGTATATTTATTACGAATTCCCAACTAAACCAAAATAAATTCACAGTTGTACTTATTATACAAAAATGTAGAAAAATAATTCAAAACTATTAGGGTTAGGCCGATTTTCAAGACCGGTCGTTGATGCGAAACAAGAAAGAATTTTGGTAGCCTAAATCACCGCATAAATAGTTATAAGTGCAGTTGAACTTCACATCGCGGTTTGCACATTTTGGTACGCTGAACATATTAAACAAGCCCGATGGAGTTATGTCCCTTGGAAGACGTTGCTCGCGCATCTACCATGTCTGTACGATAGATTTATTGATTATGAAGTAAAAAGGTACAAAACTGAATATAATCAAAATATATTTCACTTGACTTTAAAAAAATCGAACATGAAAGCACAAAATGATCATGTAAATATATATATACATTCAAATCAATAATGTGTGAACATTTATATGTAGACCGATCTATGCTGTTTTTATTTAGGTATAATTATAAAGAGTTTTGAATCATTAATGAAATAAGTGAAATATTGAAATTACCTTGACGAGTCAACTACGGACCACAGAGACCATAAGACACACAAACCGTTTGTTTATACTTGCTCTGTTTCTCTACTAGGTGGCGTCTTCGAGCACCTGGTTGTTGCTACGATACGGTAAACAAGATGGCTGTCTAGTATTTCAGGAAGTGGCCAGAGAAAGTATTGACAGCGAAGAGTTTAACGTGAGATGTGTTTGTCTTTGCTGTAAACTGTAATTTTAATCAAATTGACCATGTAAAACCAAGCTGTTACTTAAATTCAGTTAATGTTGTAAATATTAGTTTTTATTAGATAATAAATTCCTGATCATGCATCTCAACAATAACAATGTTAGCTATTGTATTAGAAGTGTTATTATTTGATTTAAGATATTATTTCTATCACTATATCGAAATACAAAATTAATTATTCTGCATGTGCTTAGATAAAAATTTCCAATCTAGACCTGCTTAATTTCATTTGAACTTGTCTGATCAATTAGATCTTTAATGTTTACAATCAAATTTTCGGCCTTTTTATTTTCCAACTTAACCATGATAATCTTTATGTAAACATGGTAAACAGCCCTAAATTATTACTTTAGTATCAAACTTATAAATTTGTATCAATGTTAAAGATTTATTGATACATTGATATTGTGATTTATAATGACATCCTTATATTGTATATCTATAGTATTGGGTATCTAACACTGATTACCTTAAATACACACATTTAGAGACAATGTTTCACTTTCAGTTTCGAAGAAGATGCTAACATATATCTACACCGAGAGTGAAAATAGGCACAAATAGAGTTATATATATGGTTCCCTTTAGAATCCTTTATCATTAGGTTGACCCTTTAAGTTTTAGATGTGAATGTCAATACCAGTATATCAGTTACGTTCTATACCAATATGTACACGGGTCCTTCTTATTTTAAACTGGGGAAGACTCATAAAGGTTTCACAGTACTTTCAGATTCTGTACACTGTAAATCATGAAATTAATGCAAGCCTAATGTAAATCCAAAAAATGTAAGTCCCTTGCTTCCGTAAAGTGACACATTTTTATCTTGACATATTGGAGTTTATTGTCATGTCTGGCTCCCTGCACATGGGCAGAAACAACGATATGATTGCATATTTTCATATTACATTTTAGGTTAGGGATTGTCATTTGCATTGATTTGGGGACACATTCATTTCATGATTTACAGTATGATACTGACAGGGTGAAATGTGTAATGTTTTCTGGCAACTATTTCAGATCAAGCTTCCAGTATGTCTCGTGGTTCTTCGCGGGGTGAGCTGGAGACGGGGAAGGGGACCACATTATCCGAACGTGGTCCATACAACAGTGTCCCTGTAGACAACTATCCCAGCGGGGACGGGAAGTCGTATGTGTATGAGGGATCTGGGTATTACGTCCCATCAGAAAGAAGATGGGTGAAATACCATGAGTACAGGTCTATACCCCCCCAGACTCGCCGAGACGCCATCCTGTTTGATTCTGAGGAGCAGTGGAGAAAATATCAGCGTCAACGAGACAGCCGCTCTTGCCCTGGTGGTGAGAATGTTTTCTACATATAGATTTATAACTATATAAATACCATCCTCCTGACATCATTGATTATCTAGTTGATTATTTACACCTTGAAAATGTGAGTGAGTTTGGTTTAACGCAACCTTGAACAGTATTCCAGTTAAATCAGGGCGTCTGCTTAGTTTTGGAAAGCCCAAAGTGCATGTTTCAGATATTTACCACTTTGGTGAAACCCTCAAGCACGGGTTTGGTGCAGACAAACCTTGAGACATAATCAGGGCTAATCAGAATTTTACCCCACGATCACAGATTTCTGGCATGTCTGAGGGAAGTAACTCTGCACAGCGAATAATGATGCGTCAGACAGCTGGGTTTGTTTGTTTGTTGTTTTAATGCCATGCTTTGCTATGTTCCAGCTATATGACAGTGGTCTGTTGTTTAATGCTGCGCTTTGCAATGTTCCAGCTATAGGACTGCGGTCTGTAAATAATCAAGTCTGGACTGGACAATCCAGTGACTGACATCATGAGCATCGATCCACACAATTGGGATGCGATGACATGCGTCGATCCCATATGTCGCCGCTTACGACAAGAATGGGTTGCTTAGACAACTGGGCTCCAATGCCCCCAATAATGAAATGGATAAACAACACACTTGATAATTGAGAATGCTTTCCTCTTGGTGGATAATCACTTGATTGTCCGGTCCAGACTTGATTATTTACAGACCGCCGTCAAATAGCTGGAATATTGCTGAGTGCGGCGTTAAACAACAAACCAACCACCCTCCTGTTAGTGAGATTGGTTACTTTACAAATTAGACAAATATTAAAATAATTTAACCCCAGTTTCATGTCATCTAATCACTCGTACAATATCCTTACAGGAATAACATTCACAGGACTTCCAGAGGTCCGCTCAACGACGCCATTATCTGCTCTGCTGCCATATCAGCGCAGCGCTTGGACGAAGCCGTGGGCTGGGTCAGGGTTCTTTGTGGCTCCGACAGACAAGTGGATTCATGAACACACCGGCCCCGGGATACCCTCCGACTCCTACCTGTTCTACAATGAAGAAGACTGGATCAAGTTCCGCTACCAAGTGGAAAACCCAGCCATGAAAAAAACTTGATTTGATCTTGATCGTATATCAGGGTTTCGAGGTCCTTTTATTATCCAGCACTGACATTGACAGAAATTTTGTCATTCAAAATGTCAATGTTGTTTTACGAATTTGGTTGTGATATAGAAGAATGTTAACAATTCACAAAAGTGTCCTAAGATATTTTGTCTGTGGGGGTACCCCCCAGTACCTGGTAGTAAATTTGGACTTATCAAAGCCCTAATACATACCTCCAAGATACCAGCTGTATATGTCACTGTAGAACCTACCTGCTAGTGCAAATATTGCGAGATCATGGATATTGCTGGTATTAATTTTCCTATTGATAAGCAAATCTAGATATGTATGCAAGTAGACAGTGTAAATATCGAATTGTACAAAATAAATTGATGCTGCACTTGAAACAAATGAGATGTGTATTTCTTTGTTTAGGACGAAGCAGGATCAGAAAAAAATATTTCCTTTGCTTTCCGGTGTTTATGAGCCAAGAGCAGGAAGCACTGCTGATTACTAAAACATGCTGCTTAAAAGAAGTAAAAGAACACCCGATTCTTTCATATTACTGTATCATTACATGGAGTGACAGACTATAGTCAAATGAAACAATCTGGTGTTCTTCAACTTCTTATGTGTAGTTTATTGGAATAAAGAAAAATGAAGCACTATAGTAACAATTAGTTTTCAAAATGTCTATTTTCACATATTTTTCTCATTATACCCCCGACCTTTTAGGTCCGTCCGTCCGAAAACTTTGTCCGCTGGATTTCTCTTAAACTATTCAGTGGATTCATCTCAACCTTGTCACATATAATCTGTGTCATATGGAGGGGTGTAGTCAAAAGAAAAAAATGTTTTTATTAATTTTCCATTTTTTAATGAATTTTTCAAACCTTAACCCTATCCATTATTTAATTTGAAACTACTGACACACTAGGCGGGTCGGGGGTATTAGTGAGCCACGCTCACTTTTGCCCTTGTTCATAAAGATTTATGGTAACTTAGCTTGTAGTCTACTTATAAAAGCAGTTTTCCTGTCATGCTTCAGGCCTTGGCTTACCTCCCTTCATGACAATGTGGAGCTCATTCTCAAGAGTTCCTTACTGTGGTACAGTACTGTTCAACAAACTCCATGCCTCTTTCAATGTTCCCGGGGGGATTCAGCGTAAGAATATAGGTCCCCAGCAACCTGTGCTGGTAGTAGGAGGTGGCTAAATGGATCGGATGGTCATTCTAGGTGACTTGACTGATGCATGTATCGTTTCTCAGTTGCGTTATTGATACACATGATATCAATCACTGGATTGTCTGGTCGATCAGACTCGATTATTTACAGACCGCCGTCATATAGCTGGAAAATTGTTGAGTGTGGTGTTAAACAACAAACAAACAAACAAAAACAATTGTGGGATCGACCTGAGTTTGATTCCTTTCATGGGTACAATGTGTGAAACCCATTTCTGGTTTCCTTGCCGTCGTATTGCTGGAATAATTTGAAAAGCGTTGTAAAACCATATTACTCACACATTCAAAAAGAAAAAAATCATCTAACCCTCCTCACTAAGGGGGGAGTCAATATTGAGGTGAGGTGAAATTGGGTTCAACGTCGTGTCCAAGATTATTGCACTTATATAGCGACAAACATGCACGTGTGAGAGAGAGAGAGAGAGAGAGAGAGAGTCGGACTGATGCTGATTCATAGTGCTAGCACAATGAGATACCATGCCGCAGTTTAACATGAATACCCCACTCAGACACAGTATACTGACTCCGAACTGACAAGTCCTTGTATTAGTCCCTTAATGTCGAGTGCCAGGCAGGTTAACAACAAGTACCATCTTTTAACGTCTTTTGGTATGACGCATTGGGGATCGAACCCCGGATTCCCCCACTCTTCAGGCGGATGCTCTACCACTTGACCACAGGGACAGTCGAGTTAATAATAAGAAGAGAATAATATTTTATAAATGATGCATTTATTATCACCTGAAAAAATACATGATGGAATGTAAAGATTGGAAGCCAGTGCCCTTCATCTGATGCCAGACATGGACAACTCCTGTATCCCACAGTTGCCATGGTAATAGGGCCATGGCAGAACGGCATGATATAAGTTGTTATACCTTGGTAAAAACAGTGGTAACACTGTGATAAAACGTTATCACCGAGGCAGGTATATCAAGAGAAAGCCACTTTAACTTGTATTATCTTTCATTAACATTGATCTAATTTTTGAAGGTTGAAAAAATGTGAAAGTTCCATTAGGATGAATAAATCTCATTCACACTTACAAATATGTTTTATTTGAATAATTGCTTTTTGCCGGATTTGATATGTTATTCAGTAGAACACAACAGCTAATGATAACACTAAATGAAATGTGTTATCTTGCAACGAATAACTTATGGCAAAAAGACGACACGATGACAATAATCGAGATCAGGAGGCAGGCATTTCACACCTTTTCAAAATGGAGTCATTTCCAAACATCGATGTCTATATTGAAAGTAAACCATGGCCGACAGGATGAAACTATCTGTGTACGATGATGTTGACTGTTGCAGCAGCAATTTCCCACAAGACTTCTCGCAAAGTCTCCCTGTGAGCAACACCAGTCAATCATCACAGTACAGCAGCCCTAACACTCCACATCTTCACAAGGTGACAGGTCATGACACACTATCACAAACACCATCCATTCGTGACCAACTCGTGTTATTCCAGGACAAGCCGAATAGCGACTCGTGCCCCTCTCGTGGGCATTTTTACGACCGGGTTCCGCCTAAGCGCAAGGGGGCATAGCTAAAAGAATTGTCACCTCGTTGCGTAATGATTCACGTATATTTCCCCATGTATTATATAATTTCGGATGCAATTTAAAGCAGATGGTGACATGCGGTATTATACAGCATGATTGAACACATATAAGAGTGTTTAGATGCAAGACATATGTAAAATCAAACATTATTCCTGAGGGATTCTTAGACCGAAGAACTTGAAATCATACAAGCATTTTGATTGGTTGGTCATATTTTTGTACATAACATTCATTGATAGGGGGACGAGTCTTCTTGCATGTTACGGAAAGGGGCGAGTGGTGACGAATGAAATACCACAATACACATATACAAACATCCTTTATTGTATAACCCTCAATCAACACTACTGTAGTTGTATCAGACACACATTATCAAGTAACCATTCATTCATTATCGCATGTACAGCAAGCCAAGTGTGTAAGAATTCACTCGATGTCTCCCTAAAACTGTACAGGACACTCACAGGGGTGCCATTTTGTTAAGCTTTTCACAGAATATTACACCTTAAGTCACAAAGAATGATCATGATATCCATAATTGTAGGCACATGTTGGCAGACATCTTAAGTTTCTAGAGAAAGTGTCCAAGAAACAGTCAATCCTATAGGTAACACAATACAGACTACAAATACCACTCATACAAATTTAGAGAATGAACTACAAGCTACGTGCAATATTTGTCCTCAGTGAATTATTTTGTCAGTCTTGGCAAGGATCTCTGGATACTAATTCTCAAGGGACACGATTCCTAACAGGAAGGAAAAACCATGAACATAAAACAAAAAGACAAAAAAAACTTTGAAAATAAAATTATCCCAACCTTACTGATCCACATTCCATATACATCAAACAGTATTATATTATTTGCTTGGACAAGACCATTTGTTTAAGTACACATTTGTTACACACAAGACCCTGTTAAACCATGAAACACGCAACAAAGACCACAAAGGGTTAATAGCCTGCTATTTCTCTGTACAAGAAGGAAAAAACACCCATAGTAAGGCTTAAAAAAAGAAAAAGAATTGCTTCTCAGGCAATGGCTTTTGAAAATATAGTGCGGGCGGGTCGGGTGGTGTCTTTTTTCTTCTTTTTTTTTGTTGTTGTTCAAACTAGTATGTAACCAAATAAACAATTGAGTACTATCAACCTGGTAAAAGGCCTCCCTCCATAAATGTATTCCTTTAGCAAAAAACTGAAATACAGGATTTAAGGATTTTTGTGGGTTTTTTTAAAAATCGAAATAAAATCAAAAAGTTGCACACATTATGATGATGTGGGTGGTGCCTGAGAACCAAGACTATTATTTTTTTTTATCCTAACATAATCATATTATAATATAATAAACTGACAGCCATGTTGTTTTTTGGCTATCCATCTCCTCTGACAAACCAATATTATTGAACATGATGATGCTGTGATGTAGGTGACAAGAATGAAAACATTACATGAATTTTGCAAAGACACACCCACTCACAAACACTGACACTGTCTCGGGTGACCGGTATGTATGTCACTGTAACCCCCCTTGATGCTAGGGTTAGAGTGGTCTCCCTTTACGGCATGTGGCGCCCAGAGAAGGGGATCCTGATGCTGCCCTTGTTGCACGTCCCTGATGACGAGTCACAGGTGTAGCCATTGGGACAGCAGTGGACCTTGTCTGCACAGCACACGGCCTGTAACATTGTGCACAAGATGAACATATAAATATCCCAACTTCATCAAGATCAGACCCGTGAAGATCCCGGGTAGAATGCTTGCTGTAAAAGGCGACTATGCTTATCATAAGAGCTGAGTAACGGGATCGGATGTGATAGCAATGCAGAAGGGTTCGTTGAATTATGAATGCGCCACCATTCATAAAAGTTTCAAGTAAACAACATGGAAGTAGATGTTTTGCTAGAAAAAGAACACAACACTGTACTGCCCAACTGCCTCTGTCAAAGTGGAGGCTGAACTACTGAATATCGGTTAATGCAACTTATCTCACCTTACATTAAAACACTAGCTTCTAATAGGGCTGGGACGAGTCCACATTTTGTACCTGGGTCCCCATCACCCTATTACCCTACCCTACCCTACCCGGGTACCTGCTGTAGATATTTAGAGATAGGTACAAACTGTCTGATTTGGAAAAGTTTGACCGAAGCCCTGGCAAAATGTATTAAAATACATGTGTAAAACTGGTCTGGTCATGCATACATTGAAGTTTACTGCATGAAGTTTTATCTTTATTCAAACATATAAAAGTCAGAAGGAATGGGTGCATAGTCAGAAAGAAATGGGAACATTAGTGACTTGTAGCGTAACCGTAGAGTTACAGATAATTTTTGCCATTAAACAATATATCACGTGACTAATCACAGGTAGTGCTGTGGGTACCCGAGTCCTACTCAGGACCCTACTGACCTGAGTACCCGAGTTACCCATCTCAGCTCTAGCTTCTACAGTGATTAGTTAAGGACTTGCAATTATTTTCCATGTTGCCTGCTCATTTAGCCCACTCTTATACCCTGCTGACAGATCATCCAGAACACACCTTATAATGTAATACACCATGTTGCATGATGTAAAAAGCAATAGGGAGTGAGTGAGTGAGTTGGGTTTAACGCCGCTTTTAACAGCATTCCAGTTATATCACGGCGTGTCAGCTTAGTGTGGGAGGAAAGGCCGAAGTGATCCAGGTCTTAGACGTTTACCGTTTCGGTGAAACCCACGAGCACGGGTGTGGTGCTGACAAACCTAGAAACATATTGGGGCGAATCGGGATTCGAACCCACAATCATAGGTTTCTGGAGAGCTCAAGGGACGCAACTCTGCACAGCGAATCGCGGTGCCTTAGACGACTGGGCCACCGTGCCCCCTAAAAAGCAATAAGGATAAGGACTCCAGTATTATAATGTCGCGAGAAAACGTGGCCCGGGTGTCTGGCTCGGTTGATAGATAGGGTGTCACTAAATCCAGAAGGTGGAAATCCATTGCTTAAATCACTAGATTATCTGGTCCAGGCTTGATTATTTATAGGCCAATCTGGATGACGTTTTTTTTTATGTACACATTGATTTTACAAAAGATCATGTTAACTCATGACATATGCAACAAAGACCACATATTGCTGATAATTACCCATAGGGTCAGAAATAACAGAGTTCATAAAAATCATATGTGCACAAGTGCAAATATCACTACTCGAGCATCAGTCTATTTCCATCATCCGGACGGCATTGTTGACGGCATCCGAATGTTATTGTGTCGTAAGGTCGGAATGACGTCACACTAGAAACGATGTCAAAGCTGAAGATTGTTGACGCCATTCGACATATTGTGGTTTTCTAGGACGGCGGTTGTAATCACTGCATTTTTCTAAAGAGGAGCTCAAAAGGATTATGAAATAATGGGTAATAAAGAAATTATTACACTAACATGTGTATTATACTAGCATGTGTGCATACTGATATTTCAAAACTTGTGTAAGAATTCATGTATTACCCTTGCACGGGAAATACAAGAATTCTGAAACTCGTTTCGTAAAATCAGTATGACACACATGCCAGTAAAATAATCTCCATGTTGCGCTAAACATCTAACAAACAAACAAATAATACTTACATTGGCTATTGGACAACAGCCGTATGAACCACTTGTGAGTTGGCAGCAGGTGCTTCCACTTGGACATGTACTGGAGTCCAAGCATGTAATGTCCCTCACATTGTGACTATTCTTGATGGGTTTCCATTGCCAAGGCAACAAGAAGTCTGGCAGTTTCTTTAAGGGTTTGGTTATGGCAGAGGTCTTCCTCACCCAATTCACTGAGTAGCCATCTTGTCTGTTACATTTGCCAGATGCTGTATCACAAGTTGTTCCAGAGGGGCAGCAGTGGATTTTATCAGCACAACACACAGCCTGGAACCAGAATGAATTTGACATGTTATACTTTGAAAATAGTGAGAGCATTTTCAGTGAGCTTTTCACATAATTTGATATATGAAATAGCACATCAGTGTCATGGGGCAGGATATTGAGCCAAAAGGGACACAGTTGACTGCAGGAATTGGGTATTTACGTGTGCTGTTTTGGATCAATTGAGTTTTCCATTTAATGCATGCGTTTCTGTAAGCAAGTAAATTAAAAGAAATTGGGTTTGGATAGTTTTGGGGGGTATTTTACGCAAATACGCAGCTTATCTGTAGCTCTGCCTATCTGATGAAACATACAAGAACTGGTTTGAAGGTGACAAAGAGATGTAGAACATACCTTGATAGGTATTTTTTCTTACCTGTGGCAGAGGACAGCATCCCCACTGGCCAGAGGACAGTTTACAACAGGTGCTTCCATCTGGACATTCGGAGGTGGAGTCACACATTACATTTTCTACATTCTTAACAATCGGTGCAGTCTTCCTGAACCATGTGATAGAGAGTCCATCTTGTCTGTTACATTTGCCAGATGCTGTATCACAAGTTGTTCCAGAGGGGCAGCAGTGGATTCCATCAGCACAACACACGGCCTGGAAACAGAATAAATTTGACATGTTATACTTTGAAAATAGTGAGAGCATTTTCAGTGAGCTTTTCACATAATTTGATATATGAAATAGCACATCAGTGTCATGGGGCAGGATATTCAGCCAAAAGGGACACAGTTGACTGCAGACATTTACCTACCCAGAGCTCCAGATAACATTTTGAGCAATTTAGTTTTTTACTCAAAGGTTTCTATACTGAACAACAAAAGTTCCTGTGACATTGAATAAGATTTAATGCAAAGTTATGTTTTTTACTAAATCTGAAACAATTTCGGTTTACAACAGATAAAAGACTCCTGTAAGTGATCAAATGGTTTAATTTGACATACCGACTTCAGAAAATGTGTGATTTCATAAAAAAACATGAACATGCCAAAATGTCAATTTACAAATCAATAGCGTGTGTCCACCTCTGGTTGCGATGCAAGCAACACATCTTCGTCTTATGGAATTGACCAGGCATCGCACAAAGTCCTGTGGCATATCTGTCCATATCTGCTGGAGCATGTTTCGAAGTTCCTGAAGTGTCTGTGGAACATGTGGTTGACGTCGAAGGCGCCGATCTATCTCATCCCACATGTGCTCGATTGGTGAGAGATCAAGGGAGCGAGCCGGCCAGGGGATGACATTAACATTGTTTTGTTGAAGAGAATCCTGAACAAGTTGAGCAATATGAGACCGGGCATTGTCATGTTGAAAGGTAATGCCAAGGGCCATGATGATGCAAAAACGGTAGAACAGGGCCGATGGTCCATTGAGATTTCCCTCTACCACTATCAAACGGGTCCTCTGTCTTGCTGTAATCCCACCCCATACCATAACACTGCCGCCCCCAAACCGATCTCCTTCAATGACACAATGATTGACATAACGTTCACCTCGACGTCAGTACACTCGAATCCGTCCATCACTGTGGCTGAGGTGAAAACAAGACTCGTCAGTGAATAGAACTTGTCACCACTGCATGGCCTTAAAGCGTAGATGCTGTCTGCACCACTGTAGATGTGCTTGACGGTGGTTTGCTGTCAAAATGGGACGTCTGGCGGGTCTTCTGGCAACAATCCCTGCATATCTGAGGCGGCGACGTACGGTTTGTGAAGATATTCGTCGAAGGCCAGGGATGCTTCTTGCAGTCACTGTTGCTGGCTGGAATCAATTTCATAGGTGTGTTGTTCAAATCCAGTTGTCTTGTCAATTATTGGTTACGCGTGGTGAGGATGATCTCTGACTGCATTCATCTGTTGCCAACGTTACCATAATCACCAAATGTTTTTTCTGTGGATGTTATATTGTCTTGCAACATCACGTTGACTTGATCCTGCTTCAAGCATACCAATGGCTCGCAGACGCTCATTTTCAGACAGGCGTGGCATTTCGTAATGTTGAATAATGGCTTAATTTGGTTGTTTTTCTGAGTGGTTGTTGTCAGCACAATGCTAAACAATGCATATGGAATCCCATTAACGCACATGTTTTTATACCCATTCTTGTGAATGAAATGCATGGCGCTTGCATAAAAGGCAACTTTTGCATGGAATGCATGCTTTTCTGAAGCAGTTGTGTTTTTGTGACTTGATTCCATACATGTACTACAATATTGAAAACAAAACTTTACTTGTTGGAAAAATACACTAAAATATTTGTCACAGGAACTTTTCTTGTTGAGTATATCTTAATTGGGTTATTACATTTTCATTGGCTAACCAATATATTTTCACTCATCTATTCATCACAATATTGTGTTTTTCCCAAAATGAGTAAGCATCTTGAGATTAAAAAAAATATGAAATAATGTTTAAGATGTACATGACTGCTCTAACTATAGGCTTGACTCAGAAAGTAAATTAGCTCCATTGTACGCATGCTGAAAAAGCTTCATTGGGTATTACACATGCTGTTTTAGAACAATTGAGTTTTCCATTTAATGCATGCGTTCCTGTAAGCAAGTAAATTAAAAGAAATTGGGTTTGGAATAGTTTTGGGGGGTATTTTACGCAAATACGCAGCTTATCTGTAGCTCTGCCTATCTGATGAAACATACAAGAACTGGTTTGAAGGTGACAAAGAGATGCAGAACATACCTTGATAGGTATTTTTTCTTACCTGTGGCAGAGGACAGCATCCCCACTGGCCAGAGGACAGTTTACAACAGGTGCTTCCATCTGGACATTCGGAGGTGGAGTCACACATTACATTTTCTACATTCTTAACAATCGGTGCAGTCTTCTTGAACCATGTGATAGAGAGTCCATCTTGTCTGTTACATTTGCCAGATGCTGTATCACAAGTTGTTCCAGAGGGACAGCAGTGGATTCCATCAGCACAACACACGGCCTGGAAACAGAATGATTTTGATATGTTAATCTTTGAAAATAGTGAGAGCATTTTCAGTGAGTGAGCTTTTCACATGATTTTATAAATGAAATAGTACATCAGTGGTATGGGGCAGGATATTCAGCCAAAAGGGACACAGTTGACTGCAGGAATTTACCTCTCTGATGAATCATACAAGAACTGGTTTGACGTGAGGTGAAATGGGATTTAACGTCGCGTCCAAGATTATTGCACTTATATAGCGACGTGCATGCACGTGTATGTGTGTGGCTGCTTGTACTAGTCCAGACTGATGCCGATTTATAGTGCTAGCTCACTGAGATACCATGCCGCAGTTTAGCATGAATACCCCACTCAGACACAGAATACTGACTCCGAGCCGACCAGTCCTTGTTTTAGCCCTTTAATGCCGAGCGCCAGACAGGGTAACAACAAGTACCATCTTTTAACGTCTTTTGGTATGACGCGGCTGGGGATCGAACCCTGGACCTTCCGCTCTCCGGGCGGACGCTCTACCATTATACCACTGATGCGGTAGAACTGGTTTGAAGGTGACAAAGAGATGCAGAACATACCTTGATAGGCATTTTTTCTTACCTGTGGCAAAGGACAGCATCCCCACTGGCCAGAGGACAGTTTACAACAGGTACTTCCATCTGGACATTCGTGGCTGGAGTCACACATAACATTTTCTACATTCTTAACAATCGGTGCAGTCTTCTTGAACCATGTGATAGAGAGTCCATCTTGTCTGTTACATTTGCCAGATTCTGTATCACAAGTTGTTCCAGAGGGACAGCAGTGGATTTTATCAGCACAACACACGGCCTTGAAACAGAATGATTTTGACATGTTAATCCTTGAAAAAAGTGAGAGCATTTTCAGTGAGTGAGCTTTTCACATGATTTTATATATGAAATAGCACATCAGTGATCATGGGGTGGGATATTCAGCCAAAAGGGACACAGTTGATTGCAGGAATTTACATATCTGATGAAACATACAAGAACTGGTTTGAAGGTGACAAAGAGATGCAGAACATACCTTGATAGGTATTTTTCTTACCTGTGGCAAAGGACAGCATCCCCACTGGCTAGAGGACAGTTTACAACAGGTGCTTCCATCTGGACATTCGTGGCTGGAGTCACACATAACATTTTCTACATTCTTAACAATCGGTGCAGTCTTCTTGAACCATGTGATAGAGAGTCCATCTTGTCTGTTACATTTGCCAGATGCTGTATCACAAGTTGTTCCAGAGGGACAGCAGTGGATTTTATCAGCACAACACACAGCCTAGAAACAGAATGAATATATGAACTCATTCACAATGCATATATATACCAGGCGAGGTGGAGAAATGTCTTTTAATGCAGATAAGATGGAGAAATGGACAAGAAGGATGACTTCAACTTTACAACATGAAACTTTGCCTTTATGTCAAACAATATTCCAGAAGCTCTGGCCCTTTGGTGTCTACATTTTACAACACTTGAGGTACAATCGAGCGTGTTCTTTCCAAGAGGATTTCAAAGAGCATCATACGACACTGACTCAAAAGTTGTTTGATCAAGGTAACAACATTCAATTTTATTTTTGAAAGAGCATATCAGTGTCATGGGGCAGGATATTCAGTGGAGTGGGAAAGCGGTAAAAAGCAGCAGCCTAGCAAGTACCAGGTGCTGAGATCGTATCCAGGTAGTGACTCGGTTGTTATTCAGCCTTGGGACAACCATGTTTACAGGTCTTTACAGTGTTGTCACTACCCCTAGTGTACAGTACATTCACCCTGTGGATTCAAGGGAACCCACTCATCCGATGGTAGATGACCAGATGGTGGAAACACAAATATAGAACAAAAGTTATCATTGTTAATAATTCTAAGAATTCTACCTCTATTACATCTCTGCCATAAATCCTGTACTTTGGCTTCAATCACACTTACTAAAATTTTCAGATTTTCAACAGTCATCCTCTTCACTGTCAATTACACACACAACTAGTTGTCGCCAAGTAGTCTCATAACTACCCAGGCCATAATGTCATAATGGCAGCAACATATGTTGCATAATGTTTTACGCCGCACACAGCAATATTCCAGCTGTATGACTGCAGTCTACAAATAATCAAGTATGGACCAGACAATCCAGTGATTACTATCATGAGCATCGATCCACACAGTTGGGATCCCGTTAGTTGCCTCTTACGACAAGCATTTGTTGCTGAAGACCTATTCTACCCGGATCTTCACGGGTCTACTTGAGGTAGATGAATTGGGGAGGTGGGAAGGAGTACTTCGGATGTAATAGACGTAGTATTCTTAGAATTATTAACAAAATTAACTATTGTTTGATAATTCTTACGAAATCTCTACCACTATTACATCTCTGCCAGAATATACCAGAGGGACCCAGTGGGATCTGCCTCTAGTAACTTCCTGTGTAATTGACAGCAATTGTCTCCTGGAAACCATTATTACTGATTCTAATCCTACTTGAGATAATTTTCCTCTGAAATTCCCCCTGAAGATTTGAAAATCAGAAATGTGTCAAGAATCAGTCAAATATGTAATATTTCCATTAGATTTACTGTTATATTTGCTGATCTTGATCGTAATAATGATGTCATTTCCAATCTATTTCTACTTAATGACGTCATTTCTTGTTAAATTTGGACTTGTGACCCTAATACCTATGATTACGTCACTTCCGGTATGTCATTGCCCCTTTTGTAGATCTATTTCTACCCAAAGACATCATTTCCTGATTAGATGGACCCTGTTCTGCTATTTCCGGTGCTGACGTCACTTCTGGTTATATTCTTGCTTCCGGCAATGACGTCACTTCCGGTCTAATGGAGACAGTTGATATTCAGGGTGCTTCTAATCAATCCTCCACATAATAGACAGAACAATCAAGGGTGAACTCACCCTCTGATGCTTCTGGTGTCGGATCCTTGCCCCCCTTCCCCCACCACCTGTGATATCCCTGTTGGAATAAGTCTTACAAGATAAGAAGAGTCTCCTTCGATGGCGTCTATGTGGGTCTGTAGCAGCGAGATAGAACTTGAGAGCTCTGAAGGGACATAAGAGTCTGTCTGGGTGATCCTCTGTTGGTCCTAATGCAGGAACGGTATAGTGTCTATGGCCCAACGGTTCCATCGTGGTAGATTGATTCTTGGCTACGAAGTCTGGGAGCGATCTTAGAGTTATTGAGGTCCAGTGTTGATCATGGGTGAGACTAGAATAGTCTAAGGCATGTAGTTCTGACACTCTTGCTGCTGTAGGCATGACTAGGAGGAAAGACTCTTTCCTGGCTTTTTGGAGTCCCATCTGTTGTCATATATAAGGGAGGATGAAGGTCTCCATGATGTTGCTACAGCTTCTGAGGCAAGCTCAGAGTATCCCGATGTCTGCATCTTCTGTGTGATAACTTCCAGGCGGTTAGATGTAGGCTGGGTAGCTTGAAAATGCTGGACTTGGGTTGTCGCAGCAGATCTTGACGAAGAGGTAACTGGATAGGTTCCTCCATTAGTAGTCTTAGTACTCTGGGGAACCATGCCCTGCTGGGCCAGATTGGTATAGAGTTGATCCATGTCTGTAGAGGACATAGCATCAGCCTTCCTCTGAAGGTCATATCCTGTAGAGACATTAAGTTGCCTGGAAGAGACATCCACCACCTCAGCGACTTGCTGGGTTGACTTCAGAGTGATTGAATCATCTTGATAGTCAACCAAGCAATCGATCCTCTGGTGGGCATAGATATCCCATCTACCTGGAATCTTGCTCCGATGTATATGATGTCTTGAACCGGAGTAGTCTCGGACTTGGAAGGATTGACTAGGAAGCCTAGGTAGGTTATCAGTTGGACCAAGAATATCATGTTCTCATGTAGTTGACCTTTCTCTTGGTCAACCGCTTGGAAATCGTCCAGGTAACCATGGATTCGAACTGGCTGGATGTGAGCAAACTTGATGACTGGCGCTGTAATCGTGGTGAATAGCCAAGGGGCTATTGCTATCCCGAATGGTAGGACTTGAAATTCGTAGCGTTGGCCATTGATTGCGAAGCGTAGATATTTCCGTGAGGATGGGTGTATCGGGACGTGAAGATAGGCATCTTGTAAATCTAGGCTGACAAGCCAGTCTCCCTTCTTCAACGTCGACCGTAACTTCCATATGGATTCCAACTGGAACTTTGGCGGCGGTACCAAATATCTTTAGTTGAGGGTCTTTAGGTTGACAATCATCCTCATTTCGGTTGTTTTCTTCTTCAGGACTAAGAAGACCGGAGAATAAAAAGTCTTGGTGTTGTTGGTCTCCATTAGACTCCGAAGGGCTTGCTTCTTTAGTAGCTTCCTGACGGACGAATCTTCTACCGCTAACTTGGCTCTGACTAGATGAAATCTGCGTCCAATGGCGTGTGTCTTCAGGATAGGATGTTTCCTGAAATGTAGCTTGTACCCATGAGTCATGACGTCTACAATACAGTGGTCGGGCGTAACTTGCTTCCAATTTTCGGCATATGACAGAAGGCGCCCTCCCACTGGTCCCGGTGAAAGATGGTAGGAATAAATCGCCGTCAACAGACATAACCAGGTTGAAAGAGTCTATAACCTCATAGGGGATGCTTTGGGAGTCAGAATCTGCATTCGCCTCTGCCTCCAGTTCTTCCACGGAGATTGTATCATCGTTTCTTGTAGTCTGGCTGGCAAAAAGAATCCTGAGAAGGTTGTTGCTTGTTGTAGCCCCGACTCGGTTGGAATGAATCCTTCCTTTTTAGGAGGCTCTTTGGAAGACGAAGATTTATAGTCCTCGGGACGCTTTGGAGGATTGAATGATCCGTGGGCTTCAGCAGCTAAGTTGATAGTTGAAGTTTGGAATCATTCTGCAGCGTCTTGTCTCACTTCATCTATCTCGTGTCCCAATTTTCCGTTGAATGTCGTGGTAGCTGATATAGGTTGTGTTGTTATCAACCTGTTGGTCTGCTCAGAAACAGCTCTGGATCGGATCTGGGTGGATGTTGTGGACGCTGTAGCCATAGGAGTTGTGAAGACATCCATAATGGGAGGAGAGTAAGTCTTCTTGCATCCTGACAATAGTATCTTGAAGGCTATGGATGGAGTACAGGAGATGATGGGATATCTGGAGAGGGAAGCGCTGGGGTGGAAGCCGATTTCTCAGCTGTGATGTTTTCCACCTTCTTCTTAGGGGCCTCACGTCTCTTGGCCTTGTCGTTGCCTCGGCCATCTTGAGAAGATCTTATCTGATGTGTTGACACATCTCACATCTTTTCTTCTTGTTACAAGAAGTGCCTCTGCATTTTAGTTGGTGTGTTTGAAGCAAAATACAGGATTTATGGCAGAGATGTAATAGAGGTAGAGACTTCGTTAGAATTATGTACATATCCCCGCAACAAAAGTGTAAAAAACGTATGGTGTCACCCTGGGCAAGTGATCTTGTTGAAAATGTGTCAAGCAGGGAATGATATGTGAGGTGGATGTAAAAACCCTCCAGCGCCCATAAGCAGCTTGGATTGTATACAACCAAGGGAGTTGAGAATGATAACTGGAATGCAAATGGATACACTGGTCGGGGAACAAATAAAACTGCATATTATAATAAAAAAAACATTTATAAAAAAAAGTGAACGCAGACATTTATCTCTCTGAAGAAATATGTACAAGAACTAGTTTGAAGGTGTTAAAGATAATCAAAAACTACTTTCTTGGGTATTTTGTCTTACCTGTGGCAAAGGACAACATCCCCACTGGCCAGAGGACAGTTTACAACAGGTGCTTCCATCTGGACATTCGGAGGTGGAGTCACACATTACATTTTCTACATTCTTAACAATTGGTGCAGTCTTCTTGAACCATGTGATAGAGAGTCCATCTTGTCTGTTACATTTGCCAGATGCTGTATCACAAGTTGTTCCAGAGGGACAGCAGTGGATTTCATCAGCACAACACACAGCCTAGAAACAGAATGAATATCATATGAACTTAGTTCCATATGATTATACCAGATTAAAAAAGTATATTTCGGAAAAGCATTCGTGATAAAAACCTGTAAGTAAATAAAGAACACATTTACATGGGTTTTGATATTTTAGGTGCTTTCTTTTCTCACCTGTGGCAGAGGACAACATCCCCACTGGCCAGAGGACAGTTTACAACAGGTGCTTCCATCTGGACATTCGGAGGTGGAGTCACACTTTACATTTTCTACATTTTGAACAATTGGTGCAGTCTTCTTGAACCATGTGATAGAGAGTCCATCTTGTCTGTTACATTTGCCAGATGCTGTATCACAAGTTGTTCCAGAGGGACAGCAGTGGATTTTATCAGCACAACACACGGCCTGGAAACAGAATGATTTTGACATGTTAATCTTTGAAAATAGTGAGAGCATTTTCAGTAAGTGAGCTTTTCACATGATTTTATATAGGAAAAAGCACATCAGTGTCATGGGGCAGGATATTCAGCCCAAAGAGACACAGTTGATTGCAGGAATTTATCTCTCTGATGAAACATACAAGAACTGGTTTGAAGGTGACAAAGAGATGCAGAACATAGCTTGATAGGTATTTTTCTTACCTGTGGCAGAGGACAGCATCCCCACTGGCCAGAGGACAGTTTGCAACAGGTGCTTCCGTCTGGACATTCGGAGGTGGAGTCACACTTTACATTTTCTACATTCTTAACAATAGGTGCAGTCTTCTTGAACCATGTGATAGAGAGTCCATCTTGTCTGTTACATTTGCCAGATGCTGTATCACAAGTTGTTCCAGAGGGACAGCAGTGGATTCCATCAGCACAACACACAGCCTGGATGGAAACAGAATGAATTTGACATGTTATACTTTGAAAATAGTGAGAGCATTTTCAGTAAGTGAGCTTTTCACATGATTTTATATATGAAAAAGCACATCAGTGTCATGGGGCAGGATATTCAGCCCAAAGAGACACAGCTGATTGCAGGAATTTATCTCTCTGATGAAACATACAAGAACTGGTTTGAAGGTGACAAAGAGATGCAGAACATAGCTTGATAGGTATTTTTCTTACCTGTGGCAGAGGACAGCATCCCCACTGGCCAGAGGACAGTTTGCAACAGGTGCTTCCGTCTGGACATTCGGAGGTGGAGTCACACTTTACATTTTCTACATTCTTAACAATCGGTGCAGTCTTCTTGAACCATGTGATAGAGAGTCCATCTTGTCTGTTACATTTGCCAGATGCTGTATCACAAGTTGTTCCAGAGGGACAGCAGTGGATTTTATCAGCACAACACACAGCCTGGAAACAGAATGAATATACGAACTCATTCACAATGCATATATACCAGGTGAGGTGGAGAAATGTCTTTAAATTCATATAAGATGGAGAAATGGACAAGAGAGATGACTTCAACTTTGCTATTATGAACATTGTCTTTATGTCAAACAATATTCCAGAAGCTCTGGCCTTTTAGCGTCTACATTTCACAACACTTGAGGTACAATGGAGCATGTTCTTTCCAAAGGATTTCAAAGAGCACAATACGACTCTGGCTCAAAAGTTGTTTGATCAAGGTAACAACATTCAAGGATCAGTAAAGCTTTCAAAATGTTTCATGGTAGACATGTGGAGTACATTTCCAAATCTGACGCATCAGTGACAAAAATGATGTTTGATTTAATTCCATATTTTGACTTGTACCAAATGATACTGTGTCTTTTCAGGAAACATTTGACTTGCTTTTGTTGTGTGTTTATGACGGGGCCACCAATAGGGCAGGATGCGCTCACCTTTTCGAGAAAATCACTATTTGATAGTGATTCATAAACACATGCTAATGATATACATGGAATTGTGCAATCAACTCTTCTTTTAGCAGAGATTTCTTATGAATATAGAAAGAGTTTTGTTGCTAGTGTTTAATATTATTATTGTAATGAACAAAATTATATGAAGAAGAATCCATTTTCCACAACAAAATTGAGACAACAAATGTCACGATTTTGAAGCTACCAACACAAGAGATGCCATGGCTACTCTCTTTAAGTCCATGTGATATCAAGAATATGTCTTCTGTTGAGAATAAAAATACTTTTCTGACACATGGGTTTGTACAAAACTGCTTTTCTTACATTTGGCAGAGGACAGCATCCCCACTGGCCAGAGGACAGTTTACAACAGGTGCTTCCATCTGGACATTCGTGGCTGGAGTCACACATTACATTTTCTACATTCTTAACAATCGGTGCAGTTTTCCTGAACCATGTGATAGAGAGTCCATCTTGTCTGTTACATTTGCCAGATGCTGTATCACAAGTTGTTCCAGAGGGACAGCAGTGGATTCCATCAGCACAACACACGGCCTGGAAACAGAATGATTTTTGACATGTTAATCTTTGAAAATAGTGAGAGCATTTTCAGTGAGTGAGCTTTTCACATGATTTTATATAGGAAATAGCACATCAGTGTCATGGGGCAGGATATTCAGCCAAAACAGACACAGTTGACTGCAGGAATTTATCTCTCTGATGAAACATACAAGAACTGGTTTGAAGGTGACAAAGAGATGCAGAACATAGCTTGATAGGTATTTTTTCTCACCTGTGGCAAAGGACAGCATCCCCACTGGCCAGAGGACAGTTTACAACAGGTGCTTCCATCTGGACATTCGTGGGTGGAGTCACACTTTACATTTTCTACATTCTTAACAATCGGTGCAGTTTTCCTGAACCATGTGATAGAGAGTCCATCTTGTCTGTTACATTTGCCAGATGCTGTATCACAAGTTGTTCCAGAGGGACAGCAGTGGATTCCATCAGCACAACACACAGCCTGGATACGGAATGAATTCGATATGAACTCATTCAGAATGCATTTATACCAGGTGAGGTGGAGAAATGTCTTCAAATTCAGATAAGATGGAGAAATGGACAAGAGAGATGACTTCAACTTTTCAATAATCAACTTTGCCTTTATGTCAAACAATATTCCAGAAGCTCCAGCCCTTTGGCGTCTACATTTCACAACACTTGAGGTACAATCGAGCGTGTTCTTTACAAGAGGTTTTAATAGAGCATCATACGACTCTGGCTCAAAAGTTGTTTGATCAAGGTATCAACATTCAAGACTCAGTAAAGCTTTCAAAATGTTTCATGGTAGACATGTGGAGTACATTTCCAAATCTGACGCATCAGTGACAAAAATGAGGTTTGATTCAATTCTATATTTTGACTTGTACCAAATCTTCCTGTGTCTTTTCAGGTAAAATTGACTTGCTTTTGTGTGTGTTTATGAAAGGTGCCCCCAATAGGGCAGGATGGGTTCACCTTTTCGAGAAAATCACTATTTGATACTGATTCATAAACACATGCTCATTACATTGTCAGAATTCAGAATCGTGCATTCAACTCTTCTTTTAGCAGAGATTTCTTATGAATATAGAAAGAGTTTTGTTGCTTGTATTTACTATTGTGATGACCAAAATCTTATGAAGTAGAATCCATTTTCCACAACAAAATTCAGACAATAAATGTCACGATTTTGAAGCTACAAACACAAGAGATGCCATCAATACACTCTTTAAGTCCATGTGATATCAAGAATATGTCTTCTGTTGAGAATAAAATTACTTTTCTGACACATGGGTTTGTACAAAACTGCTTTTCTTACCTGTGGCAGAGGACAACATCCCCACTGGCCAGAGGACAGTTTACAACAGGTGCTTCCATCTGGACATTCGGAGGTGGAGTCACACTTTACATTTTCTACATTCTTAACAATCGCTGCAGTTTTCCTGAACCATGTGATAGAGAGTCCATCCTTACTATAACATTTGCCAGATATTTGATTACAAGTTGTTCCAGAGGGACAGCAGTGGAATCCATCAGCACAACACACGGCCTGGAAAAAGAATGAATTTGACATGTTAATCTTTGAAAATAGTGAGAGCATTTTCAGTGAGTGAGCTTTTCACATGATTTTATATATGAAATAGCACATCAGTGTCATGGAGCAGGATATTCAGCCAAAAGGGACACAGTTGACTGCAGGAATTTACCTCTCTGATGAAACATACAAGAACTGGTTTGAAGGCGACAAGGAGTGCAGAACATACCTTGATAGGTATTTTTCTTACCTGTGGCACAGGACAGCATCCCCACTGGCCAGAGGACATTTTACAACAGGTGCTTCCATCTAGACACTCGGAGGTGGAGTCACACTTTACATTGTTGACATCGACAGCCTGCAATAAAGCAAATACTATTGTAAGCATGGTCCTGTCAACATCCCTCCTTCATGGTTTACATAGCAACCAAAATCCTGTAAACATCCCTCCTTTACATGGCAATCAAAGTCCTGCTGACACCCGTCCTTCACATAGCCACCAAAGTCCTGCCATCATCCCTCCTTCACATAGCAATCGAAGTCCTGCCAACATTCCTCCTTTACATAGCAATCAAAGTACTGTCAACATCCCTCCTTTACATAGCAAGCAAAGTCCTGCCAACATCCCTCCTTCACATAGCAACCAAAGTCCTGCCAACATCCCTCCTTTACATAGCAACCAAAGTACTGTCAACATCCCTCCTTCACTTAGCAACCAAAGTCCTGCCAACATCCCTCCTTCACATAGCAACCAAAGTCCTGCCAACATCCCTCCTTTACGGTTCACATAGCAACCAAAGTACTGCCAACATTCCTCCTTCTCATAGCAACCAAAGTCCTGCCAACATCCCTCCTTCACATAGCAACCAAAGTCCTGCCAACATCCCTCCTTTACATAGCAATCAGTGTCCTGTCAACATCCCTCCTTTACATAGCAATCAAAGTCCTGTAAACATCCCTCCTTCATGGTTTACATAGCAACCAAAATCCTGTAAACATCCCTCCTTTACATAGCAATCAAAGTCCTGCCAACATCCCTCCTTCACATAGCAATCAAAGTACTGTCAACATCCCTCTTTCACATAGCAACCAAAGTCCTGCCAACATCCCTCCTTCACAGTTCACATAGCAATCAAAGTCCTGCCAACATCCCTCCTTTACATAGCAATCAAAGTCCTGCCAACATCCCTCCTTCACATAGCAACCAAAGTACTGTCAACATCCCTCCTTTACATAGCAATCAAAGTCCTGTCAACATCCCTCCTTCACAGTTCACATAGCAACCAAAGTCCTGTCAACATCCCTCCTTTACATAGCAATCAAAGTACTGTCAACATCCCTCTTTCACATAGCAACCAAAGTCCTGCCAACATCCCTCCTTTACATAGCAATCAAAGTCCTGCCAACATCCCTCCTTCACATAGCAACCAAAGTACTGTCAACATCCCTCCTTTACATAGCAATCAAAGTCCTGTCAACATCCCTCCTTCACAGTTCACATAGCAACCAAAGTCCTGTCAACATCCCTCCTTTACATAGCAATCAAAGTACTGTCATCATCCCTCCTTCACAGTTCACATAGCAACCAAAGTCCTGCCAACATTCCTCCTTTACATAGCAATCAAAGTCCTGCCAACATCCCTCCTTCACATAGCAACCAAAGTACTGTCAACATCCCTCCTTCACTTCGCACTTAGCAAAGTCCTGCCAACATCCCTCCTTCACTTAGCAACCAAAGTCCTGCCAACATCCCTCCTTCACATAGCAACCAAAGTCCTGTCAACATCCCTCCTTTACATAGCAATCAAAGTCCTGCCAACATCCCTCCTTCACATAGCAACCAAAGTCCTGCCAACATCCCTCCTTCACATAGCAACCAAAGTCCTGCCAACATCCCTGCTTCACATAGCAACCAAAGTCCTGCCAACATCCCTCCTTCACATAGTAACCAAATTACTGTCAACATCCCTCCTTCACGGTTCACATAGCAACCAACTTTGTCCTGTCAATTGGTTAAGATCTGGGTTAGAATCGGTCTTCAGCGATCCATGCTTGTTGTTACGAAGCGGCGACTAACAGGACCGGGAGGCCAGATATGGTGACTTAGTTCATGCATGTCATCATATACCAATTATGTAGATCGATGCTCATGATGTCAATCACTGGGTTGTCTGGTCATCATCATCTGAACGAGGGGCGGTCGGGTAGCCTAGTGGTTAAAGTGTTCACTCGTCACGCCGAACACCCGGGTTCGATTCCAGACATGGGTACAATGTGTGAAGCCCATTTCTGGTGACACCCGCCGTGATATTGCTTGAATATTGCTAAAAGTGGCGTAAAACCATACTCACTCACTCATCAGAACGCCATCATATAGCTGGAATATTGGTGAGTGGAGCATTATTCAACATAAAGAATCAACCTTTACTGACCTTGGGATAGGTATTTGTAGTGTATTACACAAGCGATCAAGACAAACAATGTGTTTTAAGTATTTATTGAGCATACTGACAATAATTTGGTAAATACTTGATTCTGATTTGTCAGAGGTTTCAAATCACAATAAAACTGATCTTGTTGAAACAGTCTATTTAAGGCCATTTTGTCACAGGAGGCAGCACATGGATAACCACATGTTTATACATTTCTGTAGGTATTTTGAAACAAGGATATGTCCAATGATACATAAAAAAATGCAGAGCTGCTGTTACAATATTCAAAGTTTTCAATATTTTTGGGGGGAAGAAAACATGATAGATAGTGTACTTAAGTTATTATGGATGACTGGGAGCCTGAAAGTTGCTTTTCTATCTCTAACTGTGATGGTATATCTTTCGAGTCCCAAAGAGCAGTGTGATGTCGTAACAGTCAAGTATGGTTTGTTTGTCTGTTTATTGTTTAGCTTCGCACTCAGCAATATTCCAGCCATATAATGGCAGTCTGTAAATAATCAAGTCTGGACCAGACAATCCAGTGATTGACATCATGGGCATCGATCTACGCAATTGACACACAGAAACCAAGTCAGCGAGCCTGACCACCCAATCCCGTTAGTGGCCTCTTACGACAGGCCTCTTACAGCAAGCATGGGTTGCTGAAGACCTATTCTATTATACTTTTGGCATGATGAAAGTACATAAGAATGGCTAAAATGCAAGAGTGAGTGAGTTAAAATTTAACGTTGCATCAGCATTATTTCAGCCATATAGGGACAAGCTAAAATGCAAGAAAAAATCAAATAAAAAAAATAAAATTCGAAGTTCTTGTGAATATCTAATGATGAAAAGGTCACATATTTGTCATCATATGTTCTCATTGAATTTACTTACATCTCCTTTGAAAATAATGTTTGGTAAGAGACTTACTTATGTTTTAATATTTTAAACTGATCCCCGAAAACCCCTTAACTCCCCAATTTCGACACATTTCACACTTGCCTTCGCATTCAATGACATAAGTCCAAAACATACAAGTGTTGAAATGAACAAAGTCAACTTCTTACTCAATATAAGATAGCCACGAGATAAATCACCCAAAAAACAAGAAGAAAGAGGTGTTGCTTAATTCACGATAACACATTTTTCCATCATGACATGACTTTTGGAAATTTTCAAAGATACCCTTTAATTTTTTAATTTTGTTTGTTGTTTAACGCTGTACTCAACAATATTCCAGCTATATGACGGCTGTCTGTAAATAATCGAGTCTGGACCAGACAATCCAGTGATTGATAGCATGAGCATCAATCCCTGCAATTGGGATACGATAACATGCATCAACCAAGTCAGCGAGCCTGACCACCCGATCCCGTTAGTTGCCTCTCATGACAAGCATAGTCACCATGTACAGCAAGCATGGGTTGCTGAAGACCTATTCAACCCCGGATCCTAGGGTCACATCCCCTTTCAACTGATGTCGAGTTAATTGGACGATGCTATTTTTGTGGGAGTAGTGAGAACATCTAAGAACATAAGACATACCGTATTCAACGTAATAAGCGCCCCGCTCTTAAATAAGCGCCCACGGCGATATTGCTAATATATTGGCTAGTGAACAATCCCAATTAGCACCCCTTCCGATTGATCAATGTACACAGTGACTTATTTATTCGTGTATAATACGCACTCGTGTGTTATATGCGACCTTATTTATGGGCAATTAAATTCTGGGTAAGTATATCTGTTGTGTATAATACACACAGACTTTTATTTTGTATCATTTCAGGCTGTCAGCATAAACCACGAAATTTACAATCTTTCTGTGTATTTTTTTCTCCAAAATCTTATTCTAATAAGAGCCCCCTATTTCAAATTTTGAGAGCGCCCTGGGCGCCTATTACGTCGAATACGGTACTAATTTTCCATAGTTTTGATGTTTGTTCAGAAATATTCAGGAAATACCAAACTTAATGCCCCCTGTCTGATATCCCTGAAAATTGGAATGTATTTAGGGAGTCATCCTTATTTAAATAGGGGTAAATATTTCTAAAGCTTATAAATTTGATTAACATCCGTAAAGAAGCTGTACATAATGTTGATATCGCACATAAGAAATAAACTACTCATGGTCATTGTTTATCGAACAATAAAACACTGCAGGGAGAATAACCCATTTGGGCGTCGACCCTCATGGTTTGTTCTCCCGGCAGTGTCTTATTGTACACACAACTCACCCTTCTCGTTTTTGTCTTTATTAGATCATCCAAAAACCAAGAAGAGACCTTATCAGGCATTTACCTTGACACAAGATACTACCTGTTCATGTCCTTGAATATAGGGTTATCATTAGAGCTACAGTAACACCAATGTGTGACCACAAATATGTTATCACCTAGTAACAGTGTACTTACTGTCGATATAGTCACAACAGCCAGCAGCGCTAATACCACAACCTTCCCCATGATGACTGAAAACGATGTGGCCCAGTCCTGCCTATGAGGTGATATATGTGTTACTAACCAACAGGTGGATGGTATAGAGTTATCATCTAGGTCAGCTGACATCCCAGGTATCAGATATCTACTGCCAAAGTTCACATTATCAGATTACGAAATTGATTCGTATTAAAAAGAACTAAAATGTGCAGGTTTGGACGTTACTGTAATTCAACATGGTGAAACTATGTAATGGTGTATCTCTTGTATATTGTTTCATACAATACTCTGCCAAAGTACCATGGAGGTCTGAGATATGCCTTGGATTCCAACCTAAGTCATAGCTGTCAACCCCTGGATGTCTAAATGAGTGAGAGTGAGTGAGTGAGTTTGATTTTACGCCGCTTTGAGCAATATTCCAGCAATATCACGGCGGGGGACACCAGAAATGAGCTTCACACATTGTACCCATGTCGGGAATCGAAACCGGGTGTTCGACGTGACGAGCGAACGCTTTAACCACTAGGCTACCGACCGCCCCTAAATGAGTGAGAAGCCAGGGTGCAGGGGCTGCCTGCCCCGCTGGGTCCAGGGCTAAGCCCCCCCCCCAGCGAAAACTGAATGATTTTAAGACCATTTTAATGGCCTTAGAGAGTGTGTTGGTTGCAATCGCGATAAATCGAAAGAGAAAAGCGTTTCAAAATATTTTTATCTACATTTATATGAATGCGTGAGAATTTCCCAACCTTGCGTGTGAGCATGACATAGGTGATAAATGTGTGAGACTCACGCGAGATGCGTGAGAGTTGACAGGTATGCTAAGTGCCCTTGGCAGCCAATTTGAAGGAAAAAGGTTATTTTGCTTTAACTTTGGATATTCGGAAAGTTCTTATTTTTGTAAGTTTAGAGGTATTTTGACACTGCATTCAATAAAACAATATCAGCAAAGCATTAAAGCCTTTAAAGTCATTAAACTACAAGTCACCTCTAAAAAGCAATAACATTAGGTAATAATATATTAACATGAATTGGAATTTTTTTAATCCAATTTGGGAACTTTTATTGACATTTGCTGCCGACTAAGGGTCAAATATCGACCTCTGAGCATATTTCGATAAATCCAAGGACAGTGCATCTATCATGCATAAAGTCAATGAAGTTTATGAAGTGGAGAAAGGCCCATTGTATAGATCAAACAAGCTTTGGCTGTTTTCATCACTTGAAAGATGGATGAGGGCGTTTGTTGCTTAATGCTGTAATATTGCAGCTCCAAGAGCTGGATTTGTATAACAAACCTTCCATTGTCAGTTTTCTACATTGGATAAAGCCATTGATCAGTCCCCACTGTATTCTGTGGTTGAGGAACATTTTGCAGAAATACCAACTCGGTGCAGAAATGTAACTGTCTTGCAGAAAAATCACATTTTGTGCAGAAATTGTACAGAATTTTGCATTTATCAGCTGCAGAATTCGTCAAATACACTGCAGAATTTGAACATGTGGGTTGAAAGCTGGTTTTAAATGTGTAAAAAGATATTTATTTTCCTTTGAAGTAAAGTTGACATTTGTATTATGGCTCACTGAAAGTGTATGTCTGTATGTGTTCATGGTTGATTGCCTGATTCACTTCAAAAGGCTATTCTAGCAATGGATAAGTTTATCATAAAAATACCTGCCATAAGTCAAACAGTTGCAAATTCTTGAAAAATGGGCTTAAAAGTTTGCGAAATAGTGTTACTGAGTGAGTGAGTTGGTTTACGCGGCTTTTACCATTATTCCAGCAATATCACAGCCGGGGGACAAAAGAAATGGGCTTCACACAGTGTACCCATGTCGGGAATCGAAGATTGAAGTTGCAGAATCTACAAACATTGACCACACAATTTTCATTTTGTGGCTGCGTAATACAGCAGCATGGACTGATTGATACGGGTGTCAACACCATGTGGGAGGTGCCCCTCGAGTGATGCAGGTCTCAGACATTTACCTATTACAGTGAAACCCACGAGTAGGGGTATGGTGCTGAAAACACTAGAAATATAGTCAGGGCGAATGGACAGGGAATCTAACCAACATTCATAGTTTTCTGGCACAACATTAGTATCACATGCTCTTAGCCCTTGCTGATCAATAGAAACCTCAGTGTTTCACGTTTGGGTTACTTTTGTATATTCAAAGATTATGTGGTGAGTGAGTGAGTGAGTGAGTGAGTGAGTGAGTGAGTGAGTGAGTGAGTGAGTGAGTGAGTGAGTGAGCAAGCTAGCAGGTGGGTGTATTTGTAAATGAGTGAATGTGCTCCAACAATATCATGACTGGGGACAACAAGCAAGGACTTCACACATTGTACCCATGTAGAGAATTGAACTCAGGCCTTCACCGTGCCAAGTGAACACCTTACCCACAAACCAATTGCCTTTTCCTGAGTGAGTGAGTGAGTGAGTGAGTGAGTGAGTGAGTGAGTGAGTGAGTGAGTGAGTGAGTGAGTGAGTGAGTGAGTGAGTGAGTGAGTGAGTGAGTGGGGTTTTACGCCGCTTTTAGCAATATTCCAGCAATATCATGACGGGGGACACCAGAAATGGGCTTCACACATTGTACCCATGTCGGGAATCGAACCCGGGTCTTCCGCGTGACGAGCGAACGCTTTAACCACTAGGCTACCTGACCGCCCCCCTTTTCCTGAGAAAAATGTACATCATATTTGACCTGAAATAGCCTCTCCATATCAAAGTCTCTGATAAAGAATCAGTGCACAAAATCAATCCCAATTCCTGTGAACTTTCTTTGTGTCAGCTGCACAGTTGATAGCATGGATTGTGGACATCTTAGTGTCCAGATATAGATCATCTTAAGCGACCCTATCTACCCTAGCTATCAGCTAGGACACACTGTATCATATGATATTCCCGATAGTTATTCAGACAAGCCTGAGTTGCTAGTGTTAAATTTGCAGTATAAGCAATTGTTCCAACATGTGACTTTGCCTCGTGAGCCCAGTCTCGTGGGTCGGCTCACCATGTGACAAACTGGAGGAGGTAGGTGTGGAATAAACGCATGTGACCTCATTAAGTCAGATTGACCCGACCTTCCAAGGGTTAATACCACAGTAACCCGATATCCTCCTAACAGCTTCCAGCTGAAGCTCTCCTTCAGTTTACATCACACTAATTAGACTGCACCTTTCTACCTCATTGTTTCCCGATATTTTGTTAACACACACTTGAACATATGGAAATTAGCATGTGTGTGTGTTAGTGTCTACATGTATCGTGGGCGTGCGTGTGTGTTGAGGTGACAGAGCTCCAGATAAGCTGCGGATCTGCGTAAAATACGCATCAGAAACGCAGAAATACACAGTAAAATAAAATCCAAATACGCAACAAACATTACAGATAAGCTACAAAAATAAAAATTGTGCGTATCAACAAAATATTGTGAAGCAGCCCTGCGTATTCGATTAGCAAATCAGCAACTTATTTTCAAATTATAAACGGGCATTCCGTCAACCTTGCCAAACTCCACGATGACAGTCACATGATCATTTGCCATCACACTTTCTTGTGGAAGTATCGTGTTTTTTTTATAGTCCTATAAAGCTCTCGAACCCACATGACACCAGTTTGCAGGGACTAGATGAATAGTGTTTCTAAATATTTAACTTACATACCCACATGTGTAAAAACTAGTGGGTAACAAAAATTTGAATACCCAGATAGAGTTACTGATACCCAATGATTTTAAAATGCATGGGTAAAATACCCACATCACCAAAAGCTTATCTGGAGCTCTGAGGTGAGGTTATTGAAACGTCACGTTCAAGATAATTGCACTGATATAGCAACGTATAGCAACGTGTGTGTGTTTGTGGCTAATTGCACCAGTCCGGAATATTGCCGATTTTATAGAACTAGCCCACTGAGATACCATGCTATGAATACCCCACTCAGACACAGTATACAGACTCCGAGCCGATCAGTCCTTATTTTAGCCCTTAATGCTGAAAACCAAGCAGGGTAACAACAAGTACCATCTTTTAACGTCTTTTGGTATGACGCAGCCGGGGAATGAACACTGGACCTTCCACTCTCTTGGCAGACATTCGATCCACTTGACCACTGAGGTGGTCTTTTTTAGCTGTAAATGTTGACAGATATGATTACAGAGACTTTCACTAGTACTTTGTCTAACAAAGTACTGTTTAGCAAGTATTGCCAACGTGCAGTAATCATACTTGTATCACTAATCCTCTGAAGTGTATCGATATATTGTGCCATATTGCCAATGTACACTTGTCAGAGGGGTACTCAAAGTACGTGATCTGAACTACCAGTTGTCGGACTTTCATTTTTGTGGAAGCCTCGGTGGCTGAGTGGGTTAGATCGCTGACTTTGTGTGCTGGCGATTAGGTGCCTCACTCTGGCAAGTGTGGGTTCGAATCCCGGACGGCACTTAACCCAAAAAAGTACGAGAATCTGTACTTTACTAAGAAAGTGTTATCCAAAATATAACATCGGTAACTATTAGCATGATTAGTATTTAATTGTTTAAAAGTTAAAAAGACATATTTGACATCATAAAAATTCTTTGTGATCTATAACACCGCACTCAGCAATATTCCAACTATAAGATGGTGGTCTGTAAATAATAAAGTCTGGACCAGACAATCCAGTGGTTTTCATCATAAGCATCGACCTATGCAATTGGGTTACGATGACATGCATCAACGAAGTCAGCAAGAATGACCTTCCGATCCTGTTAGTTGCCTCTTATGACAAGCATAGGCTGCTGAAGACCACCAAAGTTGATGAATGACGTGACCTTGTACACTTTAAGCACTGTTTCTCAAAATTACTACTGACACAGGCAGTAAGTGATTAGCATTGGAATGGGAATGAATTTACTATGGGATATCAAACACTACATCCTCCCTGTAACAAGTGAACAGTTCTCACAAACAGTGCTTTCCACTTCCACTCAAGGCCCACGACCTCACGACCCATGAGTAAATGTCAAGGTGCATTCGTCTCACGTGACTGCTGTATAAAGTGTGTTGGTTGGATTATATAGTCTCAGGATATAATTGACCCACTTGACAAATGCTCATTATGGTAGAGACTTCAGCTGTGTTGAAGCCTTGATCTGTTCAAGATATTATTGAAGTCTCGAGTTCAAGGAAGGAGCTAACGATGAATGCCTCTGTTCAAGACAGAGCTATTGATGAATGCGCCTGTTCAAGGCAGAGAGCTATTGATGAATGCCTCTGTTCAAGGCAGAGCTATTGATGAATGCCCCTGTTCAAGGCAGAGAGCTATTGATGAATGCCTCTGTTCAAGGCAGAGCTAATGATGAATGCCTCTGTTCAAGGCAGAGAGCTATTCATGAATGCCCCTGTTCAAGGCAGAGAGCTATTGATGAATGCCTCTGTTCAAGGCAGAGCTATTGATGAATGCCCCTGTTCAAGGCAGAGAGCTATTGATGAATGCCTCTGTTCAAGACAGAGCTATTCATGAATGCCTCTGTTCAAGGCAGAGCTATTGATGAATGCCTCTGTTCAAGGCAGAGCTATTGATGAATGCCCCTGTTCAAGTCAGAGCTATTGATGAATGCCTCTGTTCAAGGCAGAGCTATTGATGAATGCCTCTGTTCAAGGCAGAGAGCTATTGATGAATGCCTCTGTTCAAGACAGAGCTATTCATGAATGCCTCTGTTCAAGGCAGAGCTATTGATGAATGCCTCTGTTCAAGGCAGAGCTACTGATGAATGCCCCTGTTCAAGGCAGAGAGCTATTGATGAATGCCTCTGTTCAAGGCAGAGAGCTATTGATGAATGCCCCTGTTCAAGGCAGAGGTATTGATGAATGCCTCTGTTCAAGGCATAGCTATTGATGAATGCCTCTGTTCAAGGCAGAGCTATTGATGAATGCCCCTGTTCAAGGCAGAGGTATTGATGAATGCCTCTGTTCAAGGCAGAGCTATTGATGAATGCCCCTGTTCAAGGCAGAGAGCTCTTGATGAATGCCCCTGTTCAAGGCAGAGCTATTGATGAATGCCCCTGTTCAAGTCAGAGCTATTGATGAATGCCCCTGTTCAAGGCAGAGAGCTATTGATGAATGCCTCTGTTCAAGGCAGAGCTATTGATGAATGCCCCTGTTCAAGGCAGAGAGCTATTGATGAATGCCCCTGTTCAAGGCAGAGCTATTGATGAATACCCCTGTTCAAGGCAGAGAGCTATTGATGAATACCCATGTTCAAGGCAGAGAGCTATTGATGAATATCCCTGGTCAAGGAAAACAGATATTGATAAAAACCAATGTTCAAGGCAGAGAGCTATTGATGAATACCCATGTTCAAGGCAGAGAGCTATTGATGAATGCCCCTGTTCAAGGCAGAGCTATTGATGAATACCCCTGTTCAAGGCAGAGAGCTATTGATGAATACCCATGTTCAAGGCAGAGAGCTATTGATGAATATCCCTGGTCAAGGAAAACAGATATTGATAAAAACCAATGTTCAAGGCAGAGAGCTACTTGTATACAAATACTCATGTTCAAGGCACAGAGCTACTTGCATGGGCAGATACAGCTTTTTTGAAAAGGGGGGGTGCACAATTAAGATCTATTTATTGTCTTTGGTGGTAATTTATACAGAAATAAAGATTTTTTTCGAAATAAAAAGGGGGGGTGCGCACCCCCCCTCTGTATCCGCCCATGACTTGTATAGAAATACTCATGTTCAAGACAGAGAGCTAGTGATGAATACCCGTGTTCAAGGCAGAGAGCTACTTGTATACAAACACTCATGTTCAAGGCACGGGGCTATTGAGGAATACCCATGTTCAAGGAAAAAAGATATTGATAAATACCCATGTTCAAGGCAGAGAGCTACTGAGGAATACCTGTTTTGAAGACATGTTTGTTAATTAAAAATGTGCTCCAAAACACATTCGGAGCCTATAGATCGCATGTCACGTGCAGTCATGTTAGTTTTGAATAAAGAATCTGTTCTCCAAAACGCACCCGATGCATAACAATCGCTTCGCCTGAACACAGGCAGAAAGCTATTGATGATTACCTGTGTTCAGGCAGAAAGCTATTGATGAATACCCATGATCAAGGCAGAAAGCTATTGATGAATACCCATGATCAAGGCAGAAAGCTATTGATGAATACCCATGATCAAGTCAGAAAGCTATTGATGAATACCCATGATCAAGGCAGAAAGCTATTGATGAATACCCATGATTAAGGCAGAAAGCTATTGATGAATACCCATGATCAAGGCAGAAACCTATTGATGAATACCCATGTTCAAGTCAGAAAGCTATTGATGAATTATCATGTTCAAGGCAGAAAGCTATTGATGAATACCCATGTTCAAGGCAGTAAGCTATTGATGAATACCCATGTTCAAGGCAGAAAGCTATTGATGAATACCCATGATCAAGGCAGAAAGCTATTGATGAATACCCATGTTCAAGGCAGAAAGCTATTGATGAATACCCATGTTCAAGGCAGAGAGCTATTGAAGAGCGACTCTATTGCAGTTGAAGACCCAAGTTTAAAGACAAATTATTCTCATAAACATAGGACAATCGTCCATAAAAAAAGTTTTTCGTACTCACCTCAGACACAGACTTTTTTAATGTCAACGCCAAAGACCTGTCGTTGTTCGATCTGAGACAGTGTCCACTCTCAACATCGCAGGTGGTTCCCTGGGGGCAGCAGTGGGTCCCGTCGGAACAACACACAGCCTGGTGATGGAGACAAAATATAGTCATACAACATTTGTTGGTTTGTTGTTTAACGTCTCACTCACCAATATTCCAGCTAAATGACGGCGGTCTGTAAATAATCGAGTCTGGACCAGACAATCCAAAGATTTACATCATGATCATCGACCCATGCAATTAGGATAAGATGACATGCATCAACCAAGTCAGTGAGCCTGACCATCCGATCCTGTAAGTCACCTCTTACGACAATCATAGTTGCCTTTTATGGCAAGCATGGGATGCTGTAGACCTATTCTACTCCTGATCTTCACGGGTCAGTCATACAACATCCTCTCAATTAGCAGTCTGCAGACAATTCTGCAAACGTGAATTGCGCAGCTTGCACCTGTTTGACTTTAATGACAAACTTAAGTTTTTAAATGCGGCATCAATAATTATGTTAATGGGTACCCGATATGTGAGGTGGATGTAAAAACCTTCAAGCACCCCGCGACAGTTTGGGTGGTATACCCCCCAGGGAGTTGAGAATGATAACTGGAATGCAAATGGATCCACTGGTCTTGGATCAAATAAAACTGCATTTGAGAAGATACTAGTACCTGGATACCTGCAGTAAATAATAATAATAATAATAATAATAATAATAATAATAATGATGATGATGATGATAATAGAGGCAGACTTACATTGCTGAAAGTACAACAGCCCATGTAGCCCTGTGCAGCCCGACAACAGGTGTCTCCGTCATTGCACTGTTTTGTGGTGCCGTTGCAGGTGAACACACCTGCACCAGGGGCCTTCAGGGCGGTCTTTGTGGCTGCCGTCTTCTCTGCCCAGGGGACGGCCACGCCCCCACGGCTACACATGCCTGCACCTACACTACATGTGGTTCCCCGGGGGCAGCAGTGAATCTTGTCCGAACAACACACAGCCTGCAATAGAGGAAGGAGGATACATTAGTCATGATGTGAACGGACAGAGATTTATAGGGAAGAGATAGGGTGTGTGGATAGGGTTCACAATGAACCAAGTGAAGGGGGACTTACTCTAGAGCCAGTGGATAGGGACTCAGTTTGCAACTACAGCCACTAGTCTGACGACCAAGTCTAGTAAAATTCTGTTCAGTCTAGTAACATCAGCTAATAAAACTCTACAATGTATTGCAAATGATGCTGAGAGCTAAGTTCTGGCTAGTGAACTAAAAAGATGGATTGGTACTTACTCTAGAACTGCGGGATAGGGGCTTAGCCTAGAACCGATGCATAGTGACTTTCCCTAGAGCCAGTGGATAGTGACTTACCCTAGAACCAGTGTGTAGGGACTTACCCTGGAACCAGTGGGTAGGGACTTACCCTAGAGTCAGTGGGTAGGGACTTACCCTAGAACTGCGGGATAGGGGCTTAGCCTAGAACCGATGCATAGTGACTTTCCCTAGAGCCAGTGGATAGTGACTTTCCCTAGAACCAGTGGGTAGGGACTTACCCTGGAACCAGTGGGTAGGGACTTACCCTAGAGTCAGTGGGTAGGGACTTACCCTAGAACTGCGGGATAGGGGCTTACCCTAGAACAGATGCATAGTGACTTACCCTAGAGTCAGTTGATAGTGACTTACCCTAGAACCAGTGGGTAGGGACTTACCCTAGAGTCAGTTGATAGTGACTTACCCTAGAGTCAGTGGGTAGGGACTTACCCTAGAGTCAGTGGATAGGGACTTGCCCTAGAACCAGTGGGTAGGGACTTACTCTAGAACCAGTGGATAGTGACTTACCCTAGAACCAGTGGATAGGGACTTACCCTAGAGTCAGTGGGTAGGGACTTACCCCAGAGTCAGTGGGTAGGGACTTACCCTAGAACCAGTGGGTAGGGACTTACCCTAGAGTCAGTGGATAGTGGCTTACCCTAGAGTCAGTGGATAGGGACTTGCCCTAGAGTCAGTGGATAGTGGCTTACCCTAGAGTCAGTGGATAGGGACTTGCCCTAGAGTCAGTGGATAGGGACTAACCCTAGAACCAGTGGATAGTGACTTTCCCTAGAACCAGTGGATAGGGACTTACCCTAGAGTCAGTGGATAGGGACTTGCCCTAGAGTCAGTGGATAGGGACTTACCCTAGAACCAGTGGATAGTGACTTACCCTAGAACCAGTGGATAGGGACTTACCCTAGAGTCAGTGGGTAGGGACTTACCCTAGAGTCCGTGCATAGGGACTTACTCAAGAACCAGTGGATAGGGACTTACCTTAGAGTCAGTTGATTGGGATTTACCCTAGAGTCAGTGGATAGTGACTTACCCTAAAGTCAGTGGGTAGGGACTTACTCTTTAGCCAGTTGACAAGGACTTGCCACTAAGGATTAAAGCCTGTTGTCAAGTAAAACAGGTTTCCTTACCTCTGGCAGAGGACAGCATCCCCACTGACCAGTGGACATTTTACAACAGGTGCTTCCATCAGGACATTCGTGGCCTGAGTCACACTGGATGCTGCTAGCCTTAGGGAGGACTCGGGCTGGAGAGTGTCTATAGAGGGGCAGGGAGATCTGAATGCTGTCTCCCTGACACTTTTGTGTGGTGAGGTTACAGGACATGTACTCGGGGCAGCAGTGGACTCCGTCGGAACAACACACAGCCTGGAAGACAACAGCCGGGTAGGAGTTACAGGTGAGGTGAGGTGAAATGGGGTTTAACATCGCGTCCAAGATTATTGCACTTATAAAGCGACGTGCACGCACGTGTGTGTGTGTGTGTGTGTGTGTGTGTGTGTGTGTGTGTGTGTGTGTGTGTGTGTGTGTGTGTGTGTGTGTGTGTGTGTGTGTGTGTGTGTGTGACTGTTTGTACTAGTCCGGACTGACGCCGATTTATAGTGCTAGCTCACTGAGATACCATGCCGCAGTTTAACATGAATATCCCACTCAGACACAGTATACTGACTCCGAGCCGACCAGTCCTTGTTTTAGCCCCTTAATTCCGAGCGCCAGACAGTGTAACAACAAGTACCATCTCTTAACGTCTTTTGGTATGACGCGGTCGGGGATCGAACCCCGGACCTTCTGCTCTCCGGGCGGACGCTCTACCACTAGACCACGGAGGCGGTCGGTAGGAGTTACAGCACGGCCAGAGTCATCCCTTGACTTCCTTGACTAGCACACACACTCAGCACTACTGATAATCATATCATGACAATGACATCTTAACTACCTACCCTGAGGATATATTTCAAATATTCAGGCAAATCTGCTCCCACAAGCAGGTCAGTGTTAATTATATTGTTCTATGTAAGTAGCCATTCGTATATCAGAACTCCAAGTTGTAACCGTGATCCAAATTACCATTCTGTAACCTTATTTATTGCTAGGTCGCTACTTGGCTTGGTCAGAGACCATATACTGAGGGATTGACTTCAGCACTATTTATCATTAATAATCACTGCCCTGCCCATGAGTGTTGTTGTTGTTGTTGTTATGTTGTTTAACGCCGCACTGAGCAATATTCCAGCTATATGACGGCGGTCTGTAAATAATTGAGTCTGGACCAGACAATTCAGTGATCGATATCATGACCACCCATGAGTGTAATTGATACATTGGGATGCCCTGCTGCTTTCTCCTTGCAGAGGTCAAGATGCAAGACATAGGCACAGATGCTCTTGTCTAAAGACTTCCAAAGTCTAATAAAAAATGTTATGCGATGATTGAATGCTAAGAGTTCCCTTCACTTCCCTTCGAGCACACATGCTGACATTACACTGATATTTTGAGTATTTGTCAAAGCGCAGTCAAAAACTACATCATATTGCTTCAGGAGATCGATAACAAACTTGGTCAATGAAAATGTGAAAATCGTGAAAAAACATCACTAGACTTGGTAATTTACCATTTCAGTTATATTTCGTATTCAGCTAGGCATTGTTTTCTATTCAGAGATTAAGATTATTTGTCTCCTAAACTAAGCCAGTAATAGCAATCAGCTGTATACGCATTATCTCCAGGATCTACCGGTGAATCGGTTAAAAAAGACCCAATGATAAAACATGAAGGTATTTTGATGCGATCATCCGAAGAAATTGTATTTGAAACTATTATTTTTCCAGCAATAACATGTTCCAATATTGGGTTACTTTGATTGCAGCTTTATTAATTAATAATAACAATCACAAGTGTAGCATTTTGATATATAGCTGGAATTATTTACATATGGAACAGTTTGGCGGGCCACCGTTGGAGACTTCCTGTGTTTTTGCTAATTCGAAAAGAACATGTTGACATGTAATAGTCAAACAAGAACAAATACGACTTTCAACGAGACAAAATAAGGCACTATTGATAAATGTCTTCATTCTCTGTCAACTAACGTTAGTTTCAAAGTCCCAGTAGCGGTAATCTGATTGTCATTGCTGTAAATAACAGTGAGAATGAGCGATCTGCCGAAATTAATGCAAACAGTTATGAACGAAGTTTTGAATACAATACATAAAATAGATAAGAAACATAAGTCCAGATATTCAATGAACACTCTTCATAACCAGATAGTGTACTAACAGGATTAACATGCATTCTTTGGCAAAAGCCTCCTGCCTCCCTTTTTCTCAAAAGTTGGATGAGAATCTGGTAATTAACTTTTCATGGCCTCGTGTACAACAAAACTTAATAGAAACAGGGAAGCATGATAATAATTTTACAACAAATATATTATTTTTAAAGAAACCAATTTTGTTCACTGATATCCTGATGAGTTCTGATTAAAATTTATTTTTTTATTATTTTGAAAATGAGTAAATTATATGATCCAATTTATCTGTCATTTAGCAGAGAAAGTAGTCCAAACATTATATTTTTAAAATGTAAATTTCTGCAACACTAGCTCAAGAAAATGACATCTTCCTGAGGCAAGGGAGTTAACTGACAATAGAAGTCCAGTTTCCACCCTTGCTGAACTCAGCTGCAATTATGAAGTTATATTTTAAATTGTCTATACATTGTCCAATAACAATCGTGTAACATAAACCTTCATCAGCTTCGTTATCAACATGGATTTCAATGTGCAGATTTCGGTCCACTGCAGGATTTAGAAAAGATGTGTACTGTCAACTGGGCGTCAACAGATATTTTCCAAATCTTTTCATGTATTTAATCAAGGTGCTCATGTGATTTTATGCACTTCACAAGGTAAGACCAGTCTTCTTACAAAATATATCTTAATCATCAATCAGATTGTCTTAACTGAAAGCCACCATTTTGTTTGAAGCAAATGCAAGTGATATGAGAGATGGAATCTGATTGGTTAATAGGAGAGGCATAGAAGGGACATTATGAACTTGTAATATACACTGGTGGCGCTATGATCAAGACTGGAAATTTCAGCCCAGTTCGACATGGGTGGAAACTGGACTCAAGTAAGTCCCTTGCCTTGGAAAGATGCAAAACAATTATCATTTGAAATATTCAATGTTTTTTTCCACATTTTGCCCCCCAAAAATCAGAAAGAAATTTTAGAAATATTTTTTATCATGGCTGCATGCACAAAACAGTGGACAAATTTTAAAATCTACTTTTAGTTTATTATAGCAATGTTTAACCGAGATACATGTACTGTAAGATGTAGGGTAATGCAGTGTGGTCGACAGAGAGTCTAATGAATGCACAAAACAAACATCGGAACAAAATGAATAGGCAGCTTTAAAATACCTTGATATTAGGCTTAGTGGAATCCATTTATTGTTATTAATGACTTGTCTGACAATCAGAACGATTTCAGTCTTGTTTTCTCTTTTTTTAAACTAGCCTACATCAAGGTGGCTTCTAAAATGTTAATGTGGCTCGCTGAAGTGCAAGGAACCAAGTTTTTTTGTTGTTGTTGTTTAACGCCGCACTCAGCAATATTCAAGCTATATGACGGCCGTCTGTATATAATCGAGTTTGGACCAGATAATCCAGTGATCAACATCATGAGCATCGATCCACGCCATTGGGATCGATGACATGCATCAACCAAGTCAGCGAGCCTGACCACCCGATCCCATTAGTCGCCTCTTACCACAAGCATGGGTTGCTGAAGACCTATTCTACCCCGGGTCTTCACGGGTCACAAGGAACCAAGTGGTTCCCAGGAAAATCTAAGCTTAGAGCGGTGATCATATGCATAACTGGGTAACAGAATAAGACAAATATTATCATGGAACTCATGAACTACAGTAGGACACATCATCCATCATCCTTCTATTTAAATAACTGTCTATTTTCTGTACCAGAATACTTATACTAAATTTTCAGTTAAAGTTTTATGATAGAACATGGTGTTCGATTCTGCAAAATGTTACAATGTAAATACTGACTTATCAGGGGACAGCATCAGTTGGAGATGCCAGGAGACATCCCATGCATCAGCAGGGACTGTATACATGGTGTATGGGTGCTTATACAGCAGCAGCAGCAGCAGCAACATCATTTGTAACGGCTTGTGTTTGATGGGAGGGGCAAGGGCAGGTCTGTCAGGAGGTTGTGTTTGACGGGAGGGGCAAGGGCAGGTCTGTCAGGTGGTTGTGTTTATACAAGGACAAGGTCAGGTCTGTCAGGAGGTTGTATTTGATGCAAGGTCAGGTCTGTCAGGAAGTTGTGTTTGATGCAAGGACAAGGTCAGGTCTGTCAGGAGGTTGTGTTTGATGCAAGCACAAGGGCAGGTTTGTCAGGAGGTTGTGTTTGATGCAAGGGCAAGGGCAAGGTCAGGTCTGTCAGGAGGTTTTGTTTGATGCAAGGGCATGGTCAGGTCTGTCAGGAGGTTTTGTTTGATGCAAGGGCATGGTCAGGTCTGTCAGGAGGTTGTGTTTGATGCAAGGGCATGGTCAGGTCTGTCAGGAGGTTGTATTTGATGCAAGGGCAAGGTCAGGTCTGTCAGGAGGTTGTGTTTAATGCAGGGGCATGGTCAGGTCTGTCAGGAGGTTGTGTTTGATGCAAGGGCAAGGTCAGGTCTGTCAGGAGGTTGTGTTTAATGCATGGGCATGGTCAGGTATGTCAGGAGGTTGTGTTTGATGCAAGGGCAAGGTTAGGTCTGTCAGGAGGTTGTGTTTGATGCAAGGGCATGGTCAGGTCTGTCAGGAGGTTGTGTTTGATGCAAGGGCAAGGTCAGGTCTGTCAGGAGTTAGTGTTTGATGAAAGGTTCAGGGAGGAGGTTGACACAGTGCACAAAGCAAGTGTCAAGGTGAGTACCACACAGGATGTGCAGTGTTTGATGGCTGTGTATTGGATGGTTTGCCATGTTGCATGAACTAAGCAAGGGTTTCACACAGATACTCACATCAGGCAGAGGACAACAACCATATACGCCTGTGTTGAGCATACAGCAAGTGTACCCATCAGAACACTCCGAGTGCCCATCAGGACACATGACAGCATAGGGAGGGATCAGGTCAGACTCCAAACTATGGCTTGGCTTCCCTGAACCCTTTGCAGGAGTCCTCTCAGACCAATCAATCATAGAGTCCCCTTGCAAACATTTCTTGAGAGCAATATTACAGGTTGTGTGTGCTGGACAGCAGTGGATGTGATCAGTACAACACACAGCCTGCAACACGGACAGCAATGGATGTGATCAGTACAACACACCCTACAGTGGACGTGATCAGTACAACACACACCCTACAGTCAGTAGAACACACACCCTACAGTGGATGTGATCAGTACAACACAACCTACAGTGGATGTGATCAGTACAACACACACCCTACAGTCAGTAGAACACACACCCTACAGTTGGCACAACACACCCTACAGAGGATGTGATCAGTACGACACACCCTACAGTCAGTAGAACACACACCCTACAGTGGATCTGATCAGTACAACACACCCTACAGTGGATGTGATCAGTACAACACCCTTCCTACAATTGATACAGCAATGAATGAATAAGGCCACTTTTTCGGCAATTCCGCAGTGAGTTACATTTTCTGCAATTTTTCCGCGATCAGGGAATTGCAGAATTCATCTCGGACTGGTAGGATGTTATGCCACTGTTAGTTAAACTCAAGCTTATCATGGCTGGAGGACATCAAACACTGTCAGCACACAGAGTATACATGTCAACATTCAGTAACCTGAGCTAAAATTAATGTTCACAATTTACCTTGGGATGGGGGCAACAGCCAAACTGTGTGGATGTGATTGAGCAACACGTGCTGTTGTCTGGGCAACTAGACTTTTGGTCAGGACACATCACATTGCCAAGAGGTTTGGAGTCTGCCTGGAGCTTGATGCCCAGACTGCTGGCGAGGCTCAGACTCTTGGCTTGTCCTTCCATGTGCTGCATCTTTCGGGCCCGAGCCGGCTTCTTGTCTTCCCAGGTGATGCTGATGCCGTCCTTGTTGCAGGTGCCCTGACTGACATCACAGGTCATCCCAGATGGACAGCAGTGGACGTGGTCAGAGCAGCACACAGCCTGGGGATATACAGGAGGCGCTATTAGGGATATACAGGCGGTGATATTGTGATTATACAGGAGAAGCTATTGTGGGTATACAGGAGGTGCTATTGTGGATATACAGGCGGTGCTATAAGGGATATACAGGAGGTGATATCAAACAATAGTTATCATTGTGAATAATTCTAAGAATACCACCTCTATCACATCAGTGCCATAAATTCCTGTTTATGCTGAGAACCACACTATAAATTTTTTATAAATTTTCAACAGACGTCCACTACACTGCCAACATATCCATAGTTGTGAGGGAAACCCTATCCCTTGCCAGAGGCGCCACTGCGCATGCGCAAGGCGGGAATCTAGTCACTTCTTTCAACCCATACTCTCATCAACTAGATGCAGATATTTGGGGAGGTGGGAGGGATTAATTCCTGATGTGATAGAGGTGGTATTCTTAGAATTATTCACAATGATAACTATTGTTTGATAATTCTTGTGAATACCTCACCTCTATCACATCAGTGCCAGTATACACCAGAGGGACCGGCGGGTTCTGGTATCTAGCATCCCATAGATATTTGGCTAGTGAAGTGGTAAAACCAAGGATTATATGCCAAAAGGGGTCTTAAACGGATGTGTCTAATAGTCTACTTACAAGACTTAGACGTATAGACTTTTCAAGGCGTCATGTGAAGGGTATATGTATATTCCCTTGTGATACTTAGACTTTTTAGTGACGTCGTTTCCTGTGATGACGTCATCTGTGACGTCACTTCCGGTGATGACGTCATCTGTGACGTCACTTCCGGTGTCACTATTCTCCCGTATCACTTATGACGTGGTTTACCGTTATGCCCTTTTGGATAGTGATATTTAACGTATCTTAACGTTTCTCCGGTGTGATGACTCCTATGACGTCACTTCCGGTGGTAGTACATTAACCTTCCTATCATGTAGATTACCGTATATCACTTAATCCTTCGATCTCTGATTTCAGTGTTGACATTTGCCCTGTTTTACTAACTCAATAGCGAAGTCCAGTAACAAAGTACAACTTACCCTGAGTTCCTGAGGTACTTCTGAAATCTTCACCCCCCCCTCTTTTTTCCCTTTCCTGGAAGAGGGAGGGAACAGGTTACTTTACTTGGTAACTATCACCTGGGCGGCCACCAAAGGCCCCAGAGTGTATAGTCCATTTAGATCGGTCTGTATGTCTGGTAAGTATAAGTTTGAAAAAGTGTTGTGGGACTTCCACTGGCAGCTGGCCACGATTTGTTCGATGGATGCAGTATTCCATGTGGCTAGGCTTGTTGCCAGTGCTCTGATTTCGTGGGGTCTGCAGCTACCCCAAATCGGAGTGGAGATTTGTGCCGTTTTATAGCTATCTGTGATAACTGTTTTTAGCCATCCCGCTACAGTGCCCTTTGCGATGTCCTTTTCTGACGAGGGCTTGCAAGAGATAATTAGGCGTTTTCTCTGCTTTCTGTGGGGTTGAGTCGCTGTGATAAAATATCTCAAGGCTCTTATGGGGCAAAGCAATCTATCCGGGAAGTCCACACTTTTACTTAGAGCTGGTATTGTGTATTGCCGATGTCCGAGTGGGCCGAAGGTTGACGACTGGTTTTTGGCAATAAATTCAGGGAGCGATCTGAACGACACTGCTTTCCATTCTTTGGTATGGGTTACAGTGGAGATATCAATAGCGTGTAGTTCTGACACGCGAGCCGCCGTAGCCATGGTTAAGAGAAAAGCAGTTTTCTTGGAGACTGATAGTAATGTCGCACTACTCATGGGTTCATACAGTGCTTTCATCAATGCCGACAATACTATAGATAGATCCCATTTAGGAAAAGTACGTGGTACTTTTATATCTTCCAGGGCAAAAGACTTCATAAGTCGATTTAGTACTGGGTGGGTACCTATAGATGACAGGGCTGATCTATATCCTTCGATAGTGCCGTGTCGTAATTTCTTGTCGTTTCTGAGATGGATCAAGAATTCGGCTACTAGCCTATAGGTATCGTTATATCTCCATGTAACTGTTTCCCTCTTCTCCATTCGACGAACTTGTCCCATCTGTTATTATATAAGGCAGATGAGGCTGGTCTCCATGAGCTAGCCACTCTTCGTGCAGCTGATTTAGAGTAACCGTCGGCTTGCATCTTATGCGAGATAATTTCCAAGCGTGAAGTTGGAGGTTGTCGAGGCGGCCGTAAAATATGTCAGTCTTTGGTTGTCTCAATAGGTCGTGACGTACTGGGAGTTTCAGAGGTACTTCTAGCAGGAGTTGTAGAAGTCTCGGAAACCAAGCCGCTTTTGGGCCAAGCCAGGGCTATGAGGATTATGACACAATCCGTTTCCTCTATTTTCTTCAGTACTCTGTCTAGGAGAGCCCATGGGGGAAATGCATAAGCAAACATTCCCTTCCATTCCATGGAGAGCGCATCGACTTGGAGTGCTAGTGGGTCTGGTACTGGGCTGACGTAGACTGGTAGTTTGTTGTTGAGACATGTGGCGAATAGATCTATGTTTGGAGTGTCCCATATCTGGGTTATCCACTTGAACACCTCGGGATGTAGTGACCATTCTGTGGGTACTATCTTGTTTTTCCGGGATAGGTAATCTGCTAGTATATTTAGCTTCCCCGGAATGTGTCTTACTTCGATCTTGCAACTCACTGAGTCTACCAAGGCATATAAACATGTAACCTCCTTCAGTAAAGGCTGAGACCTTGTGCCTCTGTAGGTTAAATCTTGGATAGATGTGAGCGGGCATAGGCGAGACATCCACCAGCGTCTCGACTTGACGGCCTGATCGAGTGGGCTTTGTTATCATGTGCTCTACTCTTGCATATCTGTCCTCTGGGGGTGCTGCTATGCCCTTGTTGAGTAGAATCTTGCGCCTATGTAGGTGATGCCTGTGTGGGTACTAGCTCTGTTTTAGAGGGTGAACCAGGAAACCTAAGAGTGTTAGTAGTGAGGCACACTGTGTTTAAACTAATTGCGCTTGTCCTGATCGGCCAATAGGAAATCGTCTATATACGAGAAGCCTTATGAGCCTTATGATGGGATTGGTGATCCTGGTGAATAACCATGGGGCTAAGGATATGCCGAATGGTAGTACCCTGAACTGGTATCTCTGACCTTTGACTGCAAAGCGTAGGTACCTGGAATACTGGGGAGTAGAACCCGTGAGTGGTCTCTGACTCTTTTAAGATGCTGATAGCCCCTTGCTGAACTTGGGTAATCTTGGGTCGATGTCTGTGAGACCGGCTAGTTCGACTGGATTCGATGTGGTCGTATCTTTGGTCTTCTGTAGTTCTAAATCGTTGTCCATTGGGCAAGCGATGTCGGTAGGGTCTGAAGGCATTTCCGGTGGTATCCCCTTCGGGGACTGTTTCTGCTTCCTCCTCTGCGAAGTGGGATGATCATCTTTAGCAGGAACTGTGCTTCTTGACGTTAGTCCGGTTGCTGATTGAAGATCTTCCTGCATCTTCAGTATGTGTTCCAGTGAGCTGTGGATGAATCCGGTCTGCTGTAGTGTCATCTCCGTGGGGTGTCTAAGTGTAGGCCTACGTTCTAATTGTTCGGGGTATGACGTTAGTAGAAAAGTTCAACGATGCTCGGCTGTTGTGCGCAGGGGTAACTTGTGTAATCACTCTTATTAATGGCAGGCATACCCAGTCTAACATTAAGTGCCGAATGTAGCATTTAATGAATATTTGATTCTTGATGACGTCATCAATATATGACGAACAGGGAAGGGTAAGGAATTCTAGAATCAACTGACCGGTACCTCCTATACCCGTCACGTTCTAACAAGGTCATCTTGGTATTTTGTCCTTGTATCAAAAGATTAGATTTATAGAGTTCTGCAATGATATGTTAATGGCATAATTATTTGGTCTATAATTAACCTCCGTAGTAGAATCCCCACTGTATAAAAAAACAGTATTAGCAATAGATCCGCACCCCCTACTCGGGCTGTGCTGAGACTGGGTCATATGGCTGAGGGTAGCGTAATCCCGGTCGTCTGATCTACGGCTGGCCGTGCGGGAATCACGTGTTCTATAACTGTGTGATAGTGACGTAACATCTCCCTCGCTTCTCCGTCCGTGTAACTGGACTGCGTGGCAGTATGAGATGGCGCATGCTTAGGAATTCTATCCTGATTAGCACGAGCTTTGTCAGTTCGTCCATCTTATGGCTAGAGGGTGAATGGTGTGTATTTCTGAGCATACTGCGATGCAATGTCCGTGATTCACGATTTGCCCTATGGTGTACGTGGTAGGGAGGTAATCTATCTCTTTTATGTTCTCCTGTGTCCTCATAATAATCAGATACAGCGTAGGCTTGCATTGTCTGCTGTATGAGGAAGTACTGCCATATTCAGCCTTATATCTCACTTAATCTCGTGCTTATCAATCCCCGTTTGGTCATGCCGGGTTTGTGCAATCAATTCTTTTAGAATTTATTCCTGAGCCCTTGATTGCGTGCGCTTTTATCAATTATTACAACATTGAGTTGGTTAATTTCTCCGAATCCCTTTAGTTAAAACCTGTGAGGTACATCTGCTCCTCAACTTTATTGGGAGATCCTTAGGTCTCTTGAATCTCGTGATCGACCCCTGTTGTGCCCGGGTTGTGCGACAGATTCTTTTGGATATGAGATTTCTGGAGACATTGATTGCATGCGCTTTTATCAATCTGATCGACCCCTGTATGGCCAAGCCGGGGTTGTGCGACAGATTCTTTAAGATATGAGATTTTCTGAGACATTGATTGCATGCGCTTTTATCAATCTGATCGACCCCTGTATGGCCAAGCCGGGTCATAGATTGCATGCGTGCGTCAATCATAACAGACATTGAATTTTGTTATTCTTTCCGTGAACTCATTTAAGTTAAAGGGGGAACGCGGCAGAGGGTGAAAATCGTTAGTTTCTGTCCAAACTCGATGGACGACCGTACCAGACGTTGCCGGATGCAAGTTAGAGGCACTTTCTGTTTGACCGGTAAAATGCATCTGCTCCTCAACATTATTGGGAGAGTGGGATGAGCGACGGGGTCTCTTCTCCTCATAAGGTGAGACGGCGCCCTCGTGCGACACTCGCGCTTTTACGCTTTATACATCATTACAGACATTGAATTCCGAACTCAATTAAGTTAAAAGGGGGAACGCGGCAGAGGGTGAAGATCGTTAGTTTCTGTCCAAACTCGATGATCGACCGTACCAGACGTTGCCGGATGCAAGTTAGAGGCACTTTCTTTTTGACCGGTAAAATGCATCTCCTCCTCAACTTTTGGGAGAGTGGGATGAGCGACGGGGTCTCTTCTCCTCATAAGGTGAGACGGCGCCCTCGCGCGACACTCGCTTGTAACCCACGTGATTAATATGGCCACCAAGAGCTTAATCACTTGTTTTTACTTGATGCGCTAGTAATCTTTGTAATCAGGATTGTTAATACATGCCTTGTAGGGCTTGTCAATTTTCTCCTTTGACAGAGGCTCGCAATAGCTGCACCTTGACTTTTGTGTGCAGTTGCTTGCATGATAGACATCTAGGGTGAGGGTCACCAGGTATCTGGTGTTGCCCACAGCCTGAACAGACGGGTGTCTGTCCTTGAGATGAAGATCTCATCCCACAAAACGTTTTTAACTAATTACTTACTAGAACTTCCGATCTTCTTATACCCCCGTTCTCTGCTTGTAGACTGCTCACTGCTTGTAGCCTATGAAGCTTGAGAAGATCTAATGTGCTTTGTAAGTGTGGAACTCAATCACGTGTACGGATGTGCAACAAAATATTTTTCCTTGTTGTCATCTGGACACACAGGAAAGAAGTGACTAGATTCCCGCCTTGCGCATGCGCAGTGGCGCCTCTGGCAAGGGATAGGGTTTCCCTCACAACTATGGATATGTTGGCAGTGTAGTGGACGTCTGTTGAAAATTTATAAAAAATTTATAGTGTGGTTCTCAGCATAAACAGGAATTTATGGCACTGATGTGATAGAGGTGAGGTATTCACAAGAATTATTGTGATTATACAGGCGGTGCTATTGTTGGGTATACAGGAGGTGCTATTATGGGGTATACAGGAGATGATATTGTGGATATACAGGAGAAGCTATTGTGGATATACAGGAGGTGATATTGTGATTATACAGGAGAAGCTAATGTGGGTATACAGGAGAAGCTATTGTGGATATACAGGCGGTGCTATTGTGGATATACAGGAGGTGCTATTTTGGATATACAGGAGAAGCTGTTGTGGATATACAGGAGGTGATATTGTGATTATACAGGAGAAGCTATTGTGGGTATACAGGAGGTGCTATTATGGGGTATACAGGAGGTGATATTGTGGATATACAGGAGAAGCTATTGTGGATATACAGGAGGTGATATTGTGATTAAACAGGAGAAGCTTATGTGGGTATACAGGAGAAGCTATTGTGGATATACAGGCGGTGCTATTGTGGATATACAGGAGAAGCTATTGTGGATATACAGGCGGTGCTATTAGGGATATACAGGAGGTGATATTGTGATTATACAGGCGGTGCTATTGTTGGGTATACAGGCGGTGCTATTGTGGGTATACAGGAGGTGCTATTGTGGATATACAGGAGGTGCTATTGTGGATATACAGGCGGTGCTATTGTGGATATACAGGAGGTGCTATTGTGGTTTGGTTTGTTGTTTAACGCCGCACTCAGGAATATTCCAGCTTTATGACGACTGTAATTTATTAAGTCTTGACCTGACAATACAGTGATTGACATGAGCATCGATCCACGCAATTGGGATACGATGACATGCATCAACCAAGTAAGCAAGTCTGACAATCCGATCCCTCTAGTTGCCTCTTACGACAAGCATAGTCGCCTTTTACGGCAAGCATGGGTTGCTGAAGACTTATTCTACCCCGGATCTTCATGGGTCCGATTCTATTATCAGATTAAAAAAACATACTTTTGAGTTTTCTGAAGGCAAAGTGGGGAGGCAAGTCTGCGAAAGGTTTGACTTAAATGTAGTAATGCAGGATAAGTATACAAATGTAAAAAATATTTAGATTTGACAAAATGTTTTATTCATTCTGCATTACTCCTTAATGCATCTGTATCGGATGGTTTGGAGGTAGGAACCCTCAGAATACAGAAACCGCAATAATTCACACCCTGAAGGTACGATGCTGATTGGTCGGTAAACCCCGCAAACCTCGAAGTACCACGTTCAAATCCCATGCAGCTGGGCGGAACTTGGTCTTCTGATCCTCAGAATGAGGCGGAAACTGGGTGGACGCTTCAGGTAACATTCGTTGAAAACAGAGAGATTGTGTATCATTCTCATCTTGTCTGAGCCCTTCTTGGGTACCAGGAAGATGTGTGAATAAAACCCCGGTGTTAATGCTGGAGTGTACATAATCTCTATGGCTTTTCCAACGGCTTTTCCAACAGCTTTTCCAACAGCATTCCAAGGGAGAGGGTCGTGGTCAATGGTGGAAGTACTTCCATGTCTAGTTGGTAACCGTGACAACGTTGAGAACGTAATTGTCCTTGAGGATGCTCCAGTTCTTCCAAAATCGACTCACTCTTCCGTCTACAGGGGTATCGACAATTGGGACAACTTGGGGCGGGAGATCCCAGTCGTGACTGTCCAACATTTCAGTGTTTACCCCTCCTATCACCTCCCTGACTGTGGTATTTACCACGTTGGGATTGATAAGAACCTTGAGGTTTCCCTCTGCCACGTCCTCTACCACGAAAGGAATCTTGCGCCTTCCTTGAGGGACTCGCATCTTCTTGATCGCTGGGATAAACTGTGAGAAATGTGCTCCAAAGCCTTGAGTGCCGTCTCATCCCTAGCGTAACTGAAAACTTTGGCATGCGTGTCTGTAATCTGTTCATTGAACAGAGACGTGGAAGACCTGCGCTTAAACTCCAAGTCCCAAGTAGATAGGGCTAAATAACCAAGTCTCCGTGTGAGAGTTATTTCCTCCAACCCGGCTTTGAAGTGATTTCTCATATGGTCAATCTGATGCTGTTGAAAATCAACTATACCGTATTTTCTTGAGTATAGTGCACACTTTTTTTCCAAAAAACACAGATGTGTAGAAGGGGGTGCGCATTATACACAAATTATGAGTTTGGATGTTTTTTTCCCCCATGCAAAGACATTACTGTGAGCACGTAACACCGGAAATACCATGTCAACAAATCCATACTGAAGTACGCAAATTATTCACATAATTACACTGTCTGGCTATAAAAAGTGTTCTTTGTATATCTGGACTTATGTTTGTAACTTATTTCATTAATTTTATTCAAAATTCCTTTTAATATATTGTTTTTATTAATTTCGGCGAAATCGTGTGTGAAGCGATCGGAAGATTGCACAACTCACCGTTATTAACAGCAACCACGGTCAGAATACCGCTATTGACGCCTTGAAACGAACTTTAGTTGACAGAGAATGGATACATATATCATAAATGACATACTTTGACTCGTTAAAAGTCATATTTGTTTTTGTTTGACGATTCTATGTCAACATGAAATTCTCGCAATCACGCGATCACGTGCGCGTGAGCCTTGACGGTGACTGGTCAGACTGGGTCCATGTAAAAAATAATACCCGGGAATAGCGATCAGCTGCTTCGCTTAGGGTTATTATTTATTTTAAATATGTTTAGTAAAGGCTGCATATAATTAAGAAAGTAATGGAATATATTATTCCTGTTAAAAAAAATAGTTTCAGATACAATTTTTGCCGATCCTTGCATTAAAAATCCTATAAAGTTATATCATTGGGTGTGTCTTGACCGAATCACCGGTCGATTCCAAGAAAATGTGTGTACAGCTGATTGCTGTTTCCGGCTTGGTTTACGAGAAAATACACAAGGTAATCTTAATCCCTGGTTATAAAACAATGCCTAGCAGAACAATAAATACTATTTAAATGGTAAATATATATGTTTGGTGATTTTTTATCTCAAATTTCGAATTTGTATTGACTAAGTGTCTCATCACCCGTTTGTTTGCCGGACTTCGCTGAAAGGGTACGGTGTAATTTTTTTCTGCGCATAATATTCAAATTTCTTTTTTTTCCAAAATATTGGACCCGCTAGAGGGGGTGCGCATTATACATGGGTGCGCACTATACTCAAGAAAGTGATCTAGTCGGTTAGGGTTATCCTCTGACAGATCCTGCTCTACCGCCCGTGCTGACGATGCTAAAGCTGATGCTAAAGGTTTTAATACCCTTCGAATTTCCGTTTCAATAAGTTTACGCAACTCCCGTATACTGAACTTTAAGAGTAGTAGGCCTTGAAAAGCCTGCCATTCTCTGTATATCCTCATCCAAACTATGTGCCTGGTCTGCTGCCTCAAAGCCATGAATAGGAAATACATCTTTCCTAAACCTGGGAGGCTTGAATGACAGAGTAAGTGTCAGCCTGGAAAAGTCCTCATCCAAAGATCTAATCATATCTGACATCATGGGGTCGATCGGAATCGACGTAGAATGTGTCCAAATAGTATCTTTCCCCCCGTTACCCGGGGAGGGTACTGAAATGAGGCGGTCAGCTACCCAATCAGGTACTTGTGCCAGGCCAAGGTGAGTATTCCATTCTGTCGAGGAATCTACCTCTTCACCATACGAATAATCCTACAAATCAGAACGATGTTGACGTGTGCGTCTAGATGGTGAACGACTTCTACTCCGATGTTTGGTGCTACCTATGACCGAGGGCTTAGATGAACTGCCTGGTGAATAGGAGTCACGAGTCGATGTCCAAGTACACGCAGGTGCACTGGTTCTACTCAATGATGAATGCATTGTATTATGACGCACAATGGGAGTATTATATACATTAGGCACTGGAGTAGGTGGTAGGCGTGGGCGCAGGATACAATTGTGTCATGGACTGCTGCCACATGGATTGTAAAAATAATTTGCATCCAATTAGTGTTCTGTAATGGCAATAGGCGCCTGAGCTTGCATCTGCTGCGCTGGATACATTGGTGCAGCGCTTAGCTGATCATGTGCTGCTTGCGTAATATTGTACGCTGATAGCCCTGGGGCTGGCATCATTGTAGATGCGCTCGGCGCAAGCATATGAGGCGCAATGGTGTAGGCTTGTGTGTTTGGGTTTTTTGCTACCCCCGACAAAGCATCTTGAGACGCTGGTGCACTGTTCGCAGATCTAGCAGATGTAGATTTCTCAGAAGACTGCAAATTAGGGTCAATTATAATACTCACAATATCCTCAGGATTGGAGGTTTTCGGCGGGACGTGCACTTCCGCAGTGACAGTAACGGCCGACATATTACCCGTCGAAGATAATGGTTGCATCATAATGACTGAACCATGTCCCTTGCTAATCAGTGATTGTGACATCTTCCTAGTCTCACGACTGGATTGCTGCAAAATATATTCGTGAGTAACCTGCCCATACCTCGTAAAACTCGTTGGGGAGAGATTTAGGCAAAAAACACATTTAGAATTTGGTGCACAAATTTGCGTACATGCCAAACAACGTGGATGAGGGTCTTTAATAGATTTTTTTCCACGACCTTTAGTACAACGGGCAAGCATAAGGTACGTGATATAGATACTTTGATGAAAAGGGACTGGAAAAAGTGCCGTAAAAAACTAGTTAATCTATCGGCAAATTTTGTAATGAGTTGAATGTGTATTCAATGATTTGTATATATACGCAACTCAATGAAACGCCAAAGCTAGTAGTATTCAAAAACACATAAATATGTTTTATACATACATAGCTGAGAATTGTAAACAAATTGACTACCCTGGCAGGCAAACAATTGTAACACAATTCAAAATATCGGTGAACAGCATGTGGCGGGAAAAAAAGACGCCTAATCAAATCATATACAACTTCACAACATGTTGAAAGTAATATGAAAAGAATCAGAGCTCCAGATAAGCTGCGTATCTGCGTGAAATACACATCAGAAATAGAGAAAGACGCATTAAAATAAAATCCAAGCGTATCAAATATGCAACGAACATTACAGATACACTACAAAAATAAAAATTGTGCGTATCATCTAAATATTGTGAAGTAACCCTGCGTATTCGATTAGCAACTTATTTTGAAATTATAAACGGCATTCCGTCAACCTTGCCAAACTCCACGATGACAGTTACATCATGATCATTTGCAATCACACTTTCTTGTGGAAGTATCGTGGTATTTTTTAGTCCTGTAAAGCTCTCGAACCCACACGGCACCAGTTTGCAGGGACTAGATGAATAGTGTTTAAATATTTAACTTAAATACCCACATGTGTAAAAACTAGTGGGTAACAGAAATTTGAATACCCAGATAGAATTACTGATACCCAATGATTTTAAAATGCATGGGTAAAATACCCACAACACCAAAAGCTTATCTGGAGCACTGAAGAATACATCACCCATCGCAGATGAATTTTATATTGTAGACGAAAACTGAAGGTCTAAATGAATTCAAACGAGAGCTCCGCTGGTACACGTCCGAGCTGTAGCGCGACAGGCAGTGATGTGAAGAGGTGACCTAGGTCACGTGAGGTAACAGGGACAGCGATGGTGTGGTGAAAAAGAGGGATTCAGGAACAGTTTATTTGACTTCACCCAGGACCATCACCGGTACGCCGTCCCAGGATTTTTGTCGCAAGGCAAGCAGTGAATGCATTAAGGAGTAATGCAGGATAAGTAAAAAATTAATTATTTAAAGTTTTGCAAGAAACAGAAATCTATTTCAATGTTTACAAATTCTTGATTCGAACCCACAATCATAGGTTTCTGGCGTGACCAAGGGACGCAACTCTGCACAGCAAATCGCGGCGCCTTAGACGCCTCGGCCACCCGTGCCCCCTTTCAAGATTGGGTGAAAGAGACACTGCTTGGAGTCGCTGCTTTTTTCGACACCAACTCTGACAAGTCTTAATACTAGTAATAACAACAGGGCATGGCATGCAAGTTCAAATTTCTCTTAATCACAATATTTTTTCGGATTTATGGGGTACAAATCAGCGAGGATTTCAAGCAAAGTTCCATTGGCAGGTAATTCAGGAAAAAAAATCATTTTGTTCACATTTGGGATATTTATAAAGTTAGTTTTTTTCTTCTGAAATTCAGAGGTATGTAAACATTGAAAACATCAAATTCAATGAAACAATTTAAAAACTGAGATAAAAGGCCTTTCACTTTACTGGTCCTGTTACCAGGGAAATACAAGTCACCTCTACAAGGCCAAAATATTAGTTAAATATTATGAGGATGTAAATTTTAATTCCAATTTGGTAATCGTACTGTATTTTCCAGCAGACATGGGGCACAGTACGTCTGAAAGCAGGTCCGGATAAATCCCTGCCAGTGCTCCTGTTCATGTAGCGAGGTTTTAATGTGCCTGCCATCATTGCGGAACATGAGCTAGAGATCATACATCTTGTATACAAGGACTGTAGGTATACTGTGAAAGGCTGTATCTACCTGTGTCATGGGGCAGCATCCCCAGCTTCCTGACGCCATCTTACAACAGGTAGAGCCTGTTGGACACTCCGTCTCACCCCCAGGACACTCCACCGAAACTCCCACCTCCTGTAGAACAGAACACACATGTAATAGAGCATCTCACCCCTGACACACCAACCCCCTGTAGAACAGAACACACATGAAACAGAGAATCTCACCCCTGACACACCCACCTCCTGTTACTAGAACATAACACACATGTAACAGAGAATCTCACCCCTGACACACCCACCTCCTGTTACTAGAACAGAACACACATGTAATAGAGAATCTCACCCCTGACACACCCACCTCCTGTAGAACAGAACACACATGTAACAGAGAATCTCACCCCTGACACACCCACCTCCTGTTACTAGAACAGAACACACATGTAATAGAGAATCTCACCCCTGACACACCCACCTCCTGTTACTAGAACATAACACATGTGTAATAGAGAATCTCACCCCTGACACACCCACCTCCTGTTACTAGAACATAACACATGTGTAATAGAGAATCTCACCCCTGACGCACCCACCTCCTGTTACTAGAACATAACACACATGTAATAGAGAATCTCACCCCTGACACACCCACCTCCTGTTACTAGAACATAACACACATGTAATAGAGAATCTCACCCCTGACGCACCCACCTCCTGTTACTAGAACATAACACACATGTAATAGAGAATCTCACCCCTGACACACCCACCTCCTGTAGAACAGAACACACATGTAATAGAGAATCTCACCCCTGACACTGCCACCTCCTGTTACTAGAACATAAGACATATGTAATAGAGAATCTCACCCCTGACGCACCCACCTCCTGTTACTAGAACATAACACACATGTAATAGAGAATCTCACCCCTGACACACCCACCTCCTGTTACTAGAACATAACACACATGTAACAGAGAATCTCACCCCTGACACACCCACCTCCTGTTACTAGAACAGAACACACATGTAATAGAGAATCTCACCCCTGACACACCCACCTCCTGTAGAACAGAACACACATGTAACAGAGAATCTCACCCCTGACACACCCACCTCCTGTTACTAGAACAGAACACACATGTAATAGAGAATCTCACCCCTGACACACCCACCTCCTGTTACTAGAACATAACACATGTGTAATAGAGAATCTCACCCCTGACACACCCACCTCCTGTTACTAGAACATAACACATGTGTAATAGAGAATCTCACCCCTGACGCACCCACCTCCTGTTACTAGAACATAACACACATGTAATAGAGAATCTCACCCCTGACACACCCACCTCCTGTTACTAGAACATAACACACATGTAATAGAGAATCTCACCCCTGACGCACCCACCTCCTGTTACTAGAACATAACACACATGTAATAGAGAATCTCACCCCTGACACACCCACCTCCTGTAGAACAGAACACACATGTAATAGAGAATCTCACCCCTGACACTGCCACCTCCTGTTACTAGAACATAAGACATATGTAATAGAGAATCTCACCCCTGACGCACCCACCTCCTGTTACTAGAACATAACACACATGTAATAGAGAATCTCACCCCTGACACACCCACCTCCTGTTACTAGAACATAACACATGTGTAATAGAGAATCTCACCCCTGACACACCCACCTCCTGTTACTAGAACATAACACATGTGTAATAGAGAGTCTCACCCCTGACGCACCCACCTCCTGTTACTAGAACATAACACACATGTAATAGAGAATCTCACCCCTGTCACACCCACCTCCTGTTACTGGAACATAACACACATGTAATAGAGAATCTCACCCCTGACGCACCCACCTCCTGTTACTAGAACATAACACATGTGCAATAGAGAATCTCACCCCTGACACACCCACCTCCTGTAGAACAGAACACACATGTAACAGAGAATCTCACCCCTGACACTGCCACCTCCTGTTACTAGAACAGAACACACATGTAATAGAGAATCTCACCCCTGACACACCCACCTCCTGTTACTAGAACATAACACACATGTAATAGAGAATCTCACCCCTGACACACCCACCTCCTGTAGAACAGAACACACATGTAACAGAGAATCTCACCCCTGACACACCCACCTCCTGTTACTAGAACATAACACACATGTAACAGAGAATCTCACCCCTGACACACCCACCTCCTGTTACTAGAACAGAACACACATGTAATAGAGAATCTCACCCCTGACACACCCACCTCCTGTAGAACAGAACACACATGTAACAGAGAATCTCACCCCTGACACACCCACCTCCTGTTACTAGAACAGAACACACATGTAATAGAGAATCTCACCCCTGACACACCCACCTCCTGTTACTAGAACATAACACATGTGTAATAGAGAATCTCACCCCTGACACACCCACCTCCTGTTACTAGAACATAACACATGTGTAATAGAGAATCTCACCCCTGACGCACCCACCTCCTGTTACTAGAACATAACACACATGTAATAGAGAATCTCACCCCTGACACACCCACCTCCTGTTACTAGAACATAACACACATGTAATAGAGAATCTCACCCCTGACGCACCCACCTCCTGTTACTAGAACATAACACACATGTAATAGAGAATCTCACCCCTGACACACCCACCTCCTGTAGAACAGAACACACATGTAATAGAGAATCTCACCCCTGACACTGCCACCTCCTGTTACTAGAACATAAGACATATGTAATAGAGAATCTCACCCCTGACGCACCCACCTCCTGTTACTAGAACATAACACACATGTAATAGAGAATCTCACCCCTGACACACCCACCTCCTGTTACTAGAACATAACACATGTGTAATAGAGAATCTCACCCCTGACACACCCACCTCCTGTTACTAGAACATAACACATGTGTAATAGAGAGTCTCACCCCTGACGCACCCACCTCCTGTTACTAGAACATAACACACATGTAATAGAGAATCTCACCCCTGTCACACCCACCTCCTGTAGAACAGAACACACATGTAACAGAGAATCTCACCCCTGACACTGCCACCTCCTGTTACTAGAACAGAACACACATGTAATAGAGAATCTCACCCCTGACACACCCACCTCCTGTTACTAGAACATAACACACATGTAATAGAGAATCTCACCCCTGACACACCCACCTCCTGTTACTAGAACATAACACACATGTAATAGAGAATCTCACCCCTGACGCACCCACCTCCTGTTACTAGAACATAACACATGTGTAATAGAGAATCTCACCCCTGACGCACCCACCTCCTGTTACTAGAACATAACACATGTGTAATAGAGAATCTCACCCCTGACACACCCACCTCCTGTAGAACAGAACACACATGTAACAGAGAATCTCACCCCTGACACACCCACCTCCTGTTACTAGAACATAACACACATGTAACAGAGAATCTCACCCCTGACACACCCACCTCCTGTTACTAGAACAGAACACACATGTAATAGAGAATCTCACCCCTGACACACCCACCTCCTGTAGAACAGAACACACATGTAACAGAGAATCTCACCCCTGACACACCCACCTCCTGTTACTAGAACAGAACACACATGTAATAGAGAATCTCACCCCTGACACACCCACCTCCTGTTACTAGAACATAACACATGTGTAATAGAGAATCTCACCCCTGACACACCCACCTCCTGTTACTAGAACATAACACATGTGTAATAGAGAATCTCACCCCTGACGCACCCACCTCCTGTTACTAGAACATAACACACATGTAATAGAGAATCTCACCCCTGACACACCCACCTCCTGTTACTAGAACAGAACACACATGTAATAGAGAATCTCACCCCTGACACACCCACCTCCTGTAGAACAGAACACACATGTAATAGAGAATCTCACCCCTGACACACCCACCTCCTGTTACTAGAACAGAACACACATGTAATAGAGAATCTCACCCCTGACACACCCACCTCCTGTTACTAGAACATAACACATATGTAATAGAGAATCTCACCCCTGACACACCCACCTCCTGTTACTAGAACATAACACATATGTAATAGAGAATCTCACCCCTGACACACCCACCTCCTGTTACTAGAACAGAACACACATGTAATAGAGAATCTCACCCCTGACACACCCACCTCCTGTTACTAGAACATAACACACATGTAATAGAGAATCTCACCCCTGACACACCCACCTCCTGTAGAACAGAACACACATGTAATAGAGAATCTCACCCCTGACACACCCACCTCCTGTTACTAGAACATAACACACATGTAATAGAGAATCTCACCCCTGACACACCCACCTCCTGTAGAACAGAACACACATGTAACAGAGAATCTCACCCCTGACACTGCCACCTCCTGTTACTAGAACAGAACACACATGTAATAGAGAATCTCACCCCTGACACACCCACCTCCTGTAGAACATAACACACATGTAATAGAGAATCTCACCCTGGGACTCTCCACTGACACACCCACCTCCTGTTACTGGAACATGTTATCATCTTACCATTGTTATCATTGCATCAAAATTCTTTTCTGTTATATTATTGAGTATGTCTTAACGTAATCACCAGTAGATTGAGAGAAAACGTGTGTACAGCTGATTGCTATTTCCGGCTTTGTTTACAAGACAATATACACGGTAATCTTTATCCCTATAAAACAATGCCTAGCATAACAAGAAATACAATCGAAATAGTCAATCATAATGTCTAGTGATATTTAATCGTAAATTATCACAATTTCATTGACAAACTTTGTCACAGCGTTGTCCATTCACCTGGAGAGATACGATGTAATTTTTTTACCAACAGAAATAGGGTTTGATGAAAGTGTAACCTTTACATAGGCCGACCCCTTTGTACAGAATTCTGTTTCTTGTCCTTAAAACTTGGCTTATCCATGGTCATAGACGGTAGGTACACTTCGGCAGCACCAGGACAATCTTTCAAAATATTCCACGACTGCGTGAAAATAGTGGGGCTAGGTATAAAGTGGGATATCACCATGATGGATAGAAGTCATTAGACATCGCCCATGGGGGGTCTTACAGGACAGTACCATGAACATACTGGTACATAAGATGGTACTGCCATTGAAAGCATCACTGAAGAATGACATACCTCCCCTTGCTTACCATTATTCTGTAAATAGTTTGAGTGGATTAAGGCTTAGACAACTGGGCCACCCGTGCCCCCCAGACAAACCTAGAAACATAATCGGGTCGTAAAGGGGTTGGAACCTTGGTTCTGCCGTGCCCAAGGGATGCTCCCTAGCAAATTGCAGCGCCTCAATAGACTGGGCCACCCGTGCCCTTATGTGCATTAGAGTTGGCGATATATGGTAGGGATGGGAGCAGCTAGGCCAGTTTTACCTGAACATGCATCAGGGTCTTCTGTCTCATCTGTTGGCTGTCTGCACCAGGGTCACTGATCGTGATGCCTCCTGAAGACTGGCTTGTTGAAGACTTCTGCATCCAGGAAACTGAGACTCCATCTTGTCTGTTACATTTGCCGGCTGACATGTCACAAGTTGTTCCAGAGGGGCAGCAGTGTACTTTGTCAGGACAACACACGGCCTGGAAACAGAAAGAAGCAGTGATAACACAAAACGTTTTAATTGGCGAGTGAGTGAGTGAGTGAGTGAGTGAGTGAGTGAGTGAGTGAGTGAGTGAGTGAGTGAGTGAGTGAGTGAGTGAGTGAGTGAGTGAGTGAGTGAGTGAGTGAGTGAGTGAGTGCTTTCAGCAATTTCCCAGCAATATCACGGCGGGGGACACCACAAATGGCATAACACATTGTACCCATTGAGGAATCGAACCCGGGTCTTCAGCGTGATGAGCGAACGCTTTAACCACCAGGCTACCCCACCGCCCCCAGCTATACTGAACAAAACAAAGTTAGGGATCATGAAATATGTTTACCGTTCAACATAATCAAATATGGTACATAGTTTCTTGAGAAGTAGGAAAACTGTGGCAACAACCGATACTCGTGATTTTTAAACATGAACATGATGAATCAGGTTGTTAAAATCAATTCTGTATGTAAAGAGTTTAAGAACAAGAGATTTTTAATGTTAAAAATAGCCAAAACTTGAGCAGATTGTCATTTCTTTATGTGGAAACTAGGGTTGGGACGAGTCCAAATTTACTACCCCTGTACCAATCCTCCTATTACCCGACCCTATCAGAGTACCCGCTGTAGGTCTCAAGGGATAGGTACAAAATGTATGATTGGGAAACGTTTGACCATAGCCCTGGCAAAATGTTTTGAGATACACATATAAAACGATCTGGTCATGCATACACTGAAATTGACTGAAGCTTTATTTTTATTCAAACATATATATGTCAGAAGGAAAGTGTGCATCGTCAGAAAGAAACTCGAACATTAGTGACCTGTAGTGTAACTATAGAGTTTTAGATAGTTTTTGTCATTAAACTATATATCACATGACTAACCACAGGTCCAGGTAGTCCTATGGGTACCCTGGTCCTACTCAGTACCCACCCAACCCGGGTCCCTGAGTTACCCAGCCCAGCCCTTGTGGAAACAACAGCGTATTGAATGAATAACATGCTACATGTACCCCCACTTACCCTCAAGCACTTACAAACATCAGTAACAATCTTGTACGTTACATCAATACAACCTAACAAGTTAACGACCATTTACTATGTGTGAACAAAGCCTCCATCCTGTCCAGTGGGATACCTTTATGCATGCCTCATGTGAGATGTCTATCTGCACCTTTTTCTCAAGCACACATAAATGTTGGAATCTGATTGGGTGAGGCCCATTCTATTATTTTCAATACACCCTGCTAACATGTAAGGTACATTTCTTGTGTTTCCCTCTTGAATTACAGAACTATTGGCATTACATTTGCAACAAGCCAACCGCAGTTACGAATTAATGATGTATGACGTTATTTTCCAAGTGAAGTGTGAGTGAGTGAGTTGGATTTAACGCCACTTTTAACAGAATTCCAGTTATATCATGGCGTGGCAGCTTAATGTGGGAGGAAAGCCTGAAGTGATGCAGGTCTCAGACGTTTACCACTTTGGTGAAACCCACGAGCACGGGTATGGTGCTGACAAACCTAGAAACCAAATCGGGGCGAACCTGGATTCGAACCCACAATCATAGGTTTGTGGCGTGCCCAAAGGACGCAACTCTGCACAGCGGATTGAGGAGCCTTAGATGAAATAGATCCATGGGCGATTATCTGTTTTCTTAAATGCCTAACTGTGGTACTCTATCAAATTTGGACCAGAGCATGCATGCATGAGACATACCTGCAATATCATTGGGTGTGCGGTAAGATAAATTTGTTGTCCACCGGTCATCAACTGGTAGCATCGATCCATGCCATTGGGATACGATGACATGCATCAACCAAGTCATTGAGTCTCACCACCCGATCCCGTTAGTCGCCTCTTACAACGAGCATAGTCAACTCTCATGGAAAGGTGATCTTCATGGGGCACATATGAAGTAACACACTTTACGTGAAGGCATTACAGACCAAGTGAAGTGACGCCCTTTACGTGAAGGCATTACAGATGAAGAGAAGTAACTCTTTACGTGAAGGCATTAGAGACCAAGGGAAATAACACCCTTTAAGTGAAGGCATTACAGACCAAGTGAAGTGAAGCCCTTCAAGTGAAGGCATTACAGACCAAGTGAAGTGAAGCCCTTCAAGTGAAGGCATTACAGACCAAGTGAAGTGAAGCCCTTGATGTGAAGGCAATGCAGACAAAGTGACGTGAAGCCTTTGATGTTAAGGCAATACAGACCAAGTGAAGTAACACCCTTTACGTGAAGGCATTACAGACCAAGTGAAGTGATGCCCTTGATGTGAAGGCAATACAGACCAAGTGAAGTGATGCCCTTGCTGTGAAGGCATTACAGACCAAGTGAAGTGACGCCCTTGATGTGAAGCCAATACAGACCAAGTGAAGTGATGTCCTTGGTGTGAAGGCATTACAGATGAAGAGAAGTAACTCTTTACGTGAAGGCATTACAGACCAAGTGAAGTGATGCCCTTGATGTGAAGGCAATACAGACCAAGTGAAGTGAAGCCCTTCAAGTGAAGGCATTACAGACCAAGTGAAGTGAAGCCCTTGATGTGAAGGCAATACAGACCAAGTGAAGTGAAGCCCTTCATGTGAAGGAAATACAGACCAAGTGAAGTGACACCCTTGATGTGAAGGCAATACAGACCAAGTGAAGTGATGCCCTTGATGTGAAGGCATTACAGACCAAGTGAAGTGATGTCTTTGATGTGAAGGCAATACAGACCAAGTAAAGTGATGCCCTTGATGTGAAGGCAATACAATACAGACCAAGTGAAGTGATGCCCTTCAAGTGAAGGCAATACAGACCAAGTGAAGTAACACCCTTGATGTGAAGGCAATACAGACAAAGTGAAGTGAAGCCCTTGATGTTAAGGCAATACAGACCAAGTGAAGTAACACCCTTGATGTGAAGGCAATACAGACAAAGTGAAGTGAAGCCCTTGATGTTAAGGCAATACAGACCAAGTGAAGTAACACCCTTTACGTGAAGGCATTACAGACCAAGTGAAGTAACACCCTTGATGTGAAGGCAATACAGACCAAGTGAGGTGATGCCCTTTCCATGAAGGCATTACAGACCAAGTGAAGTAATGCCCTTGATGTGAAGGCAATACAGACCAAGTGAAGTGATGCCCTTGATGTGAAGGCATCACAGACCAGGTGAAGTGATGTCCTTGATGTGAAGGCAATACAGACAAAAGTTAAGTAACACCCTTGATGTGAAGGCAATACAGACCACGTGAAGTGACGCCCTTCATGTGAAGGCAATACAGACCAAGTGAAGTGATGCCCTTGGTGTGAAGGCAATACAGACCAAGTGAAGTGATGCCCTTGATGTGAAGGCAATACAGACCAAGTGAAGTGACGCCCTTGATGTGAATACAATACAGACCAAGTGAGGTGAAGCCCTTGATGTGAAGGCAATACAGACCAAGTGAAGTGACGCCCTTGATGTGAAGGCATTACAGATGAAGAGAAGTAACTCTTTACGTGAAGGCAATACAGACCAAGTGAAGTGATGCCCTTGATGTGAAGGCAATACAGACCATGTGAAGTGATGCCCTAGATGTGAAGGCAATACAGACCAAGTGAAGTGACGCCCTTGATGTGAAGGCATTACAGATGAAGAGAAGTAACTCTTTACGTGAAGGCAATACAGACCAAGTGAAGTGATGCCCTTGATGTGAAGGCAATACAGACCAAGTGAAGTGATGCCCTTGGTGTGAAGACAATACAGAGCAAGTGAAGTGAACCCTTGATGTGAAGGCAATACAGACCAAGTGAAGTGACGCCCTTGATGTGAAGGCATTACAGATGAAGAGAAGTAACTCTTTACGTGAAGGCAATACAGACCAAGTGAAGTGATGCCCTTGATGTGAAGGCAATACAGACCATGTGAAGTGATGCCCTAGATGTGAAGGCAATACAGACCAAGTGAAGTGACGCCCTTGATGTGAAGGCATTACAGATGAAGAGAAGTAACTCTTTACGTGAAGGCAATACAGACCAAGTGAAGTGATGCCCTTGATGTGAAGGCAATACAGACCATGTGAAGTGATGCCCTAGATGTGAAGGCAATACAGACCAAGTGAAGTGATGCCCTTGATGTGAAGGCATTACAGACCAAGTGAAGTGATGCCCTTGATGTGAAGGCAATACAGACCAAGTGAAGTGATGCCCTTGATGTGAAGGCAATACAGACCAAGTGAAGTGATGCCCTTGATGTGAAGGCAATACAGACCAAGTGAAGTGATGCCCTTGATGTGAAGGCATTACAGACCAAGTGAAGTGATGCCCTTGATGTGAAGGCATTACAGACCAAGTGAAGTGATGCCCTTGATGTGAAGGCAATACAGACCAAGTGAAGTGACACCCTTGATGTGAAGGCAATACAGACCAAGTGAAGTGAAGCCCTTGATGTGAAGGCAATACAGACCAAGTGAAGTAACATCCTTGATGTGAAGGCAATGCAGACAAAGTGACGTGAAGCCTTTGATGTTAAGGCAATACAGACCAAGTGAAGTAACACCCTTTACGTGAAGGCATTACAGACCAAGTGAAGTGACGCCCTTGATGTGAATACAATACAGACCAAGTGAGGTGAAGCCCTTGATGTGAAGGCAATACAGACCAAGTGAAGTGACGCCCTTGATGTGAAGGAAATACAGACCAAGTGAGGTGAAGCCCTTGATGTGAAGGAAATACAGACCAAGTGAAGTGAGCCCTTGATCTGATGCCAGATGTGAAGTTCTTGGATTAAAAGCCAATAATGACAAAGTAGTCACGTCAAAAACGACTAATATTGCAATACTGATTCACAAACACTTGTTAATAACAAAAGAAGTTTATTTTCACACATCTCATACAAGACATTTAAAATATGGATATATTTACAAAAACATCCACAAGCAGCAGGCCTCTGTATGTGGCTACCTGTCTATTTATCTAAATATGTATCAATGCACTATGACAATTACAGGAAGAAGATACTTACAGATTATGAATGGATTTGTATAAAACACCTCGTGTTGTTCTATCCTATTAAACAACTGGCATGTTACCAAAGAACAGAGCTGGAGGAGGAATGCCAAAACAGCACTTAAAGTAACATGTACATATGACTAAAATACAACAATAATATCATTTGCAAAAATGTATTCAATGTTTGCAATGCACGTAAAAGCCAGTCCCAGAAGTATCTTTGCTGAGTGGTACGATACATGGAGGTTCAAGGTGTACCTCAAGGTGTACCTCAAGGTGTACCATCATGCACCTCATTTATCCTGCACATCCTATCATAACACATGAAAAAGAATCATCATTGTGAATTACATATATTTCTCATTGCTGACTATTTCTATGTGGGCCTTTGATGTAGCTTGTGTCAGTCAGGGAAAAGAATGTCTTACAGTTTGCGAAAACTTTGAAAATTGTGAAGATGCTAGTAAAAATAAATAAGTAATGCAAGCGAACAACCATCCTGGATATCTGACGAAACAGTTTCCATTGGGTGCAAAAGGCAAAGGACCACTGAAAGTAAGGGAGTGAGTATGGTTTTACGCCGCTTTTAGCAATACTCCAGCAATATCACGGCGGGGACACCAGAAATGGGCTTCACACATTGTACCCATGTTGGGAATCGAACCCGGGTCTTTGGCGTGATGAGCGAACGCTTTAACCACTTGGCTACCCGACCGCCCCTGAAAGTAAGTGATGACACTAGATGTTCGTGAAAAGGGTAAGCACGTCCTGCCCTTCCAGTGATGTCATGCAGTCTGTACAGGACTACAAGCCAACTTGTGTAGGTTTATAGATAACGGCATCTGGCCATTGTAGTGAGTGAGTGAGCGAGCTTGGTTTTACGCCGCTTTTAGCAATACTCCAGCAATATCACAGCGGGGAGACCAGAAATGGGCTTCACACATTGTACCCATGTTGGGAATCGAACCCCGGTCTTTGGCGTGACGAGCAAACGCTTTATCCACTAGGCTACCCGACCGCCCTCTGGCCATTGTAATCATAATGAGTCAGTGAGTATGGTTTTACGCCACTTTTTGCAATATTCCAGCAATATCACGGTGGGGGACACCAGAAATGGGCTTTACACATTGTACCCATGTGGGGAATCGAACCCGGGTCTTCAGCGTGACGAGCGAAAGTTTTAACCACTTGGCTACCCCACCGCCCATAATCATAATGAAATTGCTTACATTACAAACACTACACATGATATTCTGATCACATGATGTATCACAGATGGGGAAGAGTGAGTGAGTGAGTGAGGTTTTGATCTGCTCTTAATATTTGGGCAATATCACGGCAGAGGGCACAATAAATGGTCTTCACACAGTGTACCAATTTTGGGAATAGAACCAAGGCCTGGCCAAATCTTGGCAACAAGGCTACGCCTCTACCCTTTGGGGAAAAAAGACTTGACATATATACTGACAATACAAACTACCAGTACTATCATTAAATTAGGTTTTTACTTGTGTGGTTTAAAGTTTGAGGTATGTCATTGATGTGAGAACCCCGCGACACAGAAATGTGCTTCCCATCCGCAAAAATGTATAGAATGGACAATTAACAATAAATATTGTGTCCCGGGGGATGCACAAAAATATTCAATGTACTAAAACATAAAAATCCTGTAACTGAAGTCATCAATAAATCTTACAGTACAGTATGCTACACCATTTCATTACTTTACAGGACTTTCATATTTCCCGTAAGGACTAGGGATGGTATTGGAGGTTTAAAGTGCATCACAATATTTTGCAATGCACAAGGCCGTATTGCGATACGTATCACGATATATTGTATAATTCAAAATTTTTAATTCAGAAGCAATCTGATACATTAAGGTATGAACTGAAGATTATAAATGGAGCAAAACAAGATGCTGGTACAACATAAAGTTTACTCATTCAAAAAATATGCAGATATACCGGTAATACCTCACACCCTTAGAGAACCCTTGTAGTTAGTAACTGTGGGTCCTCTGGACCACTAGTTTTGTAGGTCAAGGTAAAACCCTGAAAAAATATTTAACAAATCTTCTAATCTACAGTAAAATCAAATGAAATATAGTGAGGTCAACAATATCTGGTTGCTGGGCAACAGCCAATCACATCATGTGACATAGAGCCTTGAATTGACACAAATCAGCAAGGGTGAGTGAACTCTGACCCTTCGCTATCATTTTCAACATATGCATTGTTAAAAGACAAATAATATGTGATGAATGAACCTCATTTGGTTACAAAATGAATCTTACATAGTTATGGACAACCAGTCAAAGTGACCTATAGCTGGAATCCAAATCGCCAGTCATTTGGAAATTTTGTCCATCTATGGTTGATGTCCAATGCTCATCTGAATGACTGTCATCTTCTGACTAGCTGGACGTTTGTTGAGCCAGGGAACAGACACACCCCCTGCTTTATTACATTTGCCATGTGGCATGTCACATGTGGTCCCATTTGGACAGCAGTGGGCGCCATCGGAGCAGCACACAGCCTGGGGAAGGGAAGCATTCAATTAGGACTCGCTTGTCTCAGGTTGATTTGATACCAGATGACTGGCGAGTGAGTGAGTGAGTGAATCATAATGATAAATTTAACGCAAGCAATTATGCAGCTATTCAAAAGCCAACATTTGTAATGAACTGAGTTCACTGTGTGCTTGATGTGAGTTAAGCATTCAAATCTGGAAATGGACATACACATGTACAGACAAGTACATAGAGCAAAACGTCAAGCTGAAGTATAATCATCCAAATGTCTTTTTTAGCCTGCATCCAGTTTACATCATGAGAACCGGCCCCAAATCTATGGTTACATATACAGTACTGTACAAGTAGATTTCTAGTAATATTCCTTTCCTTAAATGAAATATGCATGCATATCAATTTCCTGCAAGATATGTCCATGCTCAGATGAAGTGAGATACATCTCAATATGTCTGCAGCCTCCAGTGAGAGGCATCCATGCTCAGACCAAGTGAGAGGCATCCATGCTCAGGTCAAGTGAGAGACATCCATGCTCAGGTCAAGTGAGAGACATCTCAATATGTCTGTGGCTTCCAGTGAGAGGCATCCTTGCTCGGGTCAAGTGAGATACATCTCAATATGTCTGTAGCTTCAAGTGAGAGGCATTCATGCTGAGATCAAGTGAGAGGCATCCATGCTCAGACCAAGTGAGAGGCATCCATGCTCAGACCAAGTGAGAGGCATCCATGCTCAGACCAAGTGAGAGACATCTCAATATGTCTGTGGCTTCCAGTGAGAGGCATCCTTGCTCGGGTCAAGTGAGATACATCTCAATATGTCTGTAGCTTCAAGTGAGAGGCATTCATGCTGAGATCAAGTGAGAGGCATCCATGCTCAGACCAAGTGAGAGGCATTCATGCTCAGACCAAGTGAGAGGCATCCATGCTCAGACCAAGTGAGAGGCATTCATGCTCAGACCAAGTGAGAGGCATCCATGCTCAGACCAAGTGAGAGGCATCCATGCTCAGGTCAAGTGAGATATATCTCAATATGTCTGTAGCTTCAAGTGAGAGGCATTCATGCTGAGATCAAGTGAGAGGCATTCATGCTCAGACCAAGTGAGAGGCATCTCAATATGTCTGTAGCCTCCAGTGAGAGGCATCCATGCTCAGGTCAAGTGAGATATATCTCAATATGTCTGTAGCCTCTAGTGAGAGGCATCCATGCTCAGGTCAAGTGAGATACATCTCAATATGTCTGTAGCCTCCAGTGAGAGGCATCCATGCTCAGGTTAAGTGAGATACATCTTAATATGTCTGTAGCCTTCAGTGAGAGGCATCCATGCTCAGGTCAAGTGAGATACATCTCGATATATCTGTAGCCTCCAGTGAGAGGCATCCATGCTCAGGTCAAGTGAGATACATCTCAATATGACTGTAGCCTCCAGTGAGAGGCATCCATGCTCAGGTCAAGTGAGATACATCTCAATATGACTGTAGCCTCCAGTGAGAGGCATCCATGCTCAGGTCAAGTGAGAGGCATCTCTATATATCTGTAGCCTCCAGTGAGAGGCATCCATGCTCAGGTCAAGTGAGAGACATCTCAATATGTCTGTAGCCTCCAGTGAGAGGCATCCATGCTCAGATTAAGTGAGATATATCTCAATATGTCTGTAGCCTCCAGTGAGAGGCATCCATGCTCAGGTCAAGTGAGATACATCGATAGATTTAAAGTCACTGATGTCCATCCATTTTCTAAGGTTTACCATGAGATGTGTACATACACAGACTTTGCATGCAATATGTCCATGCTCACTTATAACCTCCACTCTGTCAATATGAAATATATAACTCAACCCTAAGACTACAGTAAACTTGTAAATTAGGACCGAGTGGTCAAACAACATGCAAGGTGTGACTGGCTTGTAATTCCATGCAGTAATCACCTGAGGGAGGGGGCAACACGCCCACTCTCCATTCACTCGTTTACAACAGGTGTTGTTTCCAGGACAGAAATGGCTGGGGTCACACATCACATCCTTCACTTTCCTTACAGCTGGACGTTTGTTGAGCCAGGGAACAGACACACCCCCTGCTTTATTACATTTGCCATGTGGCATGTCACATGTGGTCCCATTGGGACAGCAGTGGGCGCCATCGGAGCAGCACACAGCCTGGGAAAGGGAAGAATTTACTTAGGACTCTCTTTTCTCTGGTGGATTTGATACCAGAGGACTGGCTTGAAGTGAATAATGCTGCATTTTGCATAACAGTAGCATGTGGTGTCTCCTAGAAATTGTGCACATTCTTCATAAAAAAACCAATCTCAATTCAAATTAGGCAATATTAAGCTGATTAAAAGTAATCAAGTAAAGGCAGTCAGCTCAAGACAGATCCACCATACATCAGAGTAACATCAGAGTGAGACAACAGTCTCAAAGTGGTCGGCCATCGTACAACAGGTGCTTCTGTCAGGGTAGAAGTTCACACTGGCAGTGGTACTGCCAACACATGACATGCTAGACACAGACACAGCCGTCAGACTAAACTGAGGCATAGGACAGCATCCCCACTGGTGGTTGGCCATCATACAGCAGGTGTCCCCGTTCACACACTCATGTGTGGCATCACACTGGATGTCACCAACGTCCTTCCTAATGGCTGAAGTCTTCTCCATCCACGCTGTAACTACGCCCCCCTTACAACATGTTTTAGTGACCAAGTCACAGGTATTACCCTCAGGACATCAATGGGAGTGGTCAGAACAGCATACGGCCTACCAGATAATATACATAAACATGACTTTATGTGTACATATTTCATATTTAAATATTCCATAGCATCATGTTCATGCATATTCGCAGCCTTTTCTGTGAAATATATTTATTCATGTATTAATGCTACAAAGTGATGTGTGCATATATCTTTGGCCTCCTGTGAGATTTGATCATGCAGATACATTGCCTCCATTGGTATGTGGTCTTGGACATTCATAGCCTCTAGTGAAATATGGTAATACATGCATATGTTGGGCCTCTTGTGAAACATGTCCAATCAATACAGTTGAGTCTTCCAAATTCGAAGTGAGATATGTCCACACAAGGACAACTGTGACATGTGCTCAGTCACAGATAAAAAGTAAGATGGGAGATATTGCCAGTGAGATATGTTTAATCCATACAGAACAGTGGGATCTTCTTACCCAATACATAGTGAGATATGTCCACACAAGGACAACTGTGAGATGGATCATCACTAGGCATTCAGTGAGATGTGGCCATCCATAGATTTACAGTGAGATGTGTCCATACACGGACTTTGCATGCAACATGTCCATGCTCACTTATAACCTCCACTCTGTCAATATGAAATATATAACTCAACCCTAAGACTACAGTAAACTTGTAAATTAGGACCGAGTGGTCAAACAACATGCAAGGTGTGACTGGCTTGTAATTCCATGCAGTAATCACCTGAGGGAGGGGGCAACACGCCCACTCTCCATTCACTCGTTTACAACAGGTGTTGTTTCCAGGACAGAAATGGCTGGGGTCACACATCACATCCTTCACTTTCCTTACAGCTGGACGTTTGTTGAGCCAGGGAACAGACACACCCCCTGCTTTATTACATTTGCCATGTGGCATGTCACATGTGGTCCCATTGGGACAGCAGTGGGCGCCATCGGAGCAGCACACAGCCTGGGGAAGGGAAGCATTCAATTAGGACTCTCTTGTCTCGGGTTGATTTGATACCAGATGACTGGCGAGTGAGTGAGTGAATCATAATGATAAATTTAACGCAAGCAATTATGCAGCTATTCAAAAGCCAACATTTGTAATGAACAGAGTTCACTGTGTGCTTGATGTGAGTTAAGCATTCAAATCTGGAAATGGACATACACATGTACAGACAAGTACATGGAGCAAAACGTCAAGCTGAAGTAAAATCATCCAAATGTCTTTTTTAGCCTGCATCCAGTTTACATCATGAGAACAGGCGCAAAATCTATGGTTACATATACAGTACTGTACAAGTAGATTTCTAGTAATATTCCTTTCCTTAAATTTAATATGCATGCATATCAATTTCCTGCAAGATATGTCCATGCTCAGATAAAGTGAGATACATCTCGATATGTCTGTAGCCTCCAGTGAGAGGCATCCATGCTCAGGTCAAGTGAGATACATCTCAATATGTCTGTAGCCTCCAGTGAGAGGCATCCATGCTCGGATCAAGTGAGATACATCTCAATATGTCTGTAGCCTCCAGTGAGAGGCATCCATGCTCAGGTCAAGTGAGATACATCTCAATATGTCTGTAGCCTCCAGTGAGAGGCATCCATGCTCGGATCAAATGAGAGACATTCAAATGTGTCTGTAGCCTCCAGTGAGAGGCATATATGCTCAGATCAAGTGAGATACATCTCGATATATCTGTAGCCTCCAGTGAGAGGCATCCATGCTCAGATCAAGTGAGATACATCTCAATATGTCTGTAGCCTCCAGTGAGAGGCATCCATGCTCGGATCAAATGAGAGACATTGAAATATGACTGTAGCCTCCAGTGAGAGGCATCTATGCTCAGATCAAGTGAGATACATCTCAATATGTCTGTAGCCTCCAGTGAGAGGCATCCATGCTCGGATCAAATGAGAGACATTGAAATATGTCTGTAGCCTCCAGTGAGAGTCATCCATGCTCGGATCTAGTGAGATACATCGATAGATTTACAGTCACTGATGTCCATCCATTTTCTAAGGTTTACCATGAGATGTGTACATACACGGACTTTGCATGCAACATGTCCATGCTCACTTATAACCTTCAATCTGTCAATATGAAATATATAACTCAACCCTAAGACTACACTAAACTTGTAAATTAGGACCGAGTGGTCAAACAACATGCAAGGTGTGACTGGCTTGTAATTCCATGCAGTAATCACCTGAGGGAGGGGGCAACACGCCCACTCTCCATTCACTCGTTTACAACAGGTGTTGTTTCCAGGACAGAAATGGCTGGGGTCACACATCACATCCTTCACTTTCCTTACAGCTGGACGTTTGTTGAGCCAGGGAACAGACACACCCCCTGCTTTATTACATTTGCCATGTGGCATGTCACATGTGGTCCCATTGGGACAGCAGTGGGCGCCATCGGAGCAGCACACAGCCTGGGAAAGGGAAGCATTTACTTAGGACTCTCTTTTCTCTGGTGGATTTGATACCAGAGGACTGGCTTGAAGTGAATAATGCTGCATTTTGCATAACAGTAGCATGTGGTGTCTCCTAGAAATTGTGCACATTCTTCATAAAAAATCATCTCAATTCAAATTAGGCAATATTAAGCTGATTGAAAGTAATCAAGTAAAGGCAGTCAGCTCCAGACAGATCCACCAAACATCAGAGTAACATCAGAGTGAGACAATAGTCTCAAAGTGGTCGGCCATCGTACAACAGGTGCTTCTGTCAGGGTAGAAGTTCACACTGGCAGTGGTACTGCCAACACATGACATGCTAGACACAGACACAGCCGTCAGACTAACCTGAGGCATAGGACAGCATCCCCACTGGTGGTTTGCCATCATACAGCAGGTGTCCCCGTTCACACACTCATGTGTGGCATCACACTGGATGTCACCAACGTCCTTCCTAATGGCTGATGTCTTCTCCATCCACGCTGTAGCCACGCCCCCCTTATCACATGTTTTAGTGACCAAGTCACAGGTATTACCCTCAGGACAACAATGGGAGTGGTCAGAACAGCATACGGCCTACCAGATAATATACATAAACATGACTTTATATGTACATATTTCATATTTAAATATTCCATAGCATCATGTTCATGCATATTTGCAGCCTTTTCTGTGAAATATATTTATTCATGTATTAATGCTACAAAGTGATGTGTGCATATATCTTTGGCCTCCTGTGAGATTTGATCATGCAGATACATTGCCTCCATTGGTATGTTGTCTTGGACATTCATAGCCTCCAGTGAAATAAGGTAATACATGCACATGTTGGGCCTCTTGTGAGACATGTCCAATCAATAAAGTTGAGTCATTCAAATTCGAAGTGAGATATGTCCACACAAGGACAACTGTGACATGTGCTCAGTCACAGATTTACACTGAGATGGGAGACATTGCCAGTGAGACATGTCCAATCCATACAGAACAGAGGGATCTTCTTACCCAATACATAGTGAGATATGTCCACACAAGGACAACTGTGAGATGGTTCCCTCACTAGGCATTCAGTGAGATGTGTCCATCCTTAGACTTACAGTGAGATGTGTCCATACATAGATTTACAGTGAGATATGTACATTTATTGATTTACAGTGAGATGTGTACCTCCCTAGACTTACAGTGAGATGTATCCATAAACAGACTTTGCATGCAATATGTCCATGCTCACTTATAACCTCCAATCTGTCAATGTGAAATATATAACTCAACCCTTAGACTACAGTAAACTTGTAAATTTGGACCGAGTGGCCAAACAACAAGCAAGGTGTGACTGACTTGTAATTCCATGCAGTAATCACCTGAGGGAGGGGGCAACACGCCCACTCTCCATTCACTCGTTTACAACAGGTGTTGTTTCCAGGACAGAAATGGTTGGGGTCACACATCACATCCTTCACTTTCCTTACTGCTGGACGTTTGTTGAGCCAGGGAACAGACACACCCCCTGCTTTATTACATTTGCCATGTGGCATGTCACATGTGGTCCCATTGGGACAGCAGTGGGCGCCATCGGAGCAGCACACAGCCTGGGAAAGGGAAGCATTCAATTAGGACTCTCTTGTCTCGGGTTGATTTGATACCAGAGGACTGGCTTGGAGTGAATAATGCTCAATATTGCATCAGTAATTTGGCTGCAAATAGCAGCATGTGCTGTCTCTAGGAATTGTGCACATTCTTCATAAAATCAAACATCTCAATTCAAATAAGGCAATATTAAGCTGCTTCAAAGTAATCAAGTAAAGGCAGTCAGCTCAAGACAGATCCACCAAACATCAGAGTAACATCAGAGTGAGACAACAGTCTCAAAGTGGTCGGCCATCGTATAGCAGGTGCTTCTGTCAGGGTAGAAGTTCACACTGGCAGTGATACTGTCAACACATGACATGCTAGACACAGACACAGCCGTCAGACTAACCTGAGGCATAGGACAGCATCCCCACTGGTGGTTGGCCATCATACAGCAGGTGTCCCCGTTCACACACTCATGTGTGGCATCACACTGGATGTCACCAATGTCCTTCCTAATGGCTGATGTCTTCTCCATCCATGCTGTAACCACGTCCCCCTTACGACATGTTTTAGTGACCAAGTCACAGGTATTACCCTCAGGACAACAGTGGGTGTGGTCAGAACAGCATACGGCCTACCAGATAATATACATGAACATCACTTTTTACGTACATATGTCATATTTAAATATTCCATAGCATCATGTTCATGCATATTTGCAGCCTTTTCTGTGACATACATCTATTCATGTATTAACGCTACAGAGTGATGTGTGCAGAAATCTTTGGCCTACTCACATATTTTGATCATGCAGATACATTGCCTCCATTGGTATGTGGTCTTGGACATTCCTGGCCTCCATTGAAATAAGGTAATGCATGCATATGTTAGGCCTCTAGTGAGACATGTCCAATCCATGGTGAACAGTGGTATCTTCTTCCAAAATCAGAGTGAGATATGTCCACACAAGGACAACCGTGAGAAGCATTCATCACAAGACATTCAGTGAGATTTGTTTGTCCATAGATTTACAGTGAGATGTGTCCATCCATAGAATTACAGTGATATGTGTCCATCCATAGATTTACAGTGAGATGTGTCCATCCATAGATTTACAGAGAGATGTGTCCATCCATAGATTTACAGAGAGATGTGTCCATCCATAGATTTTCAGTGATATGTGTCCATCCATAGATTTACAGAGAGATGAGTCCATCCATAGATTTACAGTGAGATGTGTCCATCCATAGATTTACAGTGAGATGTGTCCATCCATAGATTTACAGTGAGATGGGTCCATACACAGACTTTGCATGCAATATGTCCGTGCTCTCTTATAACCTCCACTCTGTCAATATGAAATATATAACTAAATCCTATGACTACAGTAAAAATGTAAATTAGGACCGAGTGGCCAAACAACAAGCAAGGTGTGACTGGCTTGTAATTCCATGCAGTAATCACCTGAGGGAAGGGGCAACAGCCCCACTCTCCATTCACTCGTTTACAACAGGTGTTGTTTCCAGGACAGAAATGGTTGGGGTCACACATCACATCCTTCACTTTCCTTACAGCTGGACGTTTGTTGAGCCAGGGAACAGACACACCCCCTGCTTTATTACATTTGCCATGTGGCATGTCACATGTGGTCCCATTGGGACAGCAGTGGGCGCCATCGGAGCAGCACACAGCCTGGGAAAGGGAAGCATTTAATTACGACTCTCTTTTCTCTGGTGGATTTGATACCAGAGGACTGGCATCAAGTGAATAATGCTCAATATTGCATCAGTAATCTGGCAGCAAATAGCAGCATGTGCTGTCTCCTAGAAACTGTGCACATTCTTCATAAAATTAAACATCTCAATTCAAATTAGGCAATATTAAGCTGCTTCAAAGTAATCAAGTAAAGGCAGTCAGCTCAAGACAGATCCACCAAACATCAGAGTAACATCAGAGTGAGACAACAGTCTCAAAGTGGTCGGCCATTGTATAGCATGTGCTTCTGTTAGGGTAGAAGTTCATACTGGCAGTGGTGCTGCCAACACACGACATGCTAGACACAGACACAGCCGTGAGACCAACCTGAGGCATAGGACAGCATCCCCACTGGTGGTTGGCCATCATACAGCAGGTGTCCCCGTTCACACACTCATGTGTGGCATCACACTGGATGTCACCAACGTCCTTCCTAATGGCTGATGTCTTCTCCATCCACGCTGTAACCATGCCCCCCTTATCACATGTTTTAGTGACCAAGTCACAGGTATTACCCTCAGGACAACAGTGGACGTGGTCAGAACAGCATACGGCCTACCAGATAATATACATAAACATGACCTTATATGTACATATTTCATATTTAAATATTCCATAGCATCATGTTCATGCATATTTGCAGCCTTTTCTGTGACGTATATCTATTCATGTATTAATGCTACAAAGTGATGTGTGCATATATCTTTGGCCTCCTGTGAGATTTGATCATGCAGAGACATTGCCTCCATCGGTATGTGGTCTTGGACATTCATGGCTTCCATTGAAATAAGGTAATGCATGCATATGTTAGGCCTCTAGTGAGACATGTCGTATCCATACAGAACAGTGGGATCCTCTTCCAAAATCAGAGTGATATAAGTCCATACAAGGACAACTGTGAGAAGCGTTCATCACTCGACATTCATGGAGATTTGTTTGTCCATCCATAGACTTACAGTGAGATGTGTCCATCCATAGATTTACAGTGAGAGGTGTACATACATGGACCTTGCATGCAATATGTCCATGCTCACTTATTACCTCCACTCTGTTAATATGAAATATATAACTCAAACCTAAGACTACAGTTAACTTGTAAATTAGGACCGAGCAGTCAAACAACATGCAAGGTGTGACTGACTTGTAATTCCATGCAGTAATCACCTGAGGGAGGGGGCAACACGCCCACTCTCCATTCACTCGTTTACAACAGGTGTTGTTTCCAGGACAGAAGTGGCTGGGGTCACACATCACATCCTTCACTTTCCTTACAGCTGGACGTTTGTTGAGCCAGGGAACAGACACACCCCCTGCTTTATTACATTTGCCATGTGGCATGTCACATGTGGTCCCATTTGGACAGCAGTGGGCGCCATCGGAGCAGCACACAGCCTGGGAAAGGGAAGCATTCAATTAGGACTCTCTTGTCTTAGGTTGATTTGATACCAGAGGACTGGCATCGAGTGAATAATGCTCAATATTGCATCAGTAATTTGGCAGCAAATAGCAGCATGTGCTTTCTCCTAGGAACTGTGCACATTCTTCATAAAATTAAACATCTCAATTCAAATTAGGCAATATTAAGCTGATTGAAAGTAATCAAGTAAAGGCAGTCAACTCAAGACAGATCCACCAAACATCAGAGTAACATCAGAGTGAGACAACAGTCTCAAAGTGGTCTGCCATCATATAGCAGGTGCTTCTGTCAGGGTAGAAGTTCACACTGGCAGTGGTACTGCCAACACAAGACATGCTAGACACAGACACAGCCGTCAGACTAACCTGAGGCATAGGACAGCATCCCCACTGGTGGTTGGCCATCATACAGCAGGTGTCCCCGTTCACACACTCATGTGTGGCATCACACTGGATGTCACCAACGTCCTTCCTAATGGCTGATGTCTTCTCCATCCACGCTGTAACCATGCCCCCCTTACGACATGTTTTAGAGACCAAGTCACAGGTATTACCCTCAGGACAACAGTGGGTGTGGTCAGAACAGCATACGGCCTACCAGATAATATACATAAACATGATTTTATATGTACATATTTCATACTTAAATATCCATAGCATCATGTTCATGCATATTCGCAGCCTTTTCTGTGATGTATATCTATTCATGTATTAATGCTACAGAGTGATGTGTGCATATATCTTTAGGCTCCTTTGAGATTTGATCATGCAGATACATTGCCTCCATCAGTATGTTGTCTTTGAACATTCATGGCCTCCGGTGAAATAAGGTAATACATGCATATGTTAGGCCTCTAGTGAGACATGTCCAATCTATACAGAACAGTGGGGTCTTCTTCCAGAATCAGAGTGAGATATGTCCACACAAGGACAACCGTGAGAAGCGTTCATCACAAGACATTCAGAGGGATTTGTTTGTCCATAGACTTACAGTGACATGTGTCCATCCATAGATTTACAGTGAGATGTGTCCATCCATAGACTTTGCATGCAATATGTCCATGCTCACTTATAACCTCCAATCTGTCAATATGAAATATATCTCAACCCTTAGGCTACAGTAAACTTGTAAATTAGGACCGAGTGGTCAAACAACATGCAAGGTGTGACTGGCTTGTAATTCCATGCAGTAATCACCTGAGGGAAGGGGCAACAGCCCCACTCTCCATTCACTCGTTTACAACAGGTGTTGTTTCCAGGACAGAAATGATTGGGGTCACACATCACATCCTTCACTTTCCTTACAGCTGGACGTTTGTTGAGCCAGGGAACAGACACACCCCCTGGTTTATTACATTTGCCATGTGGCATGTCACATGTGGTCCCATTGGGACAGCAGTGGGCGCCATCGGAGCAGCACACAGCCTGGGAAAGGGAAGCATTTACTTAGGACTCTCTTTTCTCTGGTGGATTTGATACCAGAGGACTGGCTTGAAGTGAATAATGCTGCATTTTGCATAACAGTAGCATGTGCTGTCTCCTAGAAATTGTGCACATTCTTCATAAAAAATCATCTCAATTCAAATTAGGCAATATTAAGCTGATTGAAAGTAATCAAGTAAAGGCAGTCAGCTCCAGACAGATCCACCAAACATCAGAGTAACATCAGAGTGAGACAATAGTCTCAAAGTGGTCGGCCATCGTACAACAGGTGCTTCTGTCAGGGTAGAAGTTCACACTGGCAGTGGTACTGCCAACACATGACATGCTAGACACAGACACAGCCGTCAGACTAACCTGAGGCATAGGACAGCATCCCCACTGCTGGTTGGCCATCATACAGCAGGTGTCCCCGTTCACACACTCATGTGTGGCATCACACTGGATGTCACCAACGTCCTTCCTAATGGCTGATATCTTCTCCATCCATGCTGTAACCACGCCCCCCTTACGACATGTTTTAGTGACCAAGTCACAGGTATTACCCTCAGGACAACAGTGGGCGTGGTCAGAACAGCATATGGCCTACCAAATAATATACATAAACATCACTTTTTACGTACATATGTCATATTTAAATATTCCATAGGACCATGTCCATGCATATTTGCAGCCTTTTCTGTGACATACATCTATTCATATATTAACATTACAGAGTGATGTGTGCAGAAATCTTTGGCCTACTCACATATTTTGATCATGCAGATACATTGCCTCCATTGGTATGTGGTCTTGGACATTCCTGGCCTCCATTGAAATAAGGTAATACATGCATATGTTAGGCCTCTAGTGAGACATGTCCAATCCATGCTGAACAGTGGTATATTCTTCCAAAATTCGAGTGAGATATGTCCACACAAGGACAACCGTGAGAAGCGTTCATCACAAGACATTCAGTGAGATTTGTTTGTCCATAGATTTACAGTGAGATGTGTCCATCCATAGAATTACAGTGATATGTGTCCATCCATAGATTTACAGTGAGATGTGTCCATCCATAGATTTACAGAGAGATGTGTCAATCCATAGATTTACAGTGATATGTGTCCATCCATAGATTTACAGTGATATGTGTCCATCCATAGATTTACAGTGAGATGTGTCCATCCATAGATTTACAGTGAGATGAGTCCATCCATAGATTTACAGTGAGATGTGTCCATCCATAGATTTACAGTGAGATGTGTCTATCCATAGACTTTGCATGCAATATGTCCATGCTCACTTATAACCTCCAATCTGTCAATATGAAATATATAACTCAACCCTAAGACTACAGTAAACTTGTAAATTAGGACCGAGTGGCCAAACAACATGCAAGGTGTGACTGGCTTGTAATTCCATGCAGTAATCACCTGAGGGAAGGGGCAACAGCCCCACTCTCCATTCACTCGTTTACAACAGGTGTTGTTTCCAGGACAGAAATGGCTGGGGTCACACATCACATCCTTCACTTTCCTTACAGCTGGACGTTTGTTGAGCCAGGGAACAGACACACCCCCTGCTTTATTACATTTGCCATGTGGCATGTCACATGTGGTCCCATTGGGACAGCAGTGGGCGCCATCGGAGCAGCACACAGCCTGGGAAAGGGAAGCATTTACTTAGGACTCTCTTTTCTCTGGTGGATTTGATACGAGAGGACTGGCTTGAAGTGAATAATGCTGCATTTTGCATAACAGAAGCATGTGGTGTCTCCTAGAAATTGTGCACATTCTTCATAAAAAATAATCTCAATTCAAATTAGGCAATATTAAGCTGCTTGAAAGTAATCAAGTAAAGGCAGTCAGCTCAAGACAGATCCACCAAACATCAGAGTAACATCAGAGTGAGACAATAGTCTCAAAGTGGTCGGCAATCGTACAACAGGTGCTTCTGTCAGGGTAGAAGTTCATACTGGCAGTGGTACTGCCAACACATGACATGCTAGACACAGACACAGCCGTCAGACTAACCTGAGGCATAGGACAGCATCCCCACTGGTGGTTGGCCATCATACAGCAGGTGTCCCCGTTCACACACTCATGTGTGGCATCACACTGGATGTCACCAACGTCCTTCCTAATGGCTGATGTCTTCTCCATCCACGCTGTAACCATGCCCCCCTTACGACATGTTTTAGTGACCAAGTCACAGGTATTACCCTCAGGACAACAGTGGGTGTGGTCAGAACAGCATACGGCCTACCAGATAATATACATAAACATGATTTTATATGTACATATTTCATATTTAAATATTCCATAGCATCATGTTCATGCATATTCGCAGCCTTTTCTGTGACGTATATCTATTCATGTATTAATGCTACAGAGTGATGTGTGCATATATCTTTGGGCTCCTGTGAAATTTGATCATGCAGATACATTGCCTCCATCGGTATGTGGTCTTGGACATTCATGGCCTCCAGTGATTAGGTAATACATGCATATGTTAGGCCTCTAGTGAGACATGTCCAATCCATACAGTTGAGTCTTTTTCCAATTTCGAAGTGAGATATGTCCACACAAGGACAACCGTGAGAAGCGTTCATCACAAGACATTCAGAGAGATTTGGTTGTCCATAGACTTACAGTGACATGTGTCCATCCATAGATTTACAGTGAAACAGTAGATTTACAGTGAGATGTTTCCATCCATAGACTTTGCATGCAATATGTCCATGCTCACTTATAACCTCCAATCTGTCAATGTGAAATATATAACTCAACCCTAAGACTACAGTAAACTTGTAAATTTGGACCGAGTGGCCAAACAACATGCAAGGTGTGACTGGCTTGTAATTCCATGCAGTAATCACCTGAGGGAGGGGGCAACACGCCCACTCTCCATTCACTCGTTTACAACAGGTGTTGTTTCCAGGACAGAAATGGTTGGGGTCACACATCACATCCTTCACTTTCCTTACAGCTGGACGTTTGTTGAGCCAGGGAACAGACACACCCCCTGCTTTATTACATTTGCCATGTGGCATGTCACATGTGGTCCCATTGGGACAGCAGTGGGCGCCATCGGAGCAGCACACAGCCTGGGAAAGGGAAGCATTCAATTAGGACTCTCTTGTCTTGGGTTGATCTGATACCAGAGGACTGGCATCGAGTGAATTATGCTCAATATAGCATCAGTAATTTGGCAGCAAACAGAAGCATGTGCTGTCTCCTAGGAATTGTGCACATTCTTCATAAAATCAAACATCTCAATTCAAATTAGGCAATATTAAGCTGCTTGAAAGTAATCAAGTAAAGGCAGTCAGCTCAAGACAGATCCACCAAACATCAGAGTAACATCAGAGTGAGACAATAGTCTCAAAGTGGTCGGCCATCGTATAGCAGGTGGTTCTGTTAGGGTAGAAGTTCATACTGGCAGTGGTGCTGCCAACACACGACATGCTAGACACAGACACAGCCATCAGACTAACCTGAGGCATAGGACAGCATCCCCACTGGTGGTTGGCCATCATACAGCAGGTGTCCCCGTTCACACACTCATGTGTGGCATCACACTGGATGTCACCAACGTCCTTCCTAATGGCTGATGTCTTCTCCATCCATGCTGTAAGCACGTCCCCCATACGACATGTTTTAGTGACCAAGTCACAGGTATTACCCTCAGGACAACAGTGGGTGTGGTCAGAACAGCATACGGCCTACCAGATAATGTACATAAAGATAACTACATCTTTGGTACAATGAGACATGTCAAAGCATAACCCTCAATGACATACATCCATTAACCCTGTACCCTACATTGTGATATGCTCATTCAGTTCCACAGCAAGACAGTAACTGGAACAAAAATTTGAAGACTGTAAATGGAAGTCTCCAAGCAAACTGTAATCCATCTTCCCGAGGAAAGAGAGTTAACTGACTTTAAAAGTCCAGTTTCCACCCTTGCCGAACTAGGCTGGAATTACTGGTCTCCACCAGTGGCTATTACCTGCTATGTCCCTTCTAAGCCTCTCATATGGACCAATCAGATTTCATCTCTTGTATCACTTGCGTTTGCTTCACACAAAATGGTGCCGCCTGGTCAGGACGATCTGATCGCTAATCAAGATCTATATTGTGATAAAACGGGTCTTACATCGCGAAATGCATCAAATCACGTGAGCACCTTGATTAAAAACATGAAAAGATTTGGATAATATCTGCTGACAATGAGTTGGCGGTGCACATGCTTTGCAAATCTTGCAATCGACCGAAATATGCACGACATTTAACGAACTGGATTTCGATTTCGGTGCGCGATTTTGATTGGGCTATGCATAGACTCGTTAGTCCAGCCAAAATGTAACTCAATAATACCAGCCTAGTTCGGCAGGGGTTTGAAACTGGACTTTTATAGTCAGTTAACTCACTTGCCTCAGGAAGATGACTGTAATCTGTAGCATGCTGTAGCCTTGTTTGAGATATGCAAGGACATGTACAGTGAGATAAGTTCAGTTGTAACCACAGTGAGACATGTCCATAAATCTTGGTAGGAATTTGAATTCATAAGGAACAAATGCAGTGAATCCAAATACTGTAAATCTTGATATTAACGCGAGTGTGAATTAAATGCGAAAAATGTGAGTGGTCGCATTATTAAACATCACATTTATATCAACAATAAGACATTTTGGATGGCAGAAATACCAATTTAGACATATGCTGAAAACAAACAAATTTGTATTCCACATCACTGTTTATTGAGCAGCACTTGTTACAAGTATATAAACAATGTCATTCAAACACTAATTACATCCTGGGAATTGTCACTGCTGGGGTCAAGACAAGAGTTCTACTCACTTATGTCATCACTAATCACACCTGCAAGTCCAGACAGACGCCACCCACGCAACACGGTGTCTTTGATCTTTGCGACTGCATCAAAGGCTGACACGAGCCAGCACGCATCTATTGTTTAAGCGGAATTACTCGACTCAGCGCTAATAAGCGGTGCTGATTTGTGTGTGATTGGATTAATGTAAGGTTGGATTAAGGTGAGGATTCTCCTGTAAACCTGACAGAGGACATTTGCTTTAAATATAAATCCACTGATGCTTGAGAGGAGGGGGGTGTCACATTCATATTGAGTCACATTTTTGGCAAGCGGGCAGCGGTCGCATTCTTTTGGAGACACATTAATTTCATGATTTACAATTACAGTATACAAGCAAACTGCAGCCAAGTTCAATCTGTAGCCTTATGTTGGATATGCCCAAGACAATCTGTACAGCCTAATAGATGATCAAAGCATAGATACTGCCCTCCAGTGAGACATGATCATTCATTACTACAGTGAGACCATAAATACATGTATTGTTAGCCCTGAGTGACATTTAAATTCAAATCTGTCGCTTGCAGTGCACATCTGGCACAATTCAATCTGCAGCTTGTGAGAGATATGTCCATGCAAATCTATAACCTATAGTGAAATAGTTACTAGCATATTGGAAGTCTACGGTATTATGTGTAGCAGTGAGTGAGTGAGTTGGGTTTAATGCCGCTTTTAACATTATTACAGTTATATCGCGGCGTGTCAGCTTAATGTGGGAGGAAAGCCTGAAGTGATGCAGGTCTCAGACGTTTACCACTTCGGTGAAACCACGAGCACGGGTATGGCGCTGACAAATCTAGAAACATAAATGGGGCGAACCAGGATTCGAACCTATAATCATAGGTTTCTGGCGTGCCCAAGGGACGCAACTCTGCACAGCGAATCGCAGAGCCTTAGACAGCTGGGCCACCCGTGCCCTCCATAAGATGTAGCAGGATCACAAGGGTGACATGGGGTTTTATACCATGAGCCATGTACTCCCTCGTGATCCTGCTACAACTAATTAATCTTGCCCACATGTTTTAATCTGACATTGTAAAAGAATAAACACAAATTCAAAATTGACACAAAACACCTGTTCTTTTGAGCTGAGGTTAACTTGTGCTATGTCATGTGACTTCCATTGACTCTGAAAAAGAGTGTAGCTTTTTGCTTTGAAGGGGGTATAAGGGATTTATTCTGCCTCTCAGAAATCCAAGTGGAGCATTTATTGCTCATGGCGGGATATAAGAGATTTATTCTCCCGCTGAGAAATTACCCTCCAAGGTGTGTCATAGTATTTTATCAAAATAATGTGGACCAATCAGATCATCTCATTTTGACATAGAGGTATGATAATGAGATGTGTACCCATGTTATTGAGCCTCAGTAACAGTAATTGACCTGTGCGAGAAACGTCCACTCTTATGTGTAATCTACAGTGAGATATGTCCATGCATGTCTGTAAAATAGTTAAGATAATCAAACTACAACTTCTTGCTTTAAAAGCTGAACTTCCTGCTTTTCCTTGACATGATTCAACTATCGAAGATATAATTTCTTGTTTGCCCACCACAGAGCTTCAGAGTGTTTAAAAGGTACAAGTAGAATGTATTATTTGTTAACAACAGGCCTTCATGACAACACTGAAAATACTATATCTATATTTTTGGCATGTAACATCAACAGCAGGACAAGTGACTTCAAACATAGGGAGGACTGTTTGACTATAGGAAACAAAGGATGCAAAAATACCATGCTGGACTCTATAACAAGGGTATTTTGATATATACATTTTGATATATACATTTTGATATATATATATTCAACGTAATAAGCGCCCCGTTCTAATAAGCGCCCACGGCGATATTTGCTATTGGCTAGTGAACAATCCCAATTAGCACCCCATTGATCAATGTACACAGGACTTATTTATTTGTGTATAATACGCAGTCGTGTGTTATGTGCACCCTTAATTATGGGCAATTAAATTCTGGAAAATAATCTGTCATGTATGTTACGCACATACTTTTCTTTTGTATCATTTCAGGGTGTCAGCCTAAACCACGAAACTTACAATCTTTCAACTCAGGTATATTTCACGCCAAAATTATATTCTAATATGAGTCCCATATTGCTAATTTTTATAGCGCCCCGGGCGCTTATTACGCCGAAAATGGTATGTGGCATACAAACATATTATGGAATTCTGTAACTCAGAATTTCAGTTTGGATTTTGTTATTGGACAAATGATATATTTTTAATATCTTTCTGCCGCCAAAAAGTATTGAAAAAAAACCATCATTACAATAACATTTTGAAATTATGAATTTCATGAATTTCATAAAATGTTTTTATTCCAAATATATATATCAAAATACCCTTGTCATATAACTCACATAAGCACACGATAGAGCATCGCGTCAAGTAATCCATTGCCAGAACCTTGCAAAACCATAAGCCAGGTCGCCCATCTAAATAATATTCAGCTATGTTTTACCAATCTCAAAACTGAACTGTGTGACTCTGGAAACAAGTGTGCAGTACAGGAGACATATCAGCCATATAACTGCAGCATGGGAACCTACCTCAGCGAAAGGACAGCACGCGTATTCCTGGTTTGTTCCCTGACAGCAGGTTTTCCCTTTGGGACACATGACCTCCTTGTCTGGACACCACTCTGTCCCGAAGACCTCGAGGTCCCCCTTCACCGTGTCCGTCCTGATGGGTTGAGGGGTGTGCTCCTCCACCTGCTGATGGACACACCCCCTCCCGCTGGGGTGACAGCTGGCCCCTTTCTGACAGCAGTGGACACCGTCCGAACAACACACCGCCTGCCGAAAAACATTTATTTCAGTAATTTTAACCAAGAAATGAACTAAGGCCGTTAGGAGTCAAATGTGTCCGACTCCAACTTGAATTTTGTATGAGCCCTGCCACTGACTGATATTGTAGCAGTGTGGGGAATCAGGGACTTATCCAAGGTTCTATACTAGGTGCCACTGGTTGGAAAAGTGGGGAATAATTTACAATAACAAGTAGTGATTATTAAAAATTAGTTTGTTGTTTAACACCGCACTCAGCAATATTCAAACTATATGACTGCGGTCTGTAAAACATCAAGCCTGGACAAGACAATCCAGTGATTGACATCATGAGCATCGATCTAAACTTGGATACGATGACATGCATCAACCAAGTCAGCGAGCCTGACCACCCGATCCCGTTAGTCGCCTCTTACCACAAGCATGGGTTGCTGAAGGCCTATTCTACCCCGGGTCTTCACAGGTCGAGTTTTTAAAAAATATAGTAGGTACCGTACTTATTTTCATAAATGCAGAGGTATTTTATCATTTTCATTTGAGACTTTGAGAAATTTGGAATAAGCATTAAAATCTTTTATTATTTATTGTCCAGTTATTTGTGACATACTGGTTATCCTTCTAAGCCATAAAAGCAGTTATTGGGTACATAAATCAAAATGATTTTGGAATTTTTTAATGATATTTGCTGCAGACTTAGGGCCGAAAAAGTCTTGGTAAATGCCTGAGAGTAGATGAGGTGAGGAGAGGTGAAATGGGGTTTAATGTCGCGTCCAAGATTATTGCACTTATATAGCGACGTGCATGTACGTGAGTGTGTGTGGCTGCTTGTAATAGTCCGGACTGATGCCGATCTTACAGTGCTGGCCCACTGAGATACCATGCCGCAGTTTAACATGAATACCCACTCAGACACGGTATACTGACTCCAAGCCGACCAGTCCTTGTTTTGTCCCCTTAATGTTAATGCTGAGCCCCAGGCAGGGTAACAACAAGAACTATCTATTATAGTCTTTTGGTGTGATACAGGCAGGGATCGTACCCCAACCTTCCATTCTTCAGGCAGATACTCTACTGAGAGTAGATGACTTGTGTTACCATTGGTGTTGGGGTTGGTTTGTCATGTTTGTAGACGGCCACAAGGTTATAGCACATGTTGCATGAGAAGTATTGCTGTGATTTGTGATGTGGTCTAAGTATTTAGGGTTTTACCTTGACCTACAAAAGTGATGTGAATAAATATATTTAAGGGTCCTTGCAGGCAATATGGGGGTCCTGTAAAGTAATGTAATTGTGTAGTGTCTGTATATTAAGATGGGGGTACGGGTGGCCCAGTCATCTAAGGCGCCGCGATTTGCTGTGCAGAGTTGCGTCCCTTGGGCATGCCAGAAACCTATGATTGTGGTTTCGAATCCCGGTTCACCCTGATTATGTTTCTAGGTTTGTTAGCACCATACCCATCCTCGTGGGTTTCACCGAAGAGGTAAATGTCTGAGACCTGCATCACTTCGGGCTTTCCTCCCACATTAAGCAGACACACCACGATATAACTGTAATACTGTTAAAAGCAGTGTTAAACCCAACTCACTCACTCACTCACTACATTTAGATCATTTTTTTAAAGCCTGGAATGAATCAATGATCAGGTGGACAGTGGTCATGATTGATTGATGAAATAACAAACACCAAAAATTGTTCTTTATATGCTGCAGGTACAATGAATACTAAATATTGTGTGTCCTTCTGGAAGCAGTATTTTTTTCTCTGCATTCATTCTCTACATTTGTGCGTAATGACTAGATATGTTGGTGATCAATAGTAAATTCACTGAAAGCAGCCGTATGTATTACTGATGTTACACTATGCATGGGCGGCCATTCAGTGAAAAATAGACCAGTTAAAATAAACGTCAAAAGAATGCAAAAATAGTCAAATGTTACAAAGTATTAAATGTTACTAATAAAAGTCAAAACACAAAACACATTAGACGTCATAATATGAAAGAAAGAACATTATCTTACTTCCTCGTCAGAATGATGAGATCAACATTCTCAAGTTAATCTCAGCTCAATCAAACAGCTGTTTTCTATCAGTTTTCAAATTGTTTTAATTCCTTTGGCACATTGAAACATGTCAGTAGGCTTAAGTTGTAGAAGCAGGAACACGAGGGGTTCATGTGGTTTTATGCATCCCTTGTAGGGTGTCATACCACTTGCCTCCGGCTCCTACAAAACCACTTATCATACATCCATGTCAGAGTGATGAGATCTGATTGGTCAACATGATCTTGATCAAATACTGTGTAACCCGCCTTGGGAATAACTTTCTCAGATGGGGAATAAATCCCTTATACCCCGCCACGAGCAATACAGGCTGCACGTAGATTTATAAGAAACAGAATAAATCCCTTATACCCTTCTTCAAAGCAAAAAGCCGAACACTTTCTCTGAGCCAATGTATGTCACATAGGGCAACTAACCTCAGCTCAATCAAGCAGCTGTTTTCTATCAATGTGGAATTTATTTGAATTTTTATTTTACAATGTCATATTAAACATGTTGGTAAGATAAATTCATTGTAGCAGGATCACTCGGGGTACATGGGGTTTTATGCTTCCGGCTCCTGGTATAAAACCTAACGCGGGACTCATAAAACCCCATGTACTTGTCATGACACGGCTATTACTTATAATATATACAAGAGAATGTCAGTGTGCACAAAAGGACACCAAATGCTAAAGGACTATGTTGACAATAAAGTTTTTTGTTTGTTTGTTTGTTTGTTGTTTAACTCCGCACTCAGCAATATTCCAGTAATATGACGGCGGTCTGTAAATAATCGAGTCTGGACCAGACAATCCAGTGATTGATATCATGAGCATCGATCCACGCAATTGGGATCGATGACATGCATCAACCAAGTCAGCGAGCCTGACCACCCGATCCCGTTACTCGACTTTTACGACAAGCATAGTCACCTTTTACGGCAAGCATGGGTTGCTGAAGACCTATTCTACCCCGGACCTTCACGGGTCTGACAACAAAGAACACCAGATTTTAATGGCTCATTCCACTGTGTGTATGATAAATGCATGCAATAGGCAACACGACAGTGAGGTGCACAATGTATGACGTCATTCCTCGTGTGCGGACCAAATGTCGGCCTCGGAAGTGAAGATAAATCCCTGAACCAGCTTACATTTTTATAGGGGCAGCATCCAAACTTGTTCTGTGTGGTCTGGCAGCACGTGTTTCCTACTGGACACTGGGTTTGGTCTGGACAAGTGAAGTTTTTCAGTACGGGTGCACTGTGTGGTTCAAAGTATAGCGTATCCCCAGCCACCCAGGGTACAGCACAACACATCAAGGCCAGCTGTAGTATCATCTGAAAACAAAACGTATCATTGTATCACAAAAGAAAAAGATTCCATCATTCTTGTAGTGTTCCTAATATGACTGGCACTGGCAGTGTTGCACTGAGGCTGTGAGATTGCAGGAATTTACAGTTCTTTCTCAAACGATCCCCAGGAAACAGTTCAAGCTATTACAAGTCAAATTTCAAAACTCCTTGCATGACAGGACCAATAATATGTTAAAGTTCTAAAAGACAAAAGAAGTTGCTGTTGTATAAAAGTCACTCCAGGGATCGAAATAACCGTAGACCGACAGCCCGTGGCTAGTGAGTGGGTGAGTGAGTGAGTATGGTTTTACGCCGCTTTTAGCAATATTCCAGCAATATCACGGCGTGGAACACCAGGAATGGGCTTCACACATTGTACCCATGTCGGGAATCGAACCCGGGTCTTTGGCGTGACGAGCGAACGCTTTAACCACTAGGCTCCCCGACCACCCCCTGTGGCTAGTGAAATTTATGTCGGGCTAATAGAGGCTAGCTGAATTTCTCCCCTTATAACGACACAACAACTGCTCACTTACATCATTTGTTTCATTTTTACATAGGCGCATTATATTTAAGTCTACTGGTGGGAGCAGGGAAGGCCCAGTTGTCTAAGGCACTGCGATTCGCTGTACAGAGTTGCGTCCACTGGACACGCCAGAAACCTATGATTGTGGGTTTGAATCCTGGTTCACCCTGATTATGTTTCTAGGTTTGTCGGCACCATACCCTAGCTCGTGGGTTTCACTGAAGTGGTAAACGTCTGAGACCTGCATCACTTTGGGCTTTCCTCCCACATTAAGCTGCCACGCCGTGATATAACTGGAATACTGTTAAAAGCGACGTTAAACCCAACTCACTCACTCACTAAGTCTACTGGTACGTCTCATCTTAATTTTCGATAATAAAACGTCTTATGTCTACAGTGAAGACAAGTATTCTGACTGGATGACATGAATCCCGGATATCATACAGCTATTCAGCAGTGGTGCTTCATAACTTGACCTGGTTATGGCTGCACCTATGTAGGGTAATATAGATTGGTTTTTCTCCTAAATTCAAGCCACAGGAGGCAAAGAACACCAAAGCTATACAGTGAGTGAGTGAGTGAGTGAGTGAGTGAGTGAGTGAGTGAGTGAGTGAGTATGGTTTTATGCCACTTTTAGCAATATTCCAGCAATATCACAGTGGGGGAAACCATAAATGGGCTTCACACATTGTACCCATCTAACCCGGGTCTTCGGCGTGACGAGCTAACGCTTTAACCACTAGGCTACCAAACCAGCCCCCAAAGCTATACAGAAAAGTTATACAAAAAGTTAAACGAGAAAGAAAGTGGGGTATAGAGTTTTTTTGGGTGGCATTTAGTGAGAAAAATAGGGTATAATAGGAAAATCTGATGGGCAAAATGAAACAGATGATCTGCATAAGATGTGCCGATGTAACAGAGGTTCTAGGCTGTCTGCAAGGAACTCTGGGTTGGAGAGTGATTCGCTTCATACGACCGAGGAACATTCATACTGTAATCTAGGCTTTGATAAACACTGGCTTTTAATCTAATCAATTAGTATTTTGTGACTCATCTGTAATAAAGCACACAACTTTTCTCTTCCATGTGTCTCTAGTAAATACCACAACTGTAGCCAGAGTATTCTGCGCAGTGCTTGCATTGTTGGCTTCACTGTGCGGAGCTCTATTGTATGGTTTAAGAATTGAATCGGGCATGAGCTAAAGGTGTGACTCCACTCTCAGAAATGATTACACACAGAACCGTCGACATACTGTCCCTTTAATCTACCATTAACATAACACCAGGAACTTTGGAGTCATCTACAGTACATTGTCCTTGAACATATTGAAACTATGACTGGCATACTCACTCTTTTCTACTCTAGTTGTAATCCAGTACCAGTCATGATAAGGATAATGGCCATAAAAAGATCATTTTAACACTTATTGTCAAAATGAAATGCAACAAATGTGATGGACAATGTGCTTCTGGAGTTGGGTCCAGACAAAAGGACTTCAACTCTTTATAATCATGATAATTTTTTAATGTGAACTTTACATGTCATAGTACTAAAACAGCTTTCCTTTGCACAAATGTTGGTCTCATGACCTTGAAACTGACCTTCAGAAGTGCATGAACAAAAACATTTTGACGTTCATCGATTTTTCACGAGTCTCTATTCTTGAACGACATCACCACTGATGGACTACTTCCACATTCCTTGCGAAAACCGGGGAATTTGCTTGCACAAATAAATGGAGAAGCGTTGTTTCTAATCATTTAGACTGTTTTATCTTGAGTTCTGCGTTTGCGTATACATTGAGAAACGTCAGAGAGTTTGACTGCATGATAGTACATGAATATCCTCAATAAGATCCAAACTAGTGAACAAAATGAAGAAATGCACATCTAAACTGTCAATGTATCGAATTAATCCGTATCTAGAGTGACAACTGGCCCTTGTCACAATCAGGGGTCATATTTTTTAGACAAGCTTGTTATTAGGACCTATTTGCATACTTACAGGACGAAAAGAAGGTCATATGTATACTTTTGCATTTTGCAGTTGTACTGTCTTGACATGACATTAAGTACTTTCATCTTTCCATTTCGTTTTAGATTTTTTAGCCACGGCAATGGCCGCATAACGTGAATTTTCAATGTTATATTTTGCAGTCTAAATTTTCACTAACTTTGATTGCCAGGATTCAAACATGCTACTACATTAGCAGAAAAGAGTAGCATTCTCTCCTCAACTAAAGGCATATCTCGATGTTTTATCTGAAAATTTGGCAAGTTGACACTTACTCACAAAAAAATATGCTTGTTATCATGGTTATATCTTCTTGAACTTTACGTACGGTTTTGTACTACTCATGTGTCAACAAATTGTGCTTAAGTATTGCTGTTGGTGGGGGGGGGGGGCGGGGCGGGGGGGGTTTAAACATTCGGAATACCAACTTTGTAAAAAGTGGCATGCTTAAACATGAAGACAAGCATACAAAATAGAACTGTCTATATTACTGTATATTGAAGGTATAAAAGAGTGTTATGAAAATTATAAGAATTGACTTTCACTTTCACCTCTATGACAGTTCATACCCCAAAACTCACACAAAGTGAACGTCAGTTTTTAAAGATGCAAAGACCAAAATATCTGAAACAAGAACTGCATGCCCCTTGGCCCGAGCCTAGCGCCTCCCAAGTGCTTTATTTCCCGATACACGTATCTGCCCACAGCCATTTTCCAAGAACAGCTAAAGTTGTATTAATCACCATGATCATGTTGGGTTGAGTCTCCAGACTCGCTCAACTTCCTGTGGCGTGTGTGGGATCGGCAGTCACTAAGGTCACATGGATTTATATTGGTACTACATATATAGTAACATGATATTGCTTGGTGACATGACAATTCACAGAAAGGTATACATCGAGAATTCCAGGAATTATCAACTTAATCCAGTCAGCATCACATGTTCAGTGTAAAAAAAACCCCAATAAAATCATCTACGTTAGGTATTCCAATGAGGAAATTAAAGTACAGATATTCTGAATAACAGAAACAATAAAAAACATCATACTGAGTAACCTGAAATTTTAAGTTATGTAACCTTATGTGAATTAATCTGTTGCTAATCTCCTAATACACGAATCCTTTTAAAACGAAACTAGACGTGAAACAAGGAAGTGTTTCTGCGTAAACAAATACACCTGGTGTTCTTGGGGGATACCCGGAGAAACATTACCCTGAATGTCATGTGATAATGAAAATACGTGAAATTGAGAAAATATATATAATATTATCATAAGTACTTTTTCCAAATGCACAATGGAAACAAATCTATGAAAATGTCTTAAGAAACTCAAGCCCACTAAGATTAGTTGGCCAAAACGTTTTGCCCAAATTCGAAATGTCTGAGTGCTGAAACGCGGTTGTCTGGTTTTATAACCAGCTTGACGCTAGACAAGATTATTATTTACCCTATCAGAGGACTCGCAGGTTTACATGCACCCCTGAAATAAGCGTTATCTATTGTTACCGCACGGGGTGATGCTTCAGAGCGTCCTTACCTTGCTGCTGTTCAGCTTGTATCACCAGCATTCATGTGACACTAATCACATGACTTGCTAAAAATAGATCGTCATGTGACTTCTCCATTTCGCTTGCAGCATACATATTTAGTTCAAGCTTTGTTTTACAGAAATCAACCAAATCATTTTATAACATTAAGTATGATCTTTGATATTCTTTTTTTTAAAAAGATGTGTTTTAATAGTTTAATTGTGTCTATATAACTTTATTTTGGTTATATAGGGCTTGACCTATGACCTTCTAAAGATGGCTGACTTATGTTGTTGACGGTTGACTTGAGAAGTATAATGTCATGTTCCTGTCGTTATCACTGGCTGTTGTTATTCCCGCTAGCCTAATGTTTTGGTTAATCAGTCTGTTTTATCAGACAATCAACAGAGGTTGGTTGATGTTGTTATTAATCGAGTTCAATCGGAGTTCATGCCATGTCACCCCGTAGGCCTAGGCATAGTTCATGCAGAACTAACGCTCGTTTTAATTTATAGTTGTCATGTACACAGACGTACTGAACCATTCGAAAATGTGCTCATCCATTGCAAACTACACAATATAACAGAAAGGACAGAAGACGCATTCAAACAATACCTAAAGTTGGCTGAAGGAGTCGTTGTCGGCACGGGTACGCCTGAGTTTCGGTTCGCCAGATTACGAGTGCATACAGGATGTAATGATGTGCATCGCAGCATATCAAAGTATGTCATGTAATCACTGTGTATGATGTTTTTTGTATATTGTACACTGGAATGCATCTCATACAACAGGATGACAGTTTCGTTCTAGGAACTGAACAAAATCTGAAATGTTCCGTGTAGTATTTGTAAAGTAGACACCATTCATAACGCACCAACACCACTGCCAGTCACTGATGTTCGCAGTTTTCTGTGACCTGTGATGATCCAGGTTAGAATAGGTCTTCGGCAACCCATGTTTGTCATAAGAGGCGACTAACGGGATCGGGTGGTCAGGCTCGCTGACTTGGTTGATGCAATTTGCAAAAATCGATGCTTGTGATGTCAATCACTCGATTGTCTGGTCCAGACTTGATTATTTACAGACCGCCGTCATATAGCTGGAATATTGCTGGGTGCAGCGTTAAGCAAACAAACAAACAGTATTATGGGAAATTCATTCCAAATCTCTAAACACTGGTTCATCCGCTTCACTATCTGCAGGGTTCGAAATACCTGCCTGCCCGACCGTCTGAGACGGGTTGATTTCAACTCGGGCTGCCAGATTTTCAAATCCACCTGCCCGACGGTCAGGTTATATTTCATATGTAAAAATATTCTAAATATTTCCCGATGATAAGCATTATTTACATGATGTATTCTAGGATATTAAATACAAATCTGACCTAAAAAGTGTTTGCTATTTCTTTTCTTGCATTACTTCATGTTCAATGAATTCGATTTAAAGTTTTAATTAAATTATCCTGAGAAACATATGATTATAGTGGGCAGGCAGGTTTTGGTCAGGGCTGGCAAGTAATTCAGCTAGCCAGTCCTGTGGTCTGGCTGAAAATTTTGGGTGTTTCATACCCTGCTATCTGTTACAAGCAGACAAGGTCTGGAAGTGGAGTGCACAGTGAGGAGACGTGTTTAAACGTGCTAAATATGAGCTTACATCAACTTATGTACTTACTCAGTGCAATGGGAAATTGCCGATTCGCTTAGCTTGTGGTGCATCATCATTTGAAATATATGACATTCAGAGAACCGAGGCTCTCTGTATTCTGATTTTGGAGATCGTGCATTTCTGTATGTGTAGGAAACATACCTGGGGTCAATATCTGTAGTACTTGTGCCGACAACGACCCCTTCAGCCTAAGTTTGCCTGTCCAGTGTACTGTTTATATACACTTAACCATTTGACGGTTCTAGGACTATATTACCATGATTAACACAAGGTAACATATCTTAGGCTGTCTGTATGTAAAGAGGCAGGTGTTGATTCAAGGGTGAGTGAGTTAGTTGGGTTTCACACCACTTTTAACAGTATTACAGTTATAGCGCGGCGTGTCAGCTTAATGTGGGAGGAAAGCCCGAAGTAATGCAGGCCTCAGACGTTTACCACCTTGGTGAAACCCACGAGCACGGGTATGGTGCCGACAAACCTAGAAACATAACTGGGGCAAACCGGGATTCGAACCCACAATCATAGGTTTCTGGCACGCCCAAGGGACGCAACTCTGCACAGCGAATTGCGGCGCCCTAGACGACTGGGCCACCCATGCCCCCTGTTTGATTCATGAATAAAGATAAGCTGTGTGTAAAGTACATGTTCATGACATGCTAATTTTCAAAAAAAAAAATTAAAGAACTCATCATGGTTTTTGTGGCTTCCATTTCATTAATTTTCTAAAAGTTGCTAATAATAATAACAACAATAATAACTATAACAACAACAGCAACAATGATAACAACAACAATAATATTAATAATAATATTAATAATAATATATACAAATTATCAAAAGAAACAACATCAACAATAATGATAATAATAATAATAATAATATATACAAATTATCAAAAGAAAAAAAATAGTCTTCAAATGAAATGTTTTTGAATAAACTATGAAATCTTGCACAGCACATATGAAATCCTATTTGCTGGTATTGTTCCATATTTGACTCTGTAGAGCAATGTATTATGGTTGAAACCTTTAAATGTAGAATGTAAAAGTAAAATGAAATGGTCCCAAGTGCTCCCCCCGCACCCCTTAGTGGTCCCTGCTACTTAACTGTTACCATGGTTACAGACCAGGGGTCCGGAAACCGTCATATGCGCCGGACATGTCCGATTGGGAATCTCAAATGTCCGTTTTAAAATATTGCTTACCGGACATTTTAAAAAGTATTGTCCGGACATTCTTAAATTTTGACCGGACATGATCAACAGTTAGGACTGAGCAGTTTCTGTCTGCAGTTGCCACACAATGAAGATTAACTACACTGACAAGCTTTGTTTGTTTTGATTGCTGTAAATACATCGTACCTGCATGATAGTCCAATCGGTCAATCACTGTAATAGGCAATAAACTGAGTTGACACTGATTAATCGAGGATTAATTACTGAGAACATCTTGTTAATTTGAGTGAAAGGTGTTTACAACTGTACATTAATACCTTGCATCATCGATGTACCTCATTATAATGCAGACTATGCGGCCCCTGCCCCCTGGAGGTGGTTAGTGGCAGCCATTGCTCCGGTTCTCATTGCACTGTATGGGTTGAGGAAGAGGAGCCTGGATGTGGCCGGTGCTGTGGCAGGTACCGTCCCTTTCTTGGAACATACAAATGTTTAAAGACTGCAACATTAGGCTTAAAAAAATAAAAGAATTGGTTCTCAGGCAATGGCTTTTGAAAATATAGTGTGGGCGGTGTGGTTTTTTTTGGTTTTTTTTGTGGGGGATTGTTCAAACTAGTATGTAACCAAATAAACAGTTGTGTACAATCAATTTGGGAAAAGGCCTCCCTTCAAGAATGTATTCGTTGATGAGGAAAATACTGGAATACAGTATTTGACTACCGTTTGACTTGGAATATTTAAGGATTTTGTTGTTTGGGTTTTTTTAACATTGAAAAACAAACGAAACGTGTGTCACACTCTATGATGATGCAGGCGGTACCTGAGAACCAAGACTATTATTTTTTTAAGCCTTAGTCTATAGAATCATTTTAAAGAAATTAATACGAGGGGGGCTGAAAAGTTTTGCGCCTAACTGGGAAGACATTCCAGCATCTGTGGCAAAAGTGTGTGGACCTTGGAGGGGATTATGTTGAAAAATATTCAGCAACCAACGCCATCAAAGCTGTCCATCATAGTTTGACTCAGAACTTTTCAGCCACCCCTCAACGTTTTCCATGTTTGATGACCTGTTACCCTGGTAACCTCTGTAATTCCAGGGTTGTTAGTTGGATTCATCCTGACACTCAGCAGTCTGTGTTTCTTCTCTGCCCTGCTGGTTTTCTTCCTGGCAGGGTCAAAGGTTACCAAACTCAGAGCTCACCAGAAAAAGAAATTTGAGGAAGATTACAAGGAAGGTATGACATGTATGAGACATTGAGTCAAGTGTACTGTGTTGAGACATTGAGACAAGTGTCCTGTGTTGAGACACTGAGACAAGTGTCCTGTGTTGACACAGGTGTCCTGTCTTGAGTCATTGAGACAAGTGTCCTGTGTTGAGACATTGAGACAAGTGTGCTGTGTTGAGACATTGAGACAAGTGTCCTGTGTTAGGGCAAGTGTCCAGTGTTGAGTCATTGAGACAAGTGTGCTGTGTTGAGACATTGAGACAAGTGTCCTGTGTTGAGACATTGAGACAAGTGTCCTGTGTTGAGACATTGAGACAAGTGTCCTGTGTTGAGGCAAGTGTCCTGTGTTGAGACATTAAGACAAGTGTCCCGTGTTGAGTCATTGAGACAAGTGTCCTGTGTTGAGACATTGAGACAAGTGTCCTGTATTGAGACATTGAGACAAGTGTTCCGTGTTGAGACATTGAGACAAGTGTCCTGTATTGAGACATTGAGACCAGTGTCCTGTGTTGAGTCATTGAGACAAGTGTCCTGTATTGAGACATTGAGAAAAGTGTCCTGTGTTGACACAAGTGTCCTGTCTTGAGACATTGAGGCAAGTGTCCTGTGTTGAGACATTAAGACAAGTGTCCCGTGTTGAGTCATTGAGACAAGTGTCCTGTGTTGAGACATTGAGAAAAGTGTCCTGTGTTGACACAAGTGTCCTATCTTGAGTCATTGAGACAAGTGTCCTGTATTGAGACATTGAGACAAGTGTCCTATCTTGAGTCATTGAGACAAGTGTCCTGTGTTGAGTCATTGACACAAATGTCCTGTCTTGAGTCATTGAAACAAGTGTCCTGTATCGAGACATTGAGACAAGTGTCCTATATTGAGACATTGAGACAAGTGTTCCGTGTTGAGACATTGAGACAAGTGTCCTGTGTTGAGTCATTGAGACAAGTGTCCTGTATTGAGACATTGAGACAAGTGTCCTGTATTGAGACATTGAGACAAGTGTCCCGTGTTGAGACATTGAGACAAGTGTCCTGTATTGAGACATTGAGACCAGTGTCCTGTGTTGAGTCATTGAGACAAGTGTCCTGTATTGAGACATTGAGAAAAGTGTCCTGTCTTGAGACATTGAGGCAAGTGTCCTGTGTTGAGACATTAAGACAAGTGTCCCGTGTTGAGTCATTGAGACAAGTTTCCTGTGTTGAGACATTGAGGAAAGTGTCCTGTGTTGACACAAGTGTCCTATCTTGAGTCATTGAGACAAGTGTCCTGTATTGAGACATTGAGACAAGTGTCCTATCTTGAGTCATTGAGACAAGTGTCCTGTGTTGAGTCATTGACACAAATGTCCTGTCTTGAGTCATTGAGACAAGTGTCCTGTATTGAGACATTGAGACAAGTGTCCTGTATTGAGACATTGAGACAAGTGTTCCGTGTTGAGACATTGAGACAAGTGTCCTGTGTTGAGTCATTGAGACAAGTGTCCTGTATTGAGACATTGAGATAAGTGTTCTGTGTTGAGACATTGAGACAAGTGTCCTGTGTTGAGACATTGAGACAAGTGTCCTGTGTTGAGACATTGAGACAAGTGTCCTGTGTTAGGGCAAGTGTCCAGTGTTGAGACATTGAGGCAAGTGTCCTGTGTTGAGACATTAAGACAAGTGTCCCTTGTTGAGTCATTGAGACAAGTGTCCTGTGTTGAGACATTGAGACAAGTGTCCTGTGTTGAGACATTGAGAAAACTGTCCTGTGTTGACACAAGTGTCCTGTGTTGAGACATTGAGACAAGTGTCCTGTATCGAGACATCGAGACAAGTGTCCTGTGTTGAGACATTGAGACAAGTGTCCTGTGTTGAGACATTGAGAAAAATGTCCTGTGTTGACACAAGTGTCCTGTGTTGAGTCATTGAGACAAGTGTCCTGTATTGAGACATTGAGACAAGTGTCCTGTGTTGACACAAGTGTCCTGTCTTGAGTCATTGAGACAAGTGTCCTGTGTTGAGTCATTGACACAAATGTCCTATCTTGAGTCATTGAGACAAGTGTCCTGTATTGAGACATTGAGACAAGTGTTCCGTGTTGAGACATTGAGACAAGTGTCCTGTGTTGAGTCATTGAGACAAGTGTCCTGTATTGAGACATTGAGACAAGTGTCCTGTATTGAGACATTGAGACAAGTGTCCTGTGTTGAGACATTGAGACAAGTGTCCTGTGTTGAGTCATTGAGACAAGTGTCCTGTGTTGAGTCATTGAGACAAGTGTCCTGTATTGAGACATTGAGACAAGTGTCCTGTGTTGAGTCATTGAGATAAGTGTCCTGTGTTGAGATAAGTGTCCTGTGTTGAGATAAGTGTCCTGTGTTGAGTCATTGAGATAAGTGTCCTGTCTTGAGACATATGTTCTGTGTTGAGATAAGTGTCCTGTATTGAGATAAGTGTCCTGTCTTGAGACATATGTTCTGTGTTGAGATAAGTGTCCTGTGTTGAGATAAGTGTCCTGTCTTGAGATAAGTGTCCTGTCTTGAGACATATGTTCTGTGTTGAGATAAGTGTCCTGTGTTGAGATAAGTGTCCTGTGTTGAGATAAGTGTCCTGTGTTGAGATAAGTGTCCTGTCTTGAGACATATGTTCTGTGTTGAGATAAGTGTCCTGTGTTGAGATAAGTGTCCTGTATTGAGACATATGTTCTGTGTTGAGATAAGTGTCCTGTCTTGAGACATATGTTCTGTGTTGAGATAAGTGTCCTGTGTTGAGATAAGTGTCCTGTGTTGAGACATGTGTCATGTGTTACAGGTGGTCAGCGGAACTGGCTGCAGGTGATGTGTAACGGTGGTGTAGCCTCACTGTTTGCTATCCTGTACCTGCTCGAGGTTGGCTGTGCGGAGAAGACATTTGACTTCTCCAGAAGATACTCCTCAACGTGGTGGGCTGCCAGTGTACTAGGATCACTGGCTTGTTGTTGTGGGGACACATTTGCTTCTGAAGTCGGAACAGTGTTTGGTCATTCAAAACCATGGCTTGTGACCAACTTCCAGAGGGTGCCAAGAGGTAAGTGGTAAGGACATATGGTTTCCATGGTTACAGGAGGCTTTAGAAGGCATGTGTCCATTGTGATTTCAGATTTTCAGTCTTGCAGAGTGTTTCAAAATTAAGCTGCTTTTTGATAGTTTGGGTACTGTACATTCAAATTAATGCGAGTACTGACCACTAACTTCAAATTTCATAATGAATCATCAGCTAGTTTAAGATCTAATCAGCGAAGGACAACTTTAAGACTGTAGACTTAGAATTCCATGATAACGTAAAGGGTCATAGCAATTCGATTGAATAATACTGTAACCGTGAAGATCCATGCTTGCCGTAAGAGGTGACTATGCATGTCGTAAGAGGCAACTAACGGGATCAGGTTGTCAGTCTTGTGGTTTATGCATGACATCCTATCCCTACTGCGTGGATTGATGCTCATGATATCAATCACTAGATTGTCTGGTCCAGACTTGATTATGTACAGACCCCAATCTTGTAGCTGGAATATTGTCGAGTATGATGTTAAACAACAAACAAACAAACAAACAAACAAACAAACAAAGAATAATACTGAATGCCTTTTGCCACTGAAGTGATGTCTCCAAGTGTGATCTAACTTGAAGGACATCAAGAATAGGAAATTCAATGTAAGCTGTTTATGCAAATGAGATAAGTCAGGTCAACCAACAGATGATTGTGCATGGGTCCAAGTTTTGTCACGTACATGAGCATGTTGATCGATTCATCATGACAACTGTACATTACATTTCACCATGCGGGTGAGCAGTGTTTTCCTTGTAATTTGAGATTATCTGATATGGTTTCCAAGGACAAAGATACTGTCCTATTAGTAGAAAACCAACCTGTAGGTCCCATGACCAAATCATTGAAACAAAGGTTTGAAAGTGTTTTTGAGTTTCCTGATGTATACTGAACAATTTTGACTTGGGCTGCCTGGTTGAAAATCCCGGGCATTTTGGGGAAGGGTCAACAAAGGTCAAACAGGGGTCAAAATTCAAAATTGTGTCGATATGCATATCAAATGACTCGTCCAGTCATAAGGAACAACTGCCTATATACATGTGTTAAACTGACATAACTGCCCCATCAACTTGTTTTAAACTGACACAACTGCCTATGAACTTGTGTTAAACTGACATAACTGCCTCATGAACTTGTGTTAAGCTGACATAACTGCCTCATCAAATTGTGTTAAACTGACATAACTGCCTCATTAACTTGTGTTGAACTGACATAACGTCCTCATCAACTTGTGTTAAACTGACACAACTGCCTATGAACTTGTGTTAAACTGACATAACTGCCTCATCACCTTGTGTTAAACTGACATAACGTCCTCATCAACTTGTGTTAAACTGACATAACTGCCTCATGAACTTGTGTTAAACTGACACAACTGCCTATGAACTTGTGTTAAACTGTCATAACTGCCTCATCAACGTGTGTTAAACTGACACAACTGCCTATGAACTTGTGTTAAACTGACATAACTGCCTCATCAACATGTGTTAAACTGACATAACTGCCCCATCAACTTGTGTTAAACTGACACAACTGCCTATGAACTTGTGTTAAACTGTCATAACTGCCCCATCAACTTGTGTTAATCTGACACAACTGCCAATGAACTTGTGTTAAACTGTCATAACTGCCTCATGAACTTGTGTTAAGCTGACATAACTGCCTCATCAAATTGTGTTCAACTGACATAACTGCCTCATTAACTTGTGTTGAACTGACATAACGTCCTCATCAACTTGTGTTAACCTGACATAACTGCCTCATCAACATGTGTTAAACTGACATAACTGCCTCATCAAATTGTGTTAATCTGACACAACTGCCAATGAACTTGTGTTAAACTGTCATAACTGCCTCATGAACTTGTGTTAAGCTGACATAACTGCCTCATCAAATTGTGTTCAACTGACATAACTGCCTCATTAACTTGTGTAGAACTGACATAACGTCCTCATCAACTTGTGTTAACCTGACATAACTGCCTCATCAACTTGTGTTGAACTGACATAACTGCCCCATGAACTTGTGTTAAACTGACATAACTGCTGCATGAACATGTGTTGAACTGACACCTGACACAATGCTCGGTGAGAAGCACTCAGTCCAGAACTCAACTGCTTTGTTTATTTGGATACTTGTTGTTTATGTAATTATGTCCGGCATGTCTACTGTCCCTAACGTGACAATAAACAGCAATATGTCCGGATAATCATGATAATAATGCTCTATTTTTTTAATGAAAGCAGTAATTTGATGTTACTTCTTTGAGAGACATTTAGAAGTTTCAATACTAGGTAAGGTTAAGACATATGGATGAACAACTTCTTTATTACAATGAAGAGTGATGTTCAGTGTTGGTTCCAACAAGTATACCTGATCTATAACAGTGTTATAACCTACACTGAAACATCGCTCCTAATTGTAATAAGTATACCTGATCTATAACAGTGTTAGAACCTACACTGAAAAATCGCTCCTAATTGTAATAAGGAAGTTGTTCATCCATATATCTTTTCCTTAATTAATTTCATGATTTACACTATCAGTCCTTGTGATGTTTTGTTATTTTGATTTGTGTTGAAGGCACTAATGGCGGTGTGACATTTACTGGAACCCTGAGCAGCATTTTCGGAGGGTTTATTGTTGGAGTAGCCTACTATGTGGCCTTGCTGCTGTGTACTACAGAGCTGTCCTTGAGTGACAGTCCCCCCCAGTGGCCCATCCTCCTCCTCGCCACATCTGCAGGCTTCGTGGGGTCCATCATAGACTCCTACCTGGGTGCTCTGCTTCAGTTCTCAGGTAAAATATCAATACCTGGGGTCCGGGGATGATGGGAGGGATGTTGGGAGAAGAAAAATATCATCAGGAATTATGAAGTGCCTAACATGAATCAGTCCTTATGCAAAACATGTACAGATGTATCACCACTCTATGCCCATAATCAGACTATGTTTCAGGGACCCTGTTTCAGGGACCCTGTTTTAGTGACCCTGTTTCAGGGACCCTGTTTCAGGGATCATGTTTCCGGGGCCATGTTTCAGGTACCCTGTTTTAGGGACACTGTTTCAGGGACCATGTGTCAGGGACCTTGTTTCAGGAACCGTGTTTCAGGGATCATGTTTCAGGGATCGTGTTTCAGGGACCGTGTTTCAGGGACCGTATTTCAGGGATCGTGTTTCAGGGACCGTGTTTCAGGGACTATGTGTTTTCCCCCAGTTGACCTTTCTTTGTTCATAATCCCGGGTTCTATGCCAGTGGTATAGGCAACTAAGTGGATCGGGTGATCAGACTCAGTGATGGCATGGATGATTGCTCATAATGTCAATCACTGGATTGTAATAAACTTTAACAAAGAAAACCACAAGAACAAATTTAAAACAGTTTTAAATGAAGAGATGGTGACTGAATGTAACAGTTAGTTGGCGCATCCTCAGCCACCACGTTCCCTTAATCTGCCATGCTTACTGGTGGCGCTATGCTACTTCTGCAATTATGGGAAGTAACTCTTTTGGTTTCTGTTCTATTTATAGAGTATCGCAATGTCACAAACTGAAGAATCAAGTATCATGTGTACCTAAGTATCGATGATATTGTAGGAATCGGTGAATTGTTTCAGACCTACAGGATTGTCTGGTCCAGATTTGATTGTTTACAGGCCACGGTCATATGTGTGGATTATTGCTGAATGCAGCGTTAAAAAACAAACAAACAAATACAATCGCATGAAAAATCCCAGAAAATGTGATGAATTCTAAATATTGTATGATTGATCAGGCTATACACGTTTCCTGATTATACACATGCCGTGTAACATATATACATGTAGAAGTAAACAGAGCTGTATTGTACTCTTACTCCCCAGGGTACGACCGGCGGCGTGCTTGTATCGTGGAACACCCGGGGCCCCATGTGGAACACATTAGCGGCTACGCAGTCCTTGACAACCATGGTGTCAACCTCCTTTCTTCACTCCTCACGGGAATTATCTCCCCTTACATTGCCTGGCAACTGTGGCTGCATGTCACATGACGTGATATATCATCACCAAACAGAAATCATTGAAACAAAAGTGATGAGGATCTCCCTGAATATGTGACCTAAGATTGACCTTGAAAGTCACATGATCACAATATACGTCTTGGTACATCTAATTCATCTTCCCGAAGCAAGGGAGTTAACTGACTATAAAAGTTCAGTTTCCACCCTTGCCGGACTAGGCTGGAATTTCTGGGCTCGCTAGTACCACCACCACCAGTGGCTAGTATGAGTGATGTCCCTTCTGTGTCCCTCCTATTGACCAATCAGATTCCACCTCTCATATCACTTGCATTTGCTTCAAGCAAAATGATCTGACAGATAATTAAGATCTTTATTGTAATAAAATGAGTCCTACCTCGCGAAGTGCATCAGATCACTTCAGCACCTTGATTAAAAACATAAAATGATCAGGAAAATATCTGTTGACGCAGAGTTGGCCATACAGATGCTTTGCAAATACAGCATCCACCGAAACCTGCCCCACAGTTACGAACCAGATGTTGATTTTGTTAAGCGATTTTGATTGGTCTATGCATAGACTCGTAATTCCAGCCAAAATATAACTCCATACATCCAGCCTAGTACGGCAAGGGTGGAAACTGGACTTTCATAGTCAGTTAACTTCCTTGCCTGGGGAAGATGTACCTAATTGTGCTCAGAAGGTTTACAAAAGGATTTTAGACGTGTTCATTTCATAAATCATGTCATTGATTTGATTTTATGAAAAAGAGTTTTAGGTGTCTTATCTTTGATCTACTATTTACACAGAACAAGTATATGGTTCGACTTGTGCAATTCTGTTTAATTTGTTCTATCATGCCATGCACTTATAAACACTACTGCACGCCTCATTCACCTTATCTACAGCCTTAGAAATTCATCTTGTTTTCATGTTCCAGATGACTATGTAAGCCTTATTTCACTAGTCCTCTGTGTTTGTAGCTGGTCCTGCTTGAATCAGGCACAAAACTTGTATTCATTTCCAGATGGGGGGCGGGGTGGTCGGGTAGCCTAGTGGTTAAAGCGTTCGCTCCTCACGCCGAAGACCCGGGTTCGATTCCCGACATGGGTACAATGTGTGAAGCCCATTTCTGGTGTCCCCTGCCATGATATTGCTGGAATATTGCTGGAATATTGCTATTCCACTCACTCACTCACTCACTCACTCACTCACTCACTCCAGATATGGGGGGGGCCATGTGTGGCCCAGTCGTCTAAGGCACCACAATTCGCTGTGCAGAGTTGCATCCCTTGGGCATGCCAAAAACCTATGATTGTAGGGTCGAATCCCGGTTCACCCCAATTATATTTCTAGGTTTGTCAGCACCATACCGGTCCTTGTAGGTGTCACCGAAGTGGTAAATGTCTGTCACCTGAATCACTTCGGGCTTTCCTCCCACATTAAGCTGACACCCTGCGATATAACTGGAATACTGTTAAAAGCAGCGTTAAACCCAACTCATTCACTCAGTTCCAGATGTAGCAAATTGAAGCATTGAGATCTGGTTCAGAATTTCAGCCATCAAATGCATCAATGGTAGTCAGTGGGAACTGCCATCATTGGATTTTTACTTGTCCTCAGCACAATTTAGTGGTCTCGGGCTCGGGCTCGGACAAGCATGAATTTTGAAGGCTGTATCGATCTGATTCAAAGAATCTCCATTTTAATGCCACACAGGGTTTCTCAAAAGTCTGACCACACAGACAGCTGCAAGGAGGAGATGTTACTACACTTTATGTGTAAAACATTCTCAGAGAAATCTTACATGCCAGACAGACTTGGAAGAGCCCAGTATGTGGCGTTTACCATGTCTAGAATAGGGTGTACATGTTCCTTACCATGACATCCCAGCACAAACAGTTTGAAAATAAACACCATGTCTTTGACAACTGGACCTGTGGATCGGCATTAACCATGCGTCATTATCAACAGCAGGGGTGGAGGGAGTGCTGGTCGTCCAGTGAGCTGTGTATGCTTGACAGTCTCTGTGGGACAAAGAATCTGTGATTAATGTGTCAGCAGTCGAAGACAGATAACCGTATACAATCAATTCACTACTGGGAACCGCTACAGTGTATGTGGAGAGGATGTATGGATTCCAACTTCTTCATGAACTGTAAAGGCAACATTTCGGTAAAGTGTAACCTTAGGTTCCGGGTACTTTACCCTTCTACCTTTGGTCACTGACATCAATCACTGGATTGTCTGGTCCAGATTCGATTATTTACAGGCACTGTCATATTGCTGGAGTAGTGCTGAGTGCTGCATTAAACAACAAACAAACAAAACGAGTCAATACACCAGCTGACACCGGCAGTTAATAACACCATCCATAAGGCTGTTTCGGTGTAAGTATACAACTGTTTAGATAATTGAGTCGCACCTACTTGTTGTAAGCTTGTTTACAGTATTTTTAATTCTCTTATTACATATGCTGAATTTTTCATCAAAAGAAGTATCCTTTCAACTCCCTTCATCCATATTTTTAACTGAGGTGTATGTGAAATCTGTTTCAATGTTTATTTTTAACATATTGATGATGACGGTCTTGAATGTGATATGCACTGTACATTATGAACACTCTGATTTTGATGCTATATTTTTCTAATTGAATAAATGAGAGAAAAAACTATATTGTTTGTGTATGGTTTTATTGTTCAGCCAAACTGTGACTGTCCTGTGATTGTGAGCAAGTTGGTGTTGATGATGTTTTACACTGCAGTCAGCAATTTTCCACCAGCCACATGACACAGGCTGCAGTCTTAACAATAGACAGATATTTAGTCCCAGAAATAAAGTTATCTTATTTAAAAATATGTATCTACAAAATTTTAAAAATATTCCAAATGGAGCCCTAAACAATTCTTCCTACAGAAAATTACAAGATAATAGTAAATAGCATAGTGATTTTTTTTTTCATCGCATTGTGCTCAGTTACTAGGAAAAATCCCTAAAGATGGTTATGATCATTTCTAGAACTACTAATAAAGATGTGTTACTGTTGCTGGGCAACCTGCAAGACAACACTTGCAGTCAATTCTGGAACATTAAGAAGTCTTACCTCTATACTAAAGGCCAGATTATATCAAATGCCTTCCATCACGAGAATTTGGAATGACTCTAATGTTAACCTTAAATGATAAGGCTTGTCAGTGATACCATAATATCATTAGGGTTGGACATTGTTTCCTTTTTAAAATTAAATTGATTTAACATAGTTCAGTCATAATCATAGTACGACCGACCCAGTGACTGAGTGATCAGAGCTCGCCAGTGAGTGCTGTTCAGTGGAAACAGACTTCAGTCACCTCACCACTAATCCGTGACTAAAACAACATTCAGTCGAGTGGGAACAAACCGTCGTCAGTCAGTCAGAGGATTTTATGACGCTTCTGTGACTATGAATAAAACCTTTTGACAACGTCAGTGCTCCAGACAACCCTCTGGTTCACTGCTCCGAAGCTGAGCACTGGAAGACACACCTGTCAGAAACACCATGCACCCAGGCAGCGTGAATGAAGTAAAGAGGTACTTCATAGCATAACATACACGTGTCCTGGTGTTCTATTTCGTTTCTCTATCCCTTCTGGCTGTCGATTATTAATGTTGTAACTATTATACAGATAATGGTCCAAATTGGACTTGTACCAACTCCGTTTCACTATTGTGAACGAATTTTGTGTAAAACAAATAATGTAAAGATATTTTTTGTCCACCAATGTAAAAACAGGTATTATATATAATTAAGTTAATCTAACAGTATACTCGCATGAGTCAAAGTTGCTGACACTTCACCAGTATTAGTCAAAGCAGAGAGTGAGTGAGTGAGTGAGTATGGTTTTACGCCGCTTTTAGCAATATTCCAGCAATATCACGGCGGGGGACACCAGAAATGGGCTTCACACATTGTACCCATGTCGGGAATCGAACCCGGGTCTTCGGCGTGACGAGCGAACGCTTTAACCACTAGGCTACCCGACCGCCCCCAAAGCAGAGACTATGACATATTTTATGGTCTCTGGTAAAAGTAGCTATCATCATCATCATCATCATCATCTATATCATCATCGTCTTCGTCGTCGTTGTTGTTGCTGTATACACTTATATACCGTAGGTATCCAGGTACTAGTATCTGTTCAAATGCGGTTTTATTTGTTTCCCAATCAGTGGTTCCGTTTGCATTTCAGTTATCATTCTCAACTCCCTGGGGAGTATACAAGCAAGCTGCGTACGGGCGCTAGAGGGTTTTTGAATCCACCTGACATATCGGGTACCCATTCCCTGCTGGAAAGCCACGTTCCCTCCATTGTGTTTCGTATCGAAACACCGATCAAGTCAGTTGAAATATCCAACAGCTTCAATCACACAACCAACACTGTCTTACATGTAGCCGCCCGAAGTGTTCTGATAGATCAAGCCTGAACCAGTGCACATTATCTGTTCCGATCGTTTTTTAAAAGAAATGCATTATCATTTTACTCTGATACTGGCATTAACATATTTGCCCATCCATTACATTGTATTGCTTTCTGCTGTGTCGACATGAAGCACACAACGCTGTAGACATTGAGAGCCAGTGTTAAATTAACGGACGTCATCTATCCAGCTAAAGGCATGACGAGTCTCCACAATAACGTATCGACTGTCGAAGGGTGTCAATTATGTCGCTATAATCAGAGCAAGTGTAATTACACGTGTAGCGACAGATAATAAGATCTATTGACGGACAGAGTATGCACTGATATGAGACCCGACCGGATCAGCAGTCAGGCTGCGTCGTCGTACCCGTGATGCGATTCGCTGTGCAGAGTTGCGTCCCCTGGACACGCCAGAAACCTATCAGTGTGGGTTCGAATCCCGGTTCGCCCCGATTATGTTTCTAGGTTTGTCAGCACCATACCCGTACTCGTGGGTTTCACCGAAGTGGTAAACGTCTCATACCTGCATCACTTCGGGTTTTCCTTCCACATTAAGCTGACATGCCGTGATATAACTGGAATACTGTTAAAAGCGGCGTTAAACCCAACTCACTCACTGACTCACTCAAAGACATTGACATTCTTATGAGATCCACCCATGGCCATCTGCATGACCTGCTAACCACACCAACTATCCTATCAACTTCTACTCGTATCAACCTATAGGTACCATCCAGGCAGACGCTGTATTCCCTGTACCACGAGGGCGATCAATGTGGCTGAGAGTATGTGAGGGTAATAAATATGATAACGCAGGCCATTAAGATTTTGTATCTACACTTATCACGAAGCATCTTAAATTTAGGTCTATTCACAATTTAAAATCAATATGCCCATCCCGCCCATTAGCAACGACACCATTGCGTTGATTATGTATGTAATATAATAGATTTGTGACAGAAACAAGCGTTTGCAGAGATAGGATAAGTGTATCGAGTTGTATGGTCCGGAGTTTCTATTGTGCCGCATGCAATTGTGCAAATAAGTTTGATCAATTAAAAAAAATAGAAAATCTCTTCAGTTATGTGGAAATATTTTATCTTCACAGTTGTTGGTTGTGGAGCACATAACGGAGTGTTCGGTATGTTAGCAACGGAAACAACAGATAGAAACAGATCAATCATCTCAGTCCATTAGCAGAGAGGCGGTTGAGGTATTACCAGTCATTTACAAACTGAGCAGTGTTAATTCATTGATTTAGTTGTAATATATAGTTTAAAAGCAATTGGTCGGCACTTACATGACAGAAGAAATGACAGCGCTGGAGCAACTGGGAGAACCTGTGTTAGCCACGGTCTCTTGCAGGTAGAATCTGAGTGTTTTTCTGGTGTGACCTCGGTCAATGCTGGGGACATTGTATCTCTTCTGAAAGTGTTCCTGGTGTTGGCTTCCGCCTTGGATGAAGACCGAATTTCTCTTGAAGGTGTTGCTTGGCATGAGACTGAATATCGTCTTTTGTTGATGGAACTGTTTTGAAGGTCCCTCTGAACCTACTTCTGGTGTGGATCTCCGTCTTTGGGTTGAGAAAAGACTCACCCTACTGTGTGTATTGCAGATTTACAGTCCACTGTGGACGCCATTGCTCGGAAGGAGACCTCCGCCTGGCTATACTGACGCTGTGGTGGCCAACATCGGCAATAAACACCTGTGTTATGTGCTGCATATAGGACTCTCGAACCTTGTAGAATAGACAGCTGTAAAACAAGTACCTGTATCATACGCTTACACATTGCGTTCATATAGGACATTGAATCTGGATCATCCACAACAACATATCACGCCCTAATTGTTTAAAAATTCTGATTTCGATTTTGATGAAAACATGCAGAGTCTTCTATTCAACTATGCTGCTTTGATGTTGTCCGTGGTGTTTTTGTTGAGATGTTGCTGCTGTGAACCGGACCCTGAGAGACGGCGACAGCAACGACTGAAGCAGGATCTCCTGTACAACTACTCCACCACGGTGTCGCCCAAAGGGATGGCAGGTCGGGTCATGGTCTCTGTGTCTTTCGCTCTCATAGCTGTGATAGCCGTGGAAGAAGCCAATCAGATATTCCGCGTAAGTGGCGCTCTGACTATGTCTTGGACGGATCTGTGGTTGACATGGGACAGGAGCAACGGTATCGAAGACCTTGAATTTGAACCTGAGGAGATATGGACCCCAAATTTTGTGATTGCAAACGGTGTAGGTAGCAAGATTTCCTCTTTGTCCGCAAGTATGCCAATCTCCGTTCACCCTTCTGGCACGGCAATGATGTTCATGATAAATGAATTTGAGACAATTTGTAATTTGGATGTGGTACGTTATCCCTATGATGAACAGGTGTGTCGCATAACGGTTATCAGTTTGTTAAACTCCTCAGATTTTGGACTGGGAAATCAAGAATATACCAACATCTTTTCTACATACTTTACTGGTAGCAGTGAATGGGAGTTGGTTAACAAAACCTTTAGCGTTAAACGAGTCGCTGATCGTATTCCGTACGTTGACCTCGAATTCCGACTACGGCGTCACAGCACCTTCTACACCCTAAGCGTCATCTTTCCAATGTGTCTTCTCTCCTTCCTCAACGCCTGTGTATTCCTGCTGCCCGCGGCCTCAGGGGAGAAGGTCTCCTTCCTCGTCTCCATCTTCGTGTCCGAAGCAGTGTTCCTCAACTACATCAATGACGCTATCCCCAAGTCCGGCAATGCCTCTCGCCTCACCATCTATCTGGTTCTGCTTCTGTCACAGAGCGCTCTGGCTCTGCTCGCCACTCTCCTGGTCATAAACACTCACCATCGACAGGGGGCGTTGCTTTGCCGCCTCCGTAAGAAGATCGCAGTTCAAAGCTCAAGCCCATTTGAGAGAGGCGATGACATCAAGAACGATGAAGTAGCAGACAGACTCGATAAAATTATGTTTGTCCTGTTTGTGTTGATGGCCGCACTCTCAATACTTGTGTTTCGTATATAGCATAACATACAAGTCACTGTGGTAACATGATAAACGTTTGGTTTTTAACATTTCATTATACAATTGCTGGTGGCCAGATTTTAATAATAATATTTCTGAATTTTTTGTCCCTTTGAACACTAATGTGATTGACAAGATTCAGAAAAAAACATGGCAAATATGCAGACCCCGCTTTCCAAATGTAACGCTTGCATCTCGAGTATCAAGTTGTCCGACTCCCCATTGTTCTCGGTGCCTTAGATTTGGAACATCCCGATTATTGTACCGACATTGGGAGAGTACACGGGTTTGCTACCAAGAATACAACCCTTCTAACAATCTGGGTAATGCAGAAGGCTGCAGTGTTTGGGAGTCTTCACATTCTCCGAAAAGTTCTTGGTGGGTTTCTTTAGGGAGCGCTTCCTGGGAGGAGTCACATTCGCTGTCTGGGCTGCGTGTAGAGGGACAAGGGCCCTGAGCTGGTGATGAGCCTAACCAGTCTCTCTGTGCCAGGATCACCCTCTTTGCTGCTTTTATTCTTTTAATCTGTAAATGATAATAATAATAATGCCCAAATGACAACTTTTGGTACTTTACGTGATGTAAATACTTTGTAAAATATGCTTACATTAATACGATGTTATGACGAAGACCATTGTGAACACGACACTAAAAGCCACGTATGCTTTAAAACTGTTTGAACTCGATTGCTGCACGTGTTCCAAGTACTCTGAATAACAACGTGTGTTCGTGTGTAGTGTATATGTATTCAGTATCAGATATGTCGTCTCAGTTTGATTGAGTGTCTAGAAGTTGTTGTTTTTTTAAAATTTTGTAATATTGTGACTTGCTGGCCATCCACTATTGTCAGTATTTTCAACATAGTATATCATTTCACATTACACTTGAACAATTTGTAATTTGACATTTCTCTTAAGCAAGGTAGTAAATACTTTCTGTACTGCCTTTTCTTTTAAAGAGGTGTTCTTTTGCCACAAGGAATGGATTTATTAGTAAGTATTGCGATAAGCCAAAGAGCAATATTCACACGGTCAGTGCAGAAGTTAGTGTTGTCAGTGGGTACAGAACCTCACGTCACACAATAACTGGCGAATATAATGTTGTCATAGGTACAGAGCCTCACGTCACACAATGAGTGGAGACGATTGTGTTGTGAGTTGGTATAGAACCTCACGTCACAGAGTCAGTGCAGAAGATAGACGTGTTGTCAGTGGGTAAAGAACCTCACGTCACACAATCAGTGGCGAAAACAGTGTTGTCGGTGGGTATAGAACCTCACGTCACACAGTCAGTGGAGAAGATAGTGTTGTCAGTGGGTATAGAACCTCATATCACACAGTCAGTGGAGAATATAGTGTTGTGTGTGGGTATAGAACCTCACGTCACACAGTCAGTGGAGAAGACAGTGTTGTCAGTGGGTATAGAACCTCATATCACACAGTCAGTGGAGAATATACTGTTGTGAGTGGGTATAGAACCTCACGTCACACAGTCAGTGGAGAAGACAGTGTTGTCAGTGGGTATAGAACCTCATATCACACAGTCAGTGGAGAAGATAGTGTTGTGAGTGGGTATAGAACCTCACGTCACAGAGTCAGTGCAGAAGATAGTGTTGTGAGTGGGTATAGAACCTCATATCACACAGTCAGTGGAGAAGATAGTGTTGTCAGTGGGTATAGAACCTCACGTCACACAGTCAGTGCAGAAGATAGTGTTGTCAGTGGGTATAGAACCTCATATCACACAGTCAGTGGAGAAGATAGTGTTGTTCGTGGGTATAGAACCTCATATCACACAGTCAGTGGAGAAGACAGTGTTGTCAGTGGGTATAGAACCTCACGTCACACAGTCAGTGGAGAAGATAGTGTTGTCAGTGGGTATAGAACCTCACGTCACACAGTCAGTGGAGAAGACAGTGTTGTCAGTGGGTATGGAAGCTCACGTCACACAGTCAGTGGAGAACATAGTGTTGGCAGTGGGTATAGAACCTCACGTCACACAGTCCGTGGAGAAGATAATGTTGTCAGTGGGTATAGAACCTCATGCCACACAATCAGTGGAGAAGATAGTGTTGTCATTAGGTATAGAACCTCACGTCACACAATCAGTGGAGAGGATAGTGTTGTCATTAGGTAAAGAACCACATGTCACACAGTCAGTGGAGAGGATAATGTTGTCATTAGGTATAGAACCACATGTCACACAGTGGAGAAGATCGTGTTGTCAGTTGGTATAGATACAAAGAACTGTTACAGAAGTACAATCATTTGATCGTCTGTTCTTTAACTACTATCTAAGGGCAATCCCGAAGTTAGATTTCTTCTTGATACGTATAAATTCATACAACGATCTTACTGTTAGCAGTTTGGCTTCATATTTAAACAAAGTGGTAAACGTCTGAGACCTGCACCACTTCGGGGTTTTCCTTTACATGAAGCTGACACGTCGTGATATAACTGGAATACTGTTCAGACCGACGTTAAGCCCAACTCACTCACTCATTCCATGGCGTATAATGATCCATACACAGGTAATAATGCATGATAAGTTCCATACATACCATGTCGATGACACAGGTGAAGCATCTGTTTGCTACTGCACCCAAACCATCATGGTGCCACTTTGGTAGCATAATTATTTTTTTACATCGAAATTTATCGTTACATCAATTATTTCTGTACTTTTTCGAACTTTCGATTTCTTAAACTTGGTATACTATGAAAATAATCGAAATGAAGAATAAGGAATCGAAATTTAAAAACAACAACTATACCACCAAAAGTGGCAACGTAAGGCTTTCGTACAACTGTGCAGACGAGTACGTGACACCGCGAGATTACTTCAGTTGAATAAATTGTAATGCAAACTCCGGAGTTAATGGCACATGGGTCCAAGTCTCAGACCTATGCAGAGAAATTATCTATGACTTGAGCGTATCGTCTATTAACTTCTCTCTCTAATAGCACACGTCGATCACGCGATCACTTAACACAAAAACGTGTTTGCATTACAATCAGATTGATGTAGACATACAGAACCTCTACCGCTAGAGAACAGTGTCTGTTTAATACTTGAATCCCTTTCATTTCTACCACGTTGTATCAAGATGGAGTTACATATGATAAGCCAATATGCGTACTCGTTATGTATAATTCCGGACTCGTTGCCATGGTTTCTTTGTTGTAAGCGTAGGTGTTTGGGCCGATACAGCTGTCGTTGTCAGGGAAAGGCTTAGGTGCGTCACTGATGTATCTACACTTTTCACTGACACGTGTCATGATTTGTTTGTTTATTTGTTTGTTGTTTAACGCCGCACTCAGCAATATTACAGCTATATGACGGCATTCTGTAAATAATCGAGTCTGGACCAGACAATCCAGTGATTGATATCATGAGCATCGATCCACGTAATTGGGATACGATGACATGCATCAACCAAGTCAGCGAGCCTGACCACCCGATCCCGTTAGTCGCCTCGTACGACAAGCATAGTCGCCTTTTAAGGCAAGCATAGGTTGCTGGAGACCTATTCTACACCGGATCTTCACGGGTCGACATGTGTCATGAAAGAATGCTATATGCATTTGGGGGCATTAAACTCACCCTAAAAGTAATGAACAGTCCCTCTTTTCCTTTTTTTAATTAAAGCATAAAGTTTAAATATATGATCCGATAAGAACTTTTCCAAAAATACACATAAGGGAAACACCGACATCGGATAATGGAGACATAATGAGAATCGGGGCTCGTTGATTCCACTTCAAGAACCCATATGTTCGAGTGTCATGGCTGATATAATATTTCTCGATAATTTGCATAATGACCTATAGTTGCATCAGTTTCACGTGCATAATATTTGTTAATTCTGTCTAATGTGACCAAACGCTCTATAATACACCAGTTACAATATAGTTTTATAATAGCAACAGCACAAGGTTTTCACTGAATATTTGAACGGTTTAGCAGAATGGATATTAATCAGTTTATCGTACTGGTACGTTAAGCACTGATGTTCCTTTACGTGAAAATATGATACAAACAAAATTGCTCATTGAAAGGACAAGGAATTTTTCATCAGTTTGTTTAAAATATTTCAAAATATTATATCGCTTAATAATTAGAAAATACATATTCAGTGTAAAACTAGATAGTGTAGACATTTGAGTGATACGTGACGTGTCTTGTTTGTTGATGTTGTTGTTGCACTTTGTTGATGTTGTTTGTTTCTCTTTGTTGGTGTTGTTGTTGTTGCACTTTGTTGTTGTTGTTTGTTTCTCTTGTTGATGTCGTTGTTGCACTTTGTTGTTGTTGATGTTTCAGCTCCACGACGATGACCTGTAACGAATCGGTTCTGGAACAGACTAAAAAGGTCATTGATAGTGTGATCGACGATCCTCGCCGTGGGGATACAATACCAAGCTTTCAGACCCGTTAAGATCCGGAGTAGAGTAGGTCCCCAGGAACCCATGCTTGCCGTAAAAAGCGACTGTCTGTTGTAAGTGGTGACAAGGGTTACGGGTGGTCAGGCTCGCTGTCATCAATCCCAATCCCAATCGATGCTTATGGTGTCAATCACTGGATTGTCTGGTCCAAACTCGATTATTTACAGACTGCCGTCATATAGCTGTAATATTGCTGAGTGCGGCGTTTAACAACAAATCCAACAAAGAAACAAAGCTTTCAGCCAAGTCGCGGGGGTAGTTCATACCCGAGCGCGTGAATTTACGCAAGTGATAAACATTGAGGACATGCGTGCTTTGGGCTTTCGTCCAACATAAGCTGACACATCATAGCGTAATTATATCACATATTCCACTCTGCTGCACGTGGTAACTGACATCAAATGGCCTCACATTGCTGCCAACGTGTCGCCTACACGTGCTGTATAACTCCGAACAATGATGTTTGTCAATTAGAGAAATCTTACATGCCAGACAGACTTGGAAGAGTCCAGTATATGGTGTTAACCCTAGAATAGGGTGTACATGTTCCTTACCATGACATCCCAGCACAAACAATTGGAAAATAAACACCATGTCTTTGAGGAACATGGAACGATGCTAAACAAACCTGACAATGGACCTGTGGATCGGCAGTAACCATGCGTCATTATCAACAGCAGGGGTGGAGGGAGTGCTGGCTGTCCAGTGAGCTGTGTATGCTTGACAGTCTCTGTGGGACAAAGAATCTGTGATTAATGTGTCAGCAGTCGAAGACAGATAATCGTATACAATCAATTCACTACTGGGAACCGCTACAGTGTATGTGGAGAGGATGTATGGATTCCAACTTCTTCATGAACTGTAAAGGCGACATTTCGGGATAGATTCATGACATCAATCACTGGATTGTCTGGTCCAGATTCGATTATTTACAGGCGCTGTCATATAGCTGGAATATTGCTGAGTGCTGCATTAAACAACAAACAAACAAAACGAGTCAATACACCAGCTGACACCGACAGTTAATATCACCATCCATAAGGCTGTTTCGGTGTAAGTATACAACTGTTTAGATAATTGAGTCTCACCTACATGTTGTAGGCTTGTTTACAGTATTTTTAATTCCCTCATTACATATGCTGATTTCTTCATCAAAAGAAGTATCCTCCCCCCCCCCCCCCTTCATCCATATTTTTATATTGATGGTGATTGTTGCTATATACAGGACGGTATTGGATGTGATATGCACTGTACATTATGAACACTCTATTTTTTTCTAATTGAACACTGCTATATTTTTCTAATTGAATAAATGAGAGAAAAAACTTTTTGAGTATGGTTTTATTGTTCAGCCAAACTGTGACTGCCCTGTCATTGTAAGCAAGTTGGTGTTGATATCGTTTTACGCTGCAGTCAGCAATTTTCCACCAACCACATGACACAGGCTGCAGTCTTAACAATAGACAGATATTTAGTCCCAGAAATAAACTTATCTTATTTAAAAATATGTTTCTACAAAATTTAAAAAAATAATCCAAATGGAGCCCAGAACAAGTCTTCTTACAGCTGCGGCAATCTAGACTTGCCAGATCATTCTAGACTTGAGTTTGACTCCTTTTTTAGCTCACTGGGTCCGAAGTACCAAGGTGAGTTTATGCCATACCATGGCGTCCGTCATTCGTCTGTCGTCCGTCCGTTTACAATATATTCAAACGACTTCTTCTTCTGAACCACCAATCGGAAATTAACGAAATTTGACTGGAGCCAACCCTAGGTGGTGGGGATTCAAAATTGTACAAATGGGTGGGCTGACCCCCAAGGGGCTGAGGGACAGGGCCAAATTGGGGTAATTTGGCGATATTGCTTTAAACAACTGGAACAACTCTTATCTGGAACTAAGAAATAGATATCAACAATTTACAGTTGAACTAATGGAAGGGCTGATCAACCCTCAAGGGATGGAGTAAAATAGGGGTAATTTGGCGATATTGCTTTGAACGACTTCTTCTCTGGAACTAAGAGACAGATATCAACCTTTGGTAAACACTATCTTGGATGTAGCCGTCCGAAGTGTTCTGATAGATCAAGCCTGAATCAGTGCACATTATCTGTTCCGATCGTTTTTTTTAAAGAAATGCATTATCATTTTAATCCGATACTAGCATTAAAAATATTTGCCCATCCATTATATTGTATTGCTTTCTGCTGTGTCGACTGGAAGCACACAACGCTGTAGACATTGGGAGCCAGTGTTAAATTAACGGACGTCATGTATCCAGCTAAAGGCATGACGAGTCTCCACAATAACGTATCGACTGTCGAAGGGTGTCAATTATGTCGCTATAATCAGAGCAAGTGTAATTACACGTGTAGCGACAGATAATAAGATCTATTGACGGACAGAGTATGCACTGATATGAGACCCGACCAGATCGGCATTCAGGCTGCGTCATCGTATGTGAGGGTAATAAATATGATCACGCAGGCCATTAAGATTTTGTATCTACCATTATCACGAAACAATTTAGGTCTATTCACAATTTAAAATCAATATGCCCATCCCACCCATTAGCAACGACACCATTGCGTTGATTATGTTTGTAATATAATCGATTTGTGACAGAAACAAGCGTTTGCAGAGATAGGATAAGTGTATCGAGTTGTATGGTCCGGAGTTTCTATTGTACCGCATGCAAATTGTGCAAATAAGTTTGATCAATTAAAAAATTTAGAAAATCTCTTCATTTATGTGGAAATATTATATCTTCATAGTTGTTGGTTGTGGAGCACATAACGGAGTGTTCGGTATATTAGCAACGGAAACAACAGATAGAAACAGATCAATCATCTCAGTCCATTAGGAGATAGGCGGTTGAGGTATTACCAGTCATTTACAAACTGAGCAATGTTAATTCATTGATTTAGTTGTAATATATAGTTTAAAAGCAATTGGTCGGCACTTACATGACAGAAGTAATGACAGCGCTGGAGCAACTGGGAGAACCTGTGTTAGCCACGGTCTCTTGCAGGTAGAATCTGAGTGTTTTTCTGGTGTGACCTCGGTCAATGCTGGGGACATAGTATCTCTTCTGAAAGTGTTCCTGGTGTTGGCTTCCGCCTTGGATTAAGACCGAATTTCTCTTGAAGGTGTTGCTTGGCATGAGACTGAATATCGTCTTTTGTTGATGGAACTGTTTTGAAGGTCCCTCTGAACGTCCTTCCGGTGTGGATCTCCGTCTTTGGGTTGAGAAAAGACTCACCCTGCTGTGTGAATGGCAGATTTACATTCCACTGTGGACGCCATTGCTCGGAAGGAGACCTCAGCCTGGCTATACTGACGCTGTGGTGGCCAACATCGGCAATAGACACCTGTGTTATGTACTGCATATAGGACTCTCGAACCTTGAAGAATAGACAACTGTTGAACAAGTACCCGTATCATACGCTTACACATTGCGTTCATGTAGGGCATTGAATCTGGATCATCCACACCAACATATCACGCCCTAATTGTTTAAAAATTCTGATTTCGATTTTGATGAAAACATGCAGAGTGTTCTATTCAACTATGCTGCTTTGATGTTGTCCGTGGTGTTTTTGTTGAGATGTTGCTGCTGTGAACCGGACCCTGAGAGACGGCAACAGCAACGACTGAAGCAGGATCTCCTGTACAACTACTCCACCACGGTGTCGCCCCAAGGGACGGCAAGTAGGGTCATGGTCTCTGTGTCATTCGCTGTCATAGCTGTGATAGCCGTGGAAGAAGCCAATCAGATGTTCCGCTTAAGTGGCGCTCTGACTATGTCTTGGACGGATCCTTGGTTGACATGGGACAGGAGCAATGATATCGAAAAGCTTGAATTTGAACCTGAGGAGATATGGACCCCAAATTTCGTGATTGCAAACGGTGTAGGTAGCAAGATTTCCTCTTTGTCCGCAAGTATGCCAATCTCCGTTTACCCTTCTGGCACGGCAAGGATGTTCATGATAAATGAATTTGAGACAATTTGTAATTTGGATGTGGTACGGTATCCCTATGATGAACAGGTGTGTCGCATAACGGTTATCAGTTTGTTTAACTTAGATTTTGGACTGGGAAATCAAGAATATACCAACATTTTTTCTACATACTTTACTGGTAGCAGTGAATGGGAGTTGGTTAACAAAACCATTAGCGTTAAACGAGTCGCTGATCGTATTCCGTACGTTGACCTCGAATTCCGACTACGGCGTCACAGCATCTTCTACACCCTAAGCGTCATCTTTCCAATGTGTCTTCTCTCCTTCCTCAACGCCTGTGTATTCCTGCTGCCCGCGGCCTCAGGGGAGAAGGTCTCCTTCCTCGTCTCCATCTTCGTGTCCGAAGCAGTGTTCCTCAACTACATTAATGACGCTATCCCCAAGTCCGGCAATGCCTCTCGCCTCACTATCTATCTGGTTCTGCTTCTGTCACAGAGCGCCCTGGCTCTGCTCGCCACTCTCCTGGTCATAAACACTCACCATCGACAGGGGGCGTTGCTTTGTCGCCTCCGTAAGAAGATCGCAGTTCAAAGCACAAGTCCATTGGAGAGAGGCGATGACATCAAGAACGATGAAGCAGCAGACAGACTCGATAAAATTATGTTTGTCCTGTTTGTGTTGATGGCCGCACTCTCAATACTTGTGTTTCGTATATAGCATACATACAAGTCACTGTGGTAACGTGATAAACGTTTTGTTTTTAACATTTGGTGGCCAGATTTTAATAATAATATGTCTGAATCTTTTGTCCCTTTGGACACTAATGTGATTGACAAGATTCAGAAAAAACATGGCAAATATGCAGACCCCGCTTTCGAAATGTAACGCTTGCATCTCGAGTATCAAGTTGTCCGACTCCCCATTGTTCTCGGTGCCTTAGATTTGGAACATCCCGATTATTTTACTGACATTGGGAGAGAACACGGGTTTGCTACCAGGAATACAACCTTTCTGACAATCTGGGTAATGCAGAAAGCTGCAGTGTTGGGGAGTCTTCACATTCTCCGAAAAGTTCTCGGTGGGTTTCTTTAGGCAGCGCTTCCTGGGAGGAGTCACATTCGCTGTCTGGGGTGCGTGCAGAGGGGGCAAGGGCCCTGAGCTGGTGATGAGCCTAACAAGTCTGTCTGTGTCAGGATCACCCAAACCCTCTTTGCTGCATTTTTTATTTTAATCTGTAAATGATAATAATAATAATGCCCAAATGACAACTTTTGGTACTTTACGTGATGTAAATACTTTGTAAAATATGCTTACATTAATACGATATTATGACGAAGACCATTGTGAACACGACACTAAAAGCCACGTATGCTTTAAAACTGTTTGAACTCGATTGCTGCACGTGTTCCAAGTACTCTGAATAACAACGTGTGTTCGTGTGTAGTGTATATGTATTCAGTATCAGATATGTCGTCTCAGTTTGATTGAGTGTCTAGAAGTTGTTTTTTGTCATATTGTGACTTGCTGGCCATCCACTATTGTCAGTTTTTTCAAAATAGTATATCATTTCACATTACACTTTAACAATTTGTAATTTGACATTTCTCTTAAGCAAGGTAGTAAATACTTTCTGTACTGCCTTTTCTTATAACGAGGTGTTCTTTTGCCACAAGGAATGGATTTATTAGTAAGTATTGCGATAAGCCAAAGAGGCAATATTCACACGGTCAGCGGAGAAGATAGTGTTGTCATAGGTACAGAACCTCACGTCACACAGTCAGTGGAGAAGATAGTGTTGTCAGTGGGTAAAGAACATCACGTCACACAATCACTGGCGAATATAGTGTTGTCAGTGGGTATAGAACCTCTTCACACAGTCAGTGCAGAAGATAGTGTTGTCAGTTGGTATAGAACCTCACGTCACACAGTCAGTGGAGAAGATAGTGTTGTCAGTGGGTAAAGAACCGCACGTCACACAGTCAGTGGAAAAGATACCTTTGTCAGTGGGTATAGAACCTCATGTCACACAATAAGTGGAGAGGAAACCGTTGTCAGTGGGTATAGAACCTCACGTCACACAGTCAGTGCAGAAGATAGTGTTGTCAGTGGGTATAGAACCTCACGTCACACACTCAGTGCAGAAGATAGTGTTGTGGGTAGGTATAGAAAATCACGTCACACAGTCAGTGGAGAAGATAGTGTTGTCAGTAGGTATAGAACCTCACGTCACACAGTCAGTGGAGAAGATAGTGTTGTCAGTGGGTATAGAACCTCACGTCACACAGTCAGTGGAGAAGATAGTGTTGTCAGTGGGTATAGAACCTCACGTCACACAATCAGTGGAGAAGATATTGTTGTCAGTGGGTATAGAACCTCACGTCACACAATCAGTGGAGAAGTTAGTGTTGTCATAGGTACAGAACCTCACGTCACACAGTCAGTGGAGAAGATAGTGTTGTCAGTGGGTAAAGAACATCACGTCACACAATCACTGGCGAATATAGTGTTGTCAGTGGGTATAGAACCTCTTCACACAGTCAGTGCAGAAGATAGTGTTGTCAGTTGGTATAGAACCGCACGTCACACAGTCAGTGGAAAAGATACCTTTGTCAGTTGGTATAGAACCTCATGTCACACAATAAGTGGAGAGGAAACCGTTGTCAGTGGGTATAGAACCTCACGTCACACAGTCAGTGCAGATGATAGTGTTGTCAGTTGGTATAGAACCACATGTCACACACTCAGTGCAGAAGATAGTGTTGTGGGTAGGTATAGAAAATCACGTCACACAGTCAGTGGAGAAGATAGTGTTGTCAGTAGGTATAGAACCTCACGCCACACAGTCAGTGGAGAAGAGAGTTGTCAGTAGGTATAGAACCTCACGTCACAGTCAGTGGAGAAGATAGTGTTGTGAGTTGGTATAGAACCTCACGTCACACAATCAGTGGAGGAGATAGTGATGTCAGTCGGTATACAACCTCACGTCACACAGTCAGTGCAGATGAAAGTGTTGTCAGTTGGTATAGAACCTCACGTCACACAATCAGTAGAGAAGATAGAGTTATCAGTGGGTATAGAAGCTCACGTCACACAATCAGTGGAGAAGATAGTGTTGTCAGTGGGTATAGAACCTCACGTCACGAAGTCAGTGCAGATGATAGTGTTGTCAGTGGGTATAGAACCTCACGTCACACAATCAGTGGAGAAGATATTGTAGTCAGTGGGTATAGAACCTCACGTCACACAATCAGTGGAGAAGATAGTGTTGTTAGTGGGTTTAGAACCTCACGTCACACAGTCAGTGCAGAAGATAGCGTGTCAGTGGGTATAGAACCTCACGTCACACAGTCAGTGCAGAAGATAGTGTTGTCAGTGGGTATAGAACCTCATGTCACACAGTCAGTGGAGAACAAAGTAATGTGAGATGGTATAGAACCTCACGTCCCACAGTCAGTGGAGAAGATAGTGTTGTCAGTGGGTAAAGAACCTCACGACACACAGTCAGTGCAAAAGATAGTGTTGTCAGTGGGTATAGAACCTCACGTCACACAGTCAGTGCAGAAGATAGTGTTGTCAGGGGGTATAGAACCTCACTTCACACAGTCAGTGCAGAAGATAGTGTTGTCAGTGGGTATAGAACCTCACCTCACATAGTCAGTGCAGAAGATAGTGTTGTCAGTGGGTATAGAACCTCACGTCACACAATCAGTGGAGAAGATAGTGTTGTTAGTGGGTTTAGAACCTCACGTCACACAGTCAGTGCAGAAGATAGTGTTGTCAGTGGGTATAGAACCTCACGTCACACAGTCAGTGCAGAAGATAGTGTTGTCAGTGGGTATAGAACCTCATGTCACACAGTCAGTGGAGAACAAAGTGTTGTGAGATGGTATAGAACCTCACGTCCCACAGTCAGTGGAGAAGATAGTGTTGTCAGTGGGTATAGAACCTCACGACACACAGTCAGTGCAAAAGATAGTGTTGTCAGTGGGTATAGAACCTCACGTCACACAGTCAGTGCAGAAGATAGTGTTGTGAGTGTGTATAGAACCTCACGTCACACAGTCAGTGGAGAAGATAGTGTTGTCAGTGGGTATAGAACCTCACGTCACACAGTCAGTGCAGAAGATAGTGTTGTCAGTGGGTATAGAACCTCACGTCCCACAGTCAATGCAGAAGATAGTGTTGTCAGTGGGTATAGAACCTCACGTCACACAGTCAGTGGAGAAGATAGTGTTGTCAGTGGGTATAGAACCTCATGTCACACAGTCAGTGCAGAAGATAGTGTTGTGAGTGTGTGTAGAACCTCACGTCACACAGTCAGTGCAGAAGATAATGTTGTCAGTTGGTATAGAACCTCACGTCACACAGTCAGTGGAAAAGATAGTGTTGTGAGTAGGTATAGAAAATCACGTCACACAATCAGTGGAGAAGATAGTGTTGTCAGTTGGTATAGTACCTCACGTCACACAGTCAGTGGAGAAGATAGTGTTGTGAGTGGGTATAGAACCTCACGTCACACAGTCAGTGGAGAAGATAGTGTTGTCAGTGGGTATAGAACCTCACGTCACACAATCAGTGGAGAAGATATTGTTGTCAGTGGGTATAGAACCTCACGTCACACAATCAGTGGAGAAGATAGTGTTGTTAGTGGGTATAGAACCTCACGTCACACAGTCAGTGCAGAAGATAGTGTTGTCAGTGGGTATAGAACCTCACGTCACACAGTCAGTGGAGAACATAGTGTTGTCAGTGGGTATAGAACCTCACGTCACACAATCAGTGGAGAAGATAGTGTTGTCAGTGGGTATAGAACCTCATGTCACGCAGTCAGTGGAGAACAAAGTGTTGTGAGATGATATAGAACCTCACGTCACACAGTCAGTGGAGAAGATAGTGTTGTCAGTGGGTATAGAACCTCACGTCACACAGTCAGTGGAGAAGATAGTGTTGTGAGTGGGTATAGAACCTCACGTCACACAATCAGTGGAGAAGATATTGTTGTCAGTGGGTATAGAACCTCACGTCACACAATCAGTGGAGAAGTTAGTGTTGTGAGTGGGTATAGAACCTCACGTCACACAGTCAGTGCAGAAGATAGTGTTGTCAGTGGGTGAAGAACCTCACGTCACACAATCAGTGGAGAAGATATTGTTGTCAGTTGGTATAGAACCTCACGTCACACAATCAGTGGAGAAGATAGTGTGGTCAGTGGGTATAGAACCTCATGTCACGCAGTCAGTGGAGAACAAAGTGTTGTGAGATGATATAGAACCTCACTTCACACAGTCAGTGCAGAAGATAGTGTTGTCAGTGGGTATAGAACCTCACCTCACATAGTCAGTGCAGAAGATAGTGTTGTCAGTGGGTATAGAACCTCACGTCACACAGTCAGTGCAGAAGATAGTGTTGTCAGTGGGTATAGAACCTCACGTCCCACAGTCAATGCAGAAGATAGTGTTGTCAGTGGGTATAGAACCTCACGTCACACAGTCAGTGGAGAAGATAGTGTTGTCAGTGGGTATAGAACCTCATGTCACACAGTCAGTGCAGAAGATAGTGTTGTGAGTGTGTGTAGAACCTCACGTCACACAGTCAGTGCAGAAGATAATGTTGTCAGTTGGTATAGAACCTCACGTCACAGTCAGTGGAAAAGATAGTGTTGTGAGTAGGTATAGAAAATCACGTCACACAATCAGTGGAGAAGATAGTGTTGTCAGTTGGTATAGAACCTCACGTCACACAATCAGTGGAGAAGATAGTGTTGTGAGTGGGTATAGAACCTCACGTCACACAGTCAGTGGAGAAGATAGTGTTGTCAGTGGGTATAGAACCTCACGTCACACAATCAGTGGAGAAGATATTGTTGTCAGTGGGTATAGAACCTCACGTCACACAATCAGTGGAGAAGATAGTGTTGTTAGTGGGTATAGAACCTCACGTCACACAGTCAGTGCAGAAGATAGTGTTGTCAGTGGGTATAGAACCTCACGTCACACAGTCAGTGGAGAACATAGTGTTGTCAGTGGGTATAGAACCTCACGTCACACAATCAGTGGAGAAGATATTGTTGTCAGTTGGTATAGAACCTCACGTCACACAATCAGTGGAGAAGATAGTGTTGTCAGTGGGTATAGAACCTCATGTCACGCAGTCAGTGGAGAACAAAGTGTTGTGAGATGATATAGAACCTCACGTCACACAATCAGTGGAGAAGATAGTGTTGTCAGTGGGTATAGAACCTCACGTCACACAGTCAGTGGAGAAGATAGTTGTGAGTGTGTATAGAACCTCACGTCACACAATCAGTGGAGAAGATATTGTTGTCAGTGGGTATAGAACCTCACGTCACACAGTCAGTTTAGAAGATAGTGTTGTGAGTGTGTATAGAACCTCACGTCACACAGTCAGTTGAGAAGATAGTGTTGTCAGTGGGTATAGAACCTCACGTCACACAGTCAGCGGAGAAGATATTGTTGTTAGTGGGTATAAAACCTCACGGCCCACAGTAAGTGCAGAAGATAGTGTTGTCAGTGGGTATAGAACCTCGCGTCACACAGTCAGTGGAGAAGATAGTGTTGTCAGTGGGTATAGAACCTCACGTCACACAATCAGTGGAGAGGATAGTGTTGTGAGTGGGTATAGAACCTCACGTCACACAATCAGTGGAGAGGATAGTGTTGTGAGTGGGTATAGAACCTCATATCACACAGTCAGCGGAGAAGATAGTGTTGTTAGTGGGTATAGAACCTCACGTCACACAGTCAGCGGAGAAGATAGTGTTGTTAGTGGGTATAGAACCTCACGTCACACAGTCAGCGGAGAAGATAGTGTTGTGAGTATGTATAGAACCTCACGGCCCACAGTAAGTGCAGAAGATAGTGTTGTCAGTGGGTATAGAACCTCGCGTCACACAGTCAGTGGAGAAGATAGTGTTGTCAGTGGGTATAGAACCTCACGTCACACAATCAGTGGAGAAGATAGTGTTGTCAGTGGGTATAGAACCTCACGTCACACCGTCAGTGCAGAAGATAGTGTTGTCAGTGGGTATAGAACCTCACGTCACACAGTCAGTGGAGAAGATAGTGTTGTCAGTGGGTATAGAACCTCATATCACACAGTCAGTGGAGAAGATAGTGTTGTGAGTGGGTATAGAACCTCACGTCACACAGTCAGTGCAGAAGATAGTGTTGTGAGTGGGTATAGAACCTCACGTCACAGAGTCAGTGCAGAAGATAGTGTTGTTCGTGGGTATAGAACCTCACGTCACACAGTCAGTGCAGAAGATAGTGTTGTGAGTGGGTATAGAACCTCACGTCACACAGTCAGTGGAGAAGATAGTGTTGTCAGTGGGTATAGAACCTCACGTCACACAATCAGTGGAGAAGATAGTGTTGTGAGTGTGTATAGAACCTCACGTCACACAGTCAGTGCAGAAGATAGTGTTGTCAGTGGGTATGGAAGCTCACGTCACACAGTCAGTGGAGAAGATAGTGTTGTCAGTGGGTATAGAACCTCACGTCACACAATCAGTGGAGAAGATAGTGTTGTGAGTGGGTATAGAACCTCACGTCACACAATCAGTGGAGAGGATAGTGTTGTCATTAGGTAAAGAACCACATGTCACACAGTCAGTGGAGAGGATAGTGTTGTCATTAGGTATAGAACCACATGTCACACAGTGGAGAAGATCGTGTTGTCAGTTGGTATAGATAAAAAGAACTGTTACAGAAGTACAATCATTTGATCGTCTGTTCTTTAACTACTATCTAAGGGCAATCCCGAAGTTAGATTTCTTCTTGATACGTATAAATTCATACAACGATCTTACTGTTAGCAGTTTGGCTCCATATTTAAACAAAGTGGTAAACGTCTGAGACCTGCACCACCTCGGGGTTTTCCTTTACGTAAAGCTGACACGTCGTGATATAACTGGAATACTGTTCATAGCGGCGTTAAGCCCTACTCACTCACTCATTCCATGGTGTATAATGATCCAAACACAGGTAATAATGCATGATAAGTTCCATACATACCATGTCGATGACACAGGTGAAGTACCTGTTTGCTACTGCACCCAAACCATAATGGTGCCACTTTGGTAGCATAATTATTTTTTTTACATCGAAATATCTCGTTACTTCAATTATTTGTGTACTTTTTCGAACTTTCGATTTCCTAAACTTGGTATACTATGAAAATAATCGAAATGAAGAATAAGGAATCGAAATTTAAAAACAACAACTATACCACCAAAAGTGGCAACGTAAGGCTTTCGTACAACTGTGCAGACGAGTACGTGACACCGCGAGATTACTTCAGTTGAATACATTGTAATGCAAACTCCGGAGTTATTGGCAAATGGGTCCAAGCCATAGGCCTGTGCAAAGAAATTATATATGACTTGAACGTATCGTCTATTAACTACTCTCTCTAATAGCACACGTCGATCACGCGATCACTGAACACAAAAACGTGTTTGCATTACAATCAGATTGATGTAGACTTACAAAACCTCTACCGCTAGAGAACAGTGTATGTTTAATACTTGAATCCCTTTCATTTCTACCACGTTGTATCAAGATGGAGTTACATATGATAAGCCAATATGCGTACTCGTTATGTATAATTTTGGACTCGTTGCTATGGTTTCTTTGTTGTAAGCGTAGGTGTTTGGGCCGATACAGCTGTCGTTGTCAGGGAAAGGATAGGTGCGTCACTGATATATCTACACTTTTCACTGAGAGCGAGACGTGTCATGATTTGTTTGTTTATTTGTTTGTTGTTTAACGCCGCACTCAGCAGTATTACAGCTATATGACGCAATTCTGTTAATAATCGAGTCTGAACCAGACAATCCAGTGATTGACATCATGAGCATCGATCCACGCACTTTGGATACGAAGACAAGTATCAACCAAATCAGCAAGTCTGACCACCCGATCCCGCTAGTCCCTTTTACGGCATGCATAGGTTGCTGAAGACCTATTCTACCCCGGATCTTCACGGGTCGACATGTGTCATGAAAAAATGCTATTTGCATTTGAGGCGAAGGGGCATTAAACTCACCCTAAAATCAATGAACAGTCCTTCATATCATTGTTGAATTAAAGCATAAAGTTTAAATATATGATCCGTCGTTGAGAAACGTTATTATTCTTTCGCGGTGACCTATCCGGTGTTCAGATGGACGATAAAAACCTTTCCAAAAAAAGCAGATAATGGAGACATTATGAGAATCGGGACTTGATGATGCCACTTCAAGAACCCATATATTCAAGTGTCATGGTTGATATATTATTTCTCTATAATTTGCATAATGACCTATAGTTGCATCAGTTTCACGTGCACAAAATGCACGTTCAGAATGGCTAGTGAATTCCTGGATCAGTGTCAACTGCAATTACAACATCACGACACTATGTTTACTGGCTCGATCTAACGGCAGTCAATTTTTACGACTGGATGATTATATATGTCGTCAACACACAAGGAAATGTGGTACGTTTACCATTCCATTCTTTTGTTAAAATATTTTACAATATAAAACGTCAATGTAAGAGAATAACCAATTTCGATTATTTGCGGAAACAGATTCCATTTGGCGTAAAAGGCAAATAGCGTTGAAAATGATATGAATGGATCACCGAAAATCAGTGATGACACCAGGTGTTCGCGAAAAGGGTCAGCATGTCCTGTCCTATTGGTAGCACCCGCAATTCACACAATTTACCTAAAAAATAAGTGTTTGTTTGATGCCTGATAATCGCTATATGCTTGCAATATTGTTGATGGGAATTAAAATTTTAACTTACTTGACGCCGACCCGTGAAGATCCGGGTTAGAATAGGTCTTCAGCAACCCATGCTTGTGATAAGAGGCGACTAACTGGTTCGGGTGGCGAGGCTTGCTGACTTGGTTGATGCATATCATCGTATCCCAATCACGTGGATCGATGCTAATTATATCAATCATTGGATTGACTGGTCCAGACTCGATTATTTACAGACATATAGCTGGAATATTGACGATTGCGGCGTTAAATAACAAACAAACAAACAACTTGATGCCTGACTCCCGCAAAGCATTGCACCTACTCCAAGAAAAGGCACTCTATCAACAGACGAATTCAATATATAATATATTCAATTCTAAATTCTGACCCTCTCGTATAATATGGATGTAAGTAATACCCACGTTATATTTGTTAATTCCGTCTAATGTGACCAAACGCAGGCTCGCTGTCATCAATCCCAATCCCAATCGATGCTTTTGATGTCAATCACTGGATTGTCTGGTCCAAACTCGATTATTTACAGACCGCCGTCATATTGCTGAGTGCGGCGTAAAACAACCCAACACACAAACAAACAACAAACAAAGCTTTCAGCCAAGTCGCCGAGCCTGACCCCTCGATCCTCGGGGGTAGTTCATACCCGAGCGCGTGAATTTACGTAAGTGATAAACGTTGAGGACATGCGTCCTTGGGGCTTTCGTCCAACATAAGCTGACACACCATAGTGTAATTATATCACATATTCCACTCTGCTGCACGTGGTAACTGACATCAAATAGCCTCACATTGCTGCCAACGTGTCGCCTACACGTGCTATATAACTCCGAACAATGATGTTTGCCAATTCCATCGTTTGTATAACACGGTAAAATGTACCCGAAAGGTTCTTACCAAAATCCTGTGATGATTAACGTCTCTGGTACATCTACACTAAAAACATTAATTATTTAAACATCTTCTATTCAAATTATTATTTGACTATAGGAACTGTTTTGTTGTCATAGTGCTTCTAGAATGCGAATGGTTCATGTTGAAAACAATATGTAATTATGTGTCCCTAAAACAATTGATGTCCAATACATCGCCAGTAAACGTTCTCTAATGGCGAATAACAATAGTCATTATCGCCAGTTTTGGCTCCTATTTTGTCCATTGTTCTCTACAGCTCAAGGCAAATAATAGGCGCACGTGGCAATTCATTGACGAAACTCATTGTCCCCTTCAGCTTTTATTTAATACCCGCGTATAAAAAAAACAACGACATAAGGCATTGCAGCACTCCTGGTGTGTGGCTAGACGACAGCATCTCTCCCTGTACATTGGCAGAACGGACTTCGTGTTCATCAGAAACAGGATCTCTCCTTGTACATTGCCAGTACAGACTTCGTGTTCATCAGAAACAGGATCTCCCCCTGTCCATTGCCAGTACAGACTTCGTATTCAACAGAATCAGATCTCTCCCTGTAATTGCCAGTAGGACTTCGTGTTCATCTAAAACAGGATCTCTCCCTGTACATTGCCAGTACGGATTTCGTGTTCATCTTAAACAGGATCTCTCCCTGTACATTGCCAGTACAGACTTCGTGTTCATCTGAAATAGGATCTCTCCCTGTGTATTGGCAGTACGGACATCGTGTTCATCTGAAAACGGATCTCTCCCTGTACATTGCCAGTACAGACTTCGTGTTCATCAGAAACGGGATCTCTCTGTGTACATTGCCAGTACGGACTTCGTGTTAATCTTAAACAGGATCTCTCCCTGTACATTGCCAGTACGGACTTCGTGTTCATCTAAAACAGGATCTCTCCCTGTACATTGACAGTACAGACTTCGCGTTCATCAGATTCGGAATCTCTCTCTGTACATTGCCAGTACGGACTTCGTGTTCATCTGAAACAGGATCTCTCTCTGTACATTGCCAGTACAGACTTCGTGTTCATCTAAAACAGGATCTCTCCCTGTACATTGCCAGTACAGACTTCGTGTTCATCAGAAACGGGATCTCTCCCTGTAAATTGCCAGTACGGACTTCGTGTTAATCTTAAACAGGATCTCTCCCTGTACATTGCCAGTACGGACTTCGTGTTCATCTAAAACAGGATCTCTCCCTGTACTTTGACAGTACAGATTTCGTGTTCATCAGATACGGAATCTCTCTCTGTACATTGCCAGTACCTTTGCTTATTTTATAGACGTAAGACATGGGCAATCTTAAACATACGGCTTGGATTGTATGTTGTATTAGTTTGTTGAGCTGTTGCCATGGTGAAGTGGACCCTGAAAGACGGCGACAGCAGCAACTGAAACAGGATCTCCTGTACAACTACTCCACCACGGTGTCGCCTTATGGGGCGGACAACCGCGTCAATGTAACATTGTCCTTCGCCCCCATAGCTGTTGTAGCTGTGGAAGAAGCCAGTCAGATATTTCGTCTAAGTGGCTCTCTGACTCTGTCTTGGGAGGATCCTTGGCTGATGTGGAACAGCACCAACGGTGTCAAAAGCCTTGCCTTTAAGCCTGAAGAGATATGGACTCCAAACTTTATAATTCCAAACGCTGTGGGTAACACGATTTCCTCCTTAACCGCAAGTATGCCTATCACTGTGTATTCTACTGGAACGACATTAATGTTTATAATTGATGAATTTGAGACAATTTGCAATTTAGATGTGACAAGGTATCCATATGATGAACAGGAGTGTCACATGTCATTTCTCGGCTTATTAGACTCAAAACTTTATTTGCGTAGTAAAGGCTTTAGTGATATTTTCTCTGCATATTTCACTGGCAGCAGTGAGTGGGAGTTGGTCAACACTACATTCCACGAGAAGCACTTTCACGCATTCATCGACACCATACCTTATATTGATGTCAAGTTCCGACTACGGCGTCACAGCATCTTCTACACCCTAAGCGTCATCTTTCCAATGTGTCTTCTCTCCTTCCTCAACGCCTGTGTATTCCTGCTGCCCGCGGCCTCAGGGGAGAAGGTCTCCTTCCTCGTCTCCATCTTCGTGTCCGGAGCGGTATTCCTCAACTACATCAATGACGCTATCCCAAAGTCCGGCAATGCCTCTCGTCTCACCATCTATCTGGTTCTGCTTCTGTCACAGAGCGCTCTGGCTCTGCTCGCCACTCTCCTGGTCATAAACACTCACCACCGACAGGGGGCGCTGCTTTGTCTCTTGCGTAAGAAGGTCAAGGTTACAGATTTGGACAATAAACCCCGGGCTTGGAATGAACCCAGTGGTATCCAGAAAGATGAATCTGCTGACAGACTAGACACGATTCTGTTTGTCATGTTTGTGGCCATGGCAGCAGCCTCTATACTCGTATTTTATGTTTAGCTAAGAGGAACCGGATTACACCAAATTGAACTATTTGCAAAACAATTAGTTTTCTTCTTGTTCTCACGATTCACTGTTGTGCTTATTTATTTAGTTGTGCCATATTCACGTTTAAGGATGCGATTGGTTACATGCATTTTCTGTGTCTACTAAAGGAGTGTCACCAAAGATGGCGTGTTATTGGTTTCATTGTGTCGAATCTCTCTTATCAAGTGGCTCACATAATATATTTATACAATCAATTGACGGTAAAAGACAAATGATCTAAACAGCTCAACAGATTATGCATTTTCAGGTAGCCAACAGGCTGAAATTATGTCTCATATAGGCGAAACCGCAATATCAGTGGTTCATATTGGGAAAGGGAGGTCACTCTAATTTCAAACGGGAGCTATCTCCGTTGTTTTCGTATTTGCGAGAAATGGCGTCAGTCATGCTGTACGTTGTTGGTCCAGCTATTAAATGCCCAGCTTATCCCTAAGGTAAAACGTATTCTTAATTAAATGTTTGAATGCATTATATATGTATGTTTCCATTCATACATCTTCTTAGATTGGTTTAGTGCTGATAACCATTTTCTAAAATGTGGGCCCACATTTTTCCCGTCATATATGGTGATCGAAACAAGTGGGCCCACATTTGTATTTCGCCTAGCTTCATTAGGTTGTTTAATTAGCTCTGATAATCAATTCCTAAATGTGGGTAGACGTTCTTCCGTCATATTGATTGCAACAGGAGGGACCACATTTATTAATCGCGAAATTCTACTTAAATATTGATAATCATTTTCTCAAATGTGGGCCCACATTGTTCCCTTCATATTTGGTGATCGAAACAATTAAGTGGGCCCACATTTGTATATCGCCTAGTAGGTAGACGTCCTTCCGTCATAGTGATTGCAACATGTGGGACCACATTTATAAATCGCTAAGCTTCATTAGCCTGCCTTACTTATAACCATTTTCTAAAATGTGGGCCCACATTGTTCCCGTCTTATAGTGGTCGAAACAGGTGGGCCCACATTTGTAAATCGCTGCGCTTCATTGGGTTGATTAGGTCATTTAGGCTAGTGGGCTCACATTTGTCAGTACTTTGCCTTAGTATATGACATAATGATTATATATTATTCTCATTTGATATATTGATGGGAAATATCTTTATAAATGCACACAAAGTCTTTGAAGATTGAATAACGTCATCATAGCTAACCACACCAGTTTTGCAAAAATAGTTACAAAGCAAGAAACTTAGATCTACTTTAAATTAAATTTACAGAGGCAATGCCACTCATTCTACTTTTTCCAGTATAACACATCAATCAAATCATAGCGATATAAGCTTGGAAATATGTCTACACGTATGTTGATCTCGGACATGATAGTCATGATACAAGCCTCAAACTTTTCCGAGAACTTGTTCCACAAATGGAATAACTCATGAATATTAATGACCCCACGATATAGTTTGGCAATGTTCGTAGAAGTGAGTTCTGCGGTATTGTCATCGCATTTGTACATTCTAATATAATTATAAGTCATAATACTTATTGTAAGTAGACAAAATAGCAGTTCGTTATGCGTGTTTGTTTACGTTGTACATATTCTCAACAACAAGTGCGTTTAGTTTCGAATGTGGGCCCACCTCGAACTTTCGATTAGGCAAACGGAGTTAGCTCCCTTCTCGAACTACCGATAATGCGGTTTCGCCCTTATATACAATATCAGTATTGATTCGAGCACATGTTCTGTTTGACCATTTGTTAGAAAAAACGTTCACGGTCATACGCTGTTAGTACCAACAACAAAGTGTGTTTAAGAGACGTCATCCAACAGCATAATGATTGATCTTAGACACAGATGGACTTCTGTCCTTTGGTTTAGAACAGCAGCAATATTGATGATGTACGTTAAGCAATAGTTAGTGCCTCACTCTGAACTGTGGGTGTATTACATTGTTAAAAGCTTGTTATGTTCCTTCCTCCTTGATTGGGCCAGGAATAGGACCGGCTCCGACAGCAACGCTCAAGTCACGTGTCCCGTTAAAGCTTGCAGAAATACGCAAATCATGTGGTCTGTTCAGCTCAGCCCCTACAATGCCAAAAAATATTGGTCTGTGAAGCTTTTTTGCCATCAAATACATACTGTTATATGGCAGTGTTATTTATTGTGATTTATTGTACAATGATTGTAACTGTATAACATTGTTTCTGTTGAGATTCATTGCACTGTATTTGAATAATGATTAGGTGTTAGGAATGTAGTCCTATTTAATATAAACAGTGTTAAGGAAATTACTATATTTAGATGCTCGAATTATCACAATCTCAATAAAATCAGGTCTTAGTTCTCGCTACCGCTAAACAAAGATCTGAGGACATCCCAGTAGAGGTCACGTCAGAACGACCTTTCAGCCGACCAATCAGAGAGTCGCTTACCAAATCATGGAAGTGACAGTCGGAATGTGATTTCTAATCAAGCAATCTCGAAAACTTTAACATGGTGTATTCCGAACGATAGTTTACCTGCTTAACGACCGAATCAATACAATCTAGATAATCCATTAGCCATTCAAGAATGTTCTTTTGTTCAGGTTTCAAATTTTTAATCGAGAATTTGTCAAAATATGTTTCGAAGCGAAGTTGCCAATTTGAAATTAGTGCCGTAAAGCACGAGAAACCTACCTTCTAATTGGCTAATGACGACTTCTTGTCAGTCTTTTCATTGGTCGTTCTGACGTAACCCGTAATGGGATGTCCTCAGATCTTTGCTTAGCGGTAGCGAGAACTAAGATCTGATTTTAATGGGATTGAAATTATCACTAATCTTCTGAAATAGCATGGATGGATGTTAAGGGTTAAAGAAACACGTGGGATATTCTGTGATGTTCAAGTACGGTGGCCAATAAGGGACATGGATTCTGTTTTTCAACATTTGGATATTTCACTTACTGTTATCGTAATCTTTTGCAAATTAACACAATTTTACTACCATTAATATTGTACTACGAGGGGCGTTCAATAAGCTTTGCAACTTCAATATAAGTCCAAGTCGCAGAATATAGTCACTAACTGTACAGCTCAGACTTAGCCCCCAGTGACTATTTCCTATAAAAGTTGTATTATAAGCTTAAAGGACAAATGGAATAATTGTATTGAGGTGAATGGAGATTATATTGAAAAATAAAAGTGCAAAAGATATTCTGCGACTTGGACTTATATTGAAGTTGCAAAACGTATTGAACGCGCCTCGCACCACTCTATTGTGTCCTGCAATTGTAGCTGCTGTGTTGATTTGTAAACCTAGTTTATTTTATAATAAAATTGTTGACTGTATACCAGTTGTTGGTTTTTCGTTGGTTTCACACTAAATGTTTTTACGCACAGATTTCTGGGTTAACATGTTGTTTTAATTTGAGAATCGACTCGTAACAATACACACACGACACTTGGTCTGTGAAGATCACCTTATCATCTAGTCTGGACCCATAATAAGTGAAGCTGTTGTTACCCCTCCGTACACTATACGGTGAAGCAGGATCACTCGGAGTATGTGGGGTTCAATGCGTCCCGCGTTAGGTTTTAAACCACAAGCAGGTCTAACCAACATGTGACATTGTAAAAGAATAAACACAAATTTAAAATTGATAGAAAACAGGTGTTCGATTGAGCTGCGGTAAGCTTGTGCTATGTCACGTGACTTCCATAGACTCGGAAAAAGCGTGCGAACCTTTGTTTGGAAGTGGGGAAAGGGGGATTAAATCTGCCTCTAAGAAATCCACGTGCAGATTGTAATGTGGGGTTAAATATATTTATTTCCCTGATGAGAAATGTATTTGCCTCCAGCGGGTTACACATTATTTTATAAAGACGACGTAGACCATTTAGATCTCATCATTCTGACATGGTGTGAGTGAGTGAGTATGGTTTTACGCCGCTTTTAGCGATATTCCAGCAATATCACGGCGGGATACACCAGAAATGGGCTTCACACATTGTACCCATGTCGGGAATCGAACCCGCGTCTTCGGCGTGACGAGCGAACGCTTTAACCACTGGGCCACCCGACCGTCCCTGTGAAAAGTGAGTGAACAGACTCACAGACCGGGTGACAACTGGGATCATACCTCCATGTCAGAAGGGGCGGTCGGGTAGCCCAGTGGTTAAAGCGTTTAATCGTCACGCCGAAGACGGCGTAAAACCATACTCACTCACACACTCACATTTCACATGGCATGTGTGGCTGACGTTACCATTAGACATACGTCATAGTGTAATTATATCACATATTCTGCTGCACGTGTAACTGACGTCAACGACACTCACGTTCCTGCCACGTGTTGCCTGCTCAGAACAATGCTGCCTGCTTAATCCATTGTTTGTAGAAAAGGCACTGTAATGGTTCTCCTGTGATTCATGACTCCAATACTTTTTGATAAAAATAATAATTGAAACATTTTATTCAAACCTCATCTATTCAAACTGGATTAACTGTCACAAAGCACCTGTAATGCAGACACTTCACGTTGACTGAACCCTGAGAATTAATTTCCCGAAAAGTAAATTGATCCGAAATCGTCAGCAAACATCCTCTAATGGTGGATACACGTTCAGAATAGCCAATGAATTCCTGGATCAGTGTCAACTGCAATTACAACATCACGACACTATGTTTACTGGCTCGATCTAACGGCAGTCAATTTATACGACTGGATGATTATGTATGTCGTCAACACACAAGGAAATGGGGTACGTTTACCATTCCATTCTTTTGTTAAAATATTTTACAATATAAAACGTCAATGTAAGAGAATAACCTATTTCGATTATTTGCGGAAACAGATTCCATTTGGCGTAAAAGGCAAATAGCGTTGAAAATGATATGAATGGATCACCGAAAATCAGTGATGACAACAGGTGTTCGCGAAAAGGGTCAGCATGTCCTGTCCTATTGGTAGCACCCGCAATTCACCCAATTTACCTAAAAAATAAGTGTTTGTTTGATGCCTGATAATCGCTATATGCTTGCAATATTGTTGATGGGAATTAAAATTTTAACTTACTTGATGCCGACCCGTGAAGATCCGGGTTAGAATAGGTCTTCAGCAACCCATGCTTGTGATAAGAGGCGACTAACGGGTTCGGGTGGCGAGGCTTGCTGACTTGGTTGATGCATATCATCGTATCCCAATCACGTGGATCGATGCTAATGATATCAATCATTGGATTGACTGACCCAGACTCGATTTGTTACAGACATATAGCTGGAATATTGACGATTGCGGCGTTAAATAACAAACAAACAAACATACAAATTGATGCCTGACACCCGAAAAGCATTACACCTACTCCAAGAAAAGGCACTCTATCAACAGACGAATTCAATATATAATATATTCAATTCTAAATTCTGACCCTCTCGTATAATATTGATGTAAGTAATACCCACGTTATATTTGTTAATTCCGTCTAATGTGACCAAACGCAGGCTCGCTGTCATCAATCCCAATCCCAATCGATGCTTATGATGTCAATCACTGGATTGTCTGGTCCAAACTCGATTATTTACAGACCGCCGTCATATTGCTGAGTGCGGCGTAAAACAACCCAACACACAAACAAACAAACAACAAAGAAAGCTTTCAGCCAAGTCGCCGAGCATGACCCCTCGATCCTCGGGGGTAGTTCATACCCGAGCGCGTGAATTTACGTAAGTGATAAACGTTGAGGACATGCGTCCTTTGGGGCTTTCGTTCAACATAAGCTGACACACCATAGTGTAATTATATCACATATTCCACTCTGCTGCACCTGGTAACTGACATCAAAAGCCTCACATTGCTGCCAACGTGTCGCCTACACGTGCTGTATAACTCCGAACAATGATGTTTGCCAATTCCATCGTTTGTATAACACGGTAAAATGTACCCGAAAGGTTCTAACCAAAATCCTGTGATGATTAACGTCTCTAGTACTTCTACACCAAAAACATTAATTATTAACATTTTATTTAAACATCTTCTATTCAAATTATTATTTGACTATAGGAACTGTTTTGTTGTCATAGTGCTTCTAGAATGCGAATGGTTCATGTTGAAAACAATCTGTAATTATGTGTCCGTAAAACAATTAATGTCCAATACATCGCCAGTAAACGTTCTCTAATGGCGAATAACAATAGTCATTATCGCCCGTGTTGGCTCCTATTTTGTCCATTGTTCTCTACAGCTCAAGGCAAATAATAGGCGCACGTGGCAATTCATTGACGAAACTCATTGTCCCCTTCAGCTTTTATTTAATACCCGCGTATGAAAAAAACAACGACATTAGGCATTGCAGCACTCCTGGTGTGTGGCTAGAAGACAGCATCTCTCCCTGTAACATTGGCAGTACGGACTTCGTGTTCATCAGAAACAGGATCTCTCCCTGTACATTGCCAGTACGGACTTCGTGTTCATCAGAAGCAGGATCTCTCCCTGGACATTGCCAGTACAGACCTCGTGTTCATCTAAAACAGGATCTCTCCCTGTGTATTGGCAGTACAGACTTCGTGTTCATCTGAAACGGGATCTCTCCCTGTGTATTGGCAGTACGGACGTCGTGTTCATCTAAAACAGGATCTCTCCTTGTACATTGCCAGTACAGACCTCGTGTTCATCTGAAACAGGATCTCTCCCTGTGTATTGGCAGTACGGACGTCGTGTTCATCTAAAACAGGATCTCTCCCTGTACATTGCCAGTACGGACTTCGTGTTCATCAGAAACAGGATCTCTCCCTGTGTATTGGCAGTGCGGACATCATGTTCATCTGAAAACGGATCTCTCCCTGTACATTGCCAGTACGGACTTCGTGTTCATCAAAAACAGCACCTCTCCCTGTACATTGCCAGTACGGACTTCGTGTTCATCAGAAACAGGATCTCTCCCTGTACATTGCCAGTACGGACTTCGTGTTCATCTTAAACGGGATCTCTCCCTGTACATTGCCAGTACAGACTTCGTGTTCATCTAAAACAGGATCTCTCCCTGTACATTGCCAGTACGGACTTCGTGTTCATCTTAAACAGGATCTCTCCCTGTACATTGCCAGTACAGACTTCGTGTTCATCTAAAACAGGATCTCTCCCTGTACATTGCCAGTACGGACCTCGTGTTCATCTAAAACAGGATCTCTCCCTGTACATTGCCAGTACAGACCTCGTGTTCATCTGAAACAGGATCTCTCACTGTACATTGCCAGTACAGACCTCGTCTTCATCTGAAACAGGATCTCTCCCTGTACATTGCCAGTACGGACTTCGTGTTCATCAGAAACAGGATCTCTCCCTGTGTATTGGCAGTACGGACTTCGTGTTCATCAGAAACAGGATCTCTCTGTGTACATTGCCAGTATGGACCTCGTGTTCATCTAAAACAGGATCTCTCCCTGTGTATTGGCAGTACGGACGTCGTGTTCATCAGAAACAGGATCTCTCTGTGTACATTGCCAGTACGGACTTCGTGTTAATCTTAAACAGGATCTCTCCCTGTACATTGACAGTACAGACTTCGTGTTCATCAGATACGGAATCTCTCTCTGTACATTGCCAGTACAGACTTCGTGTTCATCTGAAACAGGATCTCTCCCTGTACATTGCCAGTACAGACTTCGTGTTCATCAGATACGGAATCTCTCTCTGTACATTGCCAGTACAGACTTCGTGTTCATCTGAAACAGGATCTCTCCCTGTGTATTGGCAGTACGGACATCGTGTTCATCTGAAAACGGATCTTTCCCTGTACATTGCAAATTCTGACATCATCTTCCCCTGACTATTACGTGTGCGTACTTCGGGTTCTCACGGTGTGTTGCTAGTGTGGGTTCTGTACAAACAAAATTTAATATTACCTTTGATTATTTTATAGACGTAAGACATGGGCAATCTTAAACATACGGCTTGGATTGTATGTTGTATTAGTTTGTTGAGCTGTTGCCATGGTGAAGTGGACCCTGAAAGACGGCGACAGCAGCAACTGAAGCAGGATCTCCTGTACAACTACTCCACCACGGTGTCGCCTTATGGGGCGGACAACCGCGTCAATGTAAAATTGTCCTTCGCCCCCATAGCTGTTGTAGCTGTGGAAGAAGCCAGTCAGATATTTCGTCTAAGTGGCTCTCTGACTCTGTCTTGGGAGGATCCTTGGCTGACGTGGAACAGCACCAACGGTGTCAAAAGCCTTGCCTTTAAGCCTGAAGAGATATGGACTCCAAACTTTATAATTCCAAACGCTGTGGGTAACAAGATTTCCTCCTTAACTGCAAGTATGCCTATCACTGTGCAATCTACTGGAACGACATTGATGATTATAATTGATGAATTTGAGACAATTTGCAATTTAGATGTGACAAGGTATCCATATGATGAACAGGAGTGTCACATGTCATTTCTCGGCTTATTAGACTCAAGACTTTATTTGCGTAGTAAAGGCTTTAGGGATATTTTCTCTGCATATTTCACTGGCAGCAGTGAGTGGGAGTTGGTCAACACTACATTCCACGAGAAGCAGTTTCACGCATTCATCGACACTTTACCTTATATTGATGTCAAGTTCCGACTCCGGCGTCACAGCATCTTCTACACCCTCAGCGTCATCTTTCCAATGTGTCTTCTCTCCTTCCTCAACGCCTGTGTATTCCTGCTGCCCGCGGCCTCAGGGGAGAAGGTCTCCTTCCTCGTCTCCATCTTCGTGTCCGGAGCAGTTTTCCTCAACTACATCAATGAAGCTATCCCCAAGTCCGGAAATGCCTCCCGCCTCACCATCTATCTGGTTCTGCTTCTGTCACAGAGCGCCCTGGCTCTGCTCGCCACACTCCTGGTCATAAACACTCACCACCGACAGGGGGCGTTGCTTTGTCGCTTCCGTAAGAAGGTCAAAGTTACAGATTTGGACAATAAACCCCGGGCTTGGAATGAACCCAGTGATATCCAGAAAGATGAATCTGCTGACAGACTAGACAAGATTCTATTTGTCATGTTTGTGTCCATGGCAGCAGCCTCTATACTCGTATTTTATGTTTAGCTAAGAGGAACCGGATTACACCAAATTGAACTATTTGCTAAACAATTAGTTTTCTTCTTGTTCTCACGATTCACTGTTGTGCTTATTAATTTAGTTGTGCCATATTCACGTTTAAGGATGCGATTGGTTACATGCATTTTCTATGTTTACTAAAGGAGTGTCACCAAAGATGGCGTGTTATTGGTTTCATTGTGTCGAATCTCTCTTATCAACTGGCTCACATTATATATTCATACAATCAATTGACGGGAAAAGACAAATGATCTAAACAGCTCAACGGTGTATCCATTTTCAGGTAACCAACAGGCTGAAATTATGTCTTATATAGGCGAAACCGCAATATCAGTGGTTCATATTGGGAAAGGGAGGTCACTCTAATTTCTGTGAGTCTGTTCACTCACTTTTAACAGGGCCGGTCGGGTGGCCCAGTGGTTAAAGCGTTCGCTCGTCTGGCAGAAAACCCGGACCCATTTCTGGTGTCCCCCGTCGTGATATTGCTGGAATATCGCTAAAAGCGGCGTTAAACCATACTCACTCACACACTCACATTTCACATGGCATGTGTGGCTGACGTTACCATTAGGCATACGTCATAGTGTAATCATATCACATTTTCTGCTGCACGTGTAACTGACGTCAACGACACTCACGTTCCTGCCACGTGTTGCCTACACAGAACAATGCTGCCTGCTTAATCCATTGTTTGTAGAAAAGGCACTATAATGGTTCTCCTGTGATTCATGACTAAAGTACTCTTTGATAAAAATAATAATTGAAACATTTTATTGAAACATCATCTTTTCAAATGTATAAACTGGATTAACAGTCACAAAGCACTTGTAATGCGAACACTTCGCGTTGACTGAACCCTGGAATTAATTTCCCGAAAAGTAAATTGATCCGAAATCGACAGCAAACATCCTCTAATGGTGGATACACAATAGACATTATCACTCGCGTGATTACAGTTTTGTCCATCGGTCTCTAAACCGAAAACCAACAACAGGCTCACGTGGCAATTCATTGACGGAAATCATGGCCTCATTCATGGTTCATACCCGCAAATGGACACATGAAGATCCGACTTAGAATAGGTCTTCAGCAACCATGCTTGCCGTAAGAGGCGACAATGCTTGTCGTAGGAGGCGACTAACGGGATCTGGTGGCCAGACTCGCTGACTTGGTTGATGCTTGTTTTCGTATCCCAATTACGTAGATCGAGACCCGTGATATCTATCACTGGTCCAGATTCGGGTTTTTTTCAGACCGTCGTCATACAGCTCGAGTATTGCTGAGTGTGGCGTTAAACAAACAAACAAACAGACAATACCCTAGTATGACAAAACAACGGCATTGGGCATGGTAACTGACCTGGGCCTACTGGCGTAGAACAATCTTTGTAAAAATCGATCTTCAACTTTACAATCACCATACAATTTTCCTTTACCACTTGCACAAACCAACACAAGTGCCATTGTGAGACGACTTGGATCTAATATCGCGATCTGAGCTGAAATCGAAATCTTCAACGGTGCAGGTACGAATATTTTAAACTCGACTCCTTGCACAGTTTTAAAAAAGGACCCAAATATTTGATGGAAACGATCACTAGAATAATGGCATATATAATTTTTATGCACTGACACTGTCGTGATTTAGAAATTAAAAGTTGGATATTGCAATTAGAGAAATACCAACAGTCATATTTTATTAAGATATTGGAAAACGGATAAATACATTCCTCCAAGTTGGCTCCAGATTTAGTGACATAATTATTATGAAAATGAAAAATAAACACTAATATGATGTCCTTATAACATAACACGTAAATGTATGATCGTCATCTAGTTTGGGGAACGCAAAATCTCCATTATGTCCTTCATGTATTCGTTTTCCTGCTATAAGAAAAGATATTATGACTACCTTTTCAAAATACAGGAAGACAGGGGACTTCAAGAATGCATGGACGGGAAATAAGAATATTAAGTACTATTTCGAGACAGCAGCTGTTTAATTTTTATTCTCTGGGTATTAATAACATTGATAACTAAATTTACAAAGTGTGAATTTTACACAAATTTCAAATGTCCTTTCATCCACATTTCCTTGCTCGATGAATACATGTTTTTTTTAAAAAGTCAGCTTGTCCCTCCTCCAAGGCGATTTTAGATTTAAACCTGTAAGATGTTGGACTTCAACTTGTATTTAATTGTAGATTATTTTAATGCTAACCTGAAGACCAAATCACAGAGAGAATTATTAATGTTGTAGAATCGGTGAGCTACGCCTTTATTTCTCTTTGGTCTTTGTGTTTAGTTTATCTTTCTGGACATCAACTGCTCGCCACACTCCTGGTCATGAACACTCACCACCGACAGGCGGCGCTGCTTTGTCACTTCCGTTAGAAGGTCAAGGTCACAGATTTGGACAATAAACCCAGTGCTTGGAATGAACCCAGTGATATCCAGAAAGATGAATCTGCTGACAGACTAGACAAGATTCTGTTTGTCGTGTTTGTTGTCCATGGCAGCAGCCTCTATACTCGTATTTTATGTTTAGCTGAGAGGAACCGGATTACATATCACATTAAAATGGAACTATTTCCTCCGAGTATTTAGATGCTTTTTTTTCTTGTTCACACGATTCACTGTTGTTCTTATTAATTAAGTTGTGCCATATTCAAGTTTCAGGATGGGATGGGTTACATGCATTTTCTGTGTATACTATAGGAGTGTTACCTAAAGATGACTTGTTATTGGTTTCATTCTCACGATTCGTTTTGTCTGCCTGCCTCACATCACAACTACGTACGGCCCGTAAAGATCCGTGGTGGAATAGGTCTTCATGCTTGCCCTAAAAGGCGACTTTGCTTTTCGTAACAGGCGACTAACGGGATCGGGTGGTCAGGCTAGATGATTTGATTGATGCATGTCATCGTATCCTAATTTCGTGGATCGATGCCCATGATGTCAATCAATGGATTCTCTCGTCCAGACTCGATTATTTACAGACCGCCTTCATATAGCTGTAATATTGCTGAGTGCGGTGTTAACCAACAAACAAACAAAACAACTACGTACATCCAAACAACTGACAGGAAAAGAAAAATGCGGTATACAGGCGAGCCCGTTTCCAAATAGCCAACATGTCGTGAATGTTGCAAGTGACCAATACAGGTTGCAAATATGTCTTATAAACATATCAGTATTACTATGGGCAGTGTTAACTGAACACATGTACAGTTTCATCAATACACAAAAAGTCCACGATCATACTCTTGTGTAGATGTGCTCAATAGACGTCAACCAACAGCATAATGACTCTTGATTTCTGTCATAGAGGGGGCACGGTCGGCCCAGTCGTCTAAGGTGCCGCGATTCGCTGTGCATAGTGCGTCCTTTGGGCACGCCAGAAACCTATGATTGAGGGTTCGAATCCCGGTTCGCCCCGATTATGTTTCTAGGTTTGTCAGCACCATACCCGTGTTCGTGAGTTTCACCGAAAGGATAAACGTCTGAGACCTGCATCACTTCTGGCTTTCCTCCCACATTAAGCTGACACGCCGTGATATAACTGGAATACTGTTAAAAGCGGCGTTAAACCCAACTCACTCACTCACTCAAAGACACTGACCTTCTTATGAGATCCACCCATGGCCATCTGCATGACCTGCTAACCACATCATGCCGCCGTTTTAAAGACAAGATTACACATGTTTCGTGGCCTGTGATCTTGAGAGATATAAAAAGCCACGTGGCCTGTGATGCTGACAGCAACGCTCAAGTCACGTGGCCTGTGATGCTGACAGCAACGCTCAAGTCACGTGGCCTGTAATGCTGACAGCAACGCTCAAGTCACGTGGCCTGTGAAACTGGCAGAAATACGCAAGTCACGTGGCCTGTTCAGCCCAGACAATGTCACATTCTCTGTGATCGATGCTGACCGTGATGCCCAAACCACGTGTGAGTGAATATGGTTTCTTGCCGCTTTTAGCAATATTCCAGCAATATCACGGCGGGGGACACCAGAAATGGCTTCACACATTGTACCCATGTCGGGAATCGAACCCGGGTCTTTGGCGTGACGATCGAACGCTTTAACCACCAGGCTACCCGACCGCCCCCAAATCACGCCTGAGATACGTATACTATATATACTGCGCACACGCATAAAGAAGATTCAAACAGATATGTTAAAATGTCATAACGGAAAGTATTCGGACACGTATATCATGCAATGATAATTCATAGCAAGAATGTTCAAACAAGAGTATCATACATCGAAGACACGCTTCAATTAGGCTGAAAAACAATGCTCATGGTGATTGTTCAGACAGTTTTATAATACAGTAATAACCCATAGAAGGATTGTTCTAATGAGTTTAGAGGCGGTCGGGTAGCCTAGTGGTTAAAGCGTTCGCTCGTCACGCCGAAGACCCGGGTACAATGTGTGAAGCCCATTTCTGGTGTCCCCCGCCGTGATATTGCTGGAATATTGCTAAAAGCGGCGTAAAACCATACTCGCTCGCTCGCTCGCTCGCTCGCTCGCTCTAATGAGTTTATTACACAAGTGAACATGCATGAAAGAGGAGATAAAGCCGTCGTGTTTAGAAATTTGAGGTAGTCTAACCGTAAATTAGATACATCTTATTTAAATTTTGAACATAGCGCATCTCCGTGTTAACATGACGATAAGAGCGCTGAAGCCAGCTATCATAGAACGTGACAAAGAATGGTCACAGGTAGTGACAAACATACACATTGTTACTCAACGTCAACGTCATTACATTGTACTTATATACATTCTTGACTAGTTCAAACTAATGGTTACACAATATATAGTTTTTTTGTGTTGGGGTGTTGTGGGTTCGAATCCCGGTTCGCCCCGATTATGTTTCTAGGTTTGTCAGCACCATACCCGTGCTCGTGGGTTTCACCGAAGTGGTTAAGGTCTGAGACCTGCATCACTTCGGGCTTTCCTCCCACATTAAGCTGACACGCCGTGATATAACTGGAACACTGTTAAAAGCGGCGTTAAACCCAACTCACTCACTCACTCACTCACTCAGGTTCCATGGCTGATAAAAGAGTTACAGTTGCAGTGCTAAGTTGCATAAACCCAGAGAACAACCCCGATCTGTAACTATGTCAACCGTTTACACGCTGAGTTACTGGTGGATGTTAGTTAGCATGCTGGCACAACCTCGTCGCCAACGGAAACATCCTAAAGTATGGCTGAACACCGCCGTATTTAGCTGAAGGTGAGACGTCTTTTCACAACACGAGACTGCGGACTTTTGTGACCGATGATTGTGTTGCTCTGACACAGTGGTTAGAGTGTGTGAGTGAGTGAGTTGGGTTTAACGCCGCTTTTAACAGTATTCCAGTTATATCGCGGCGTGTCAGCTTAATGTGGGAGGAAAGCCCGAAGTGATGCAGGTCTCAGACGTTTACCACTTCGGTGAAACCCACGAGCACGGGTATGGTGCGGACAAACCTAGAAACATAATCGAGGCGTACCGGGATTCGAACCCACAACCATAGGTTTCTGGCGTGCCCAAGGGACGAAACTCTGCACAGCGACTCGCGGCGCCTTAGACGACTGGGCCACCCGTGCCCCCACACTGGTTAGAGTGTTTTAATACTTGTGTGCGTTCTGGAATAGATGTCATGGTGTTTGATAAGCTGTTGTTCTGATGTTGAAGAAATACAATTCTAATGGGAACTCGGCAGCAAATGTTATTTGGATCATTAGAGCGATTTTTCATGAGCAAGGTTTTTGTGTATTTTTTGTAATTTTTAGATATCTGTTGGAATTAGGTTCCTGATGTTAATGTTATTTTGACCAATCACAGTCGAGCATTCTTCAGTGTCATGGTAGAGTTAGCTTTAAACAAGTATATTATACAATGAACCCATGAAAGTGCAACAGTTATTTTATACAATAATAACCCACAGAAAAATTGTTCAAACACGTTTGTTACACAATGATAAAAAAACATGAAGAATGTTCAGACACGTACGTAATGTGCAGCATAAGGGTATAATCTCATAAAAAATCCGAGGTGAAGTATTTTACCGTACTTTCTAACCTTAACAAAAATCTGAAACAACATTCATGAAAAACATAATGATTCAAATACACGTTCCTCGAACCTTAGGAAACGGACGTAAAATAATTTCCATGCTGGCATACGTGTAGAGATTTGTAAAATCAGTGTGGCCTCCGTAGCCTTGTGGTTCACTCACAAGGTTGCAAGTTTCATTCACTGAAATATGAGTGAGTGAGTATGGTTTTACGCCGCTTTTAGCAATATTCCAGCAATATCACGGCGGGGGACACCAGAAATGGGCTTCACACATTGTACCCATGTCAGGAATCGAACCCGGGTCTTCGGCGTTACGCCCGAACGCTTTAACAAAAAGGCTACCCGACCGCCCCTACTGAAATATGAAGAAGACATATGTCGTTTGATATAACGTCATTCCAGTACCACGGAGACGTTACAATATCGCCGGAACTATATATAATTATAAAATTCCGGGGTTATTGTGACATCGCCGTATATGAGATTTACCCGATGAGGGAACAAATGGGCGACATCACTAGAGGTTTATAAACAATGATAATGCCCACATAGAAAGTCTAGACAGTATGTTAAGATAACACATCGAAAATTGTTCTAACAAGTATTTTAAAAGAAAAACACACATGAAATAGGCTATACACGAATGTTATATAATGATAACCCAGACAGCGACGTTATTCTTTCTCTGCAGTGATAATCTATTGAGAGAGTGTTGATGTACGAGGCGTCGCCGAAAAGTCCTGCGTTCAATTTTGATGGACTGGCAGGCAGGGTAATAACAAGTACCATCTTTGAACGTCTTTTGGTATGACGTGCCGGGGATAGAACCACCGACCTTCTGCTCTATCCACTAAACCACGGAGCTGGTCCCCCAAATTTTAAGGTAGATGCGCTTATCAGCATCTCTGTGGTCCTTAAGGCTTAATCCGAATTTGTTTAGATTTGTTAGGAAACGACAATCTGTTACGAGAGAACGCTCTGCACTGCAAGTGCTAATTAATTCTTATAAATCAAATGTAGTTCTAAGTTCCGAATGAATTTAGTCTGATGCCGATTTCAACAGTATTTCTGTTTTTTGTTTTGTTTGTTTAACGCCGCACTCAGCAATATTTAAGATATATGAAGTAGTAGTAGTAGTAGTAGTAGTAGTGGTAGTAGTAGTAGTAGTAGTAGTAGTAGTAGTAGTAGTAGTAGTAGCAGTAGTAGTAGTAGTAGTAGTCTGTAAATATCATGAGACTCGATCTACTCAATGGGGATACGATGACATGCATCAATCAAATCATCTAGCCTGACCACCCGATCCCGTTAGTCGCCTCTTAGGACAAGCATAGCCGCCTGTTACGGCAAGCATGAGTTGCTGAAGACCTATTCTACCCCGGATCTTGAAGGGTGAACAGTATTTCTATTATATCACGGCATGTCAGCTTTTTGGGGCACCACAGCCCGAACTGATTAACGTTTACCGCTTTGGTGAAACGAGCAGGGGCAAATCTGGGTTTCGAACCTACAATTGTGACACGCCTGCACAGTGAATTGCGAGGCCTCAGACGTGGCCCCTTTTCCCGAGCTGTAAAGATAAAGAAAACAGTTTTGCAATAGGTATATTTTTTAGCCGCACAATCCATATTACTTCATTATTGCTTATAAGTATAAGTATTGCTTCAAGAATATAACCTTATATGGATCACGTGATACGTAATACAAGAAAAGGTTTGAACGATTTTGCTGAATTAAGTAAACGGGATGAATATAAAGATGTACCACTGTAGCTTCGTTTAGACTCCCATCCGAATAATACGACGATAAGAAAAGCCACTCAGGTGTGAGTGATATTCTTTGGGAAGCTATTACTGAGAGATGAACATGGTTACATCAAGTTCGGGGTATCTATGATAACTGAACGGCGAAAAATTACCCTGGATACTCGAGGATGGGTACAGGTGAGATAAATGCCGTAAGCTAAATGTTTGTATACGTAGGTTTGTAATGTTTCGAGAGCTGACCATAAGTATTGCTGTGTTCAGTTATATAGGTTGGATGAGCTGGTGAAATCCTTATATTTGAGTCAGCATTCGACCACTCTTGATAGAACAATTTTTTTTATTTTGAATACTGATTATTGGGGGTGATAGTAGTGGTGGTGGAGGGGTGTTCTAGCACATAATTCGGGAAACATTATGTTTGCTCGCCTACAATCAAATAGTCAATGAATTGTTAAATGTTACCCCCTTGTAACAACAGGCAAAAAACACCAACAATTACATGAGAGTTTGTTAAACAACTTTTTCTAGCCTTCATCATAATGCCTGAAATTAAGGTGACGCGTAAATGGACAGATAAATAACTTTCATGCCATTTTAGACGAATTGTTGAGTATATATTTATTTTGCATTTTATCTGCAGCAAACGGACTATGATATACTTCAAAAACTGAACAGTCCCAGGCTGAGGCAGTCAATGGGACAAGTTGATTGAATGATCGGAGTTCTCTGTGAGGGTTCTCGTCATGTATTTCCTCCCGATGATATAGCAACAAGCCGCTTATAGAGTATTAGAATGGGATCATGACTTGTAGACAGAGAGCGAGAAGGCGTTTATACGAAAACATGCAGCCTGCATAGTAAGGAAAGTCACAAAATATTACCCCTCAAATCTGTTGTGGTGACTGGTGTTTTAGGCTGCATCAGTCGCTCACTATAAAATATCATATCTATATCGCAGACAAATCGTTCCCTTTTTTCATTCTGGACAGAGTAGGTGAGGTGAGGTGAAATGGGGTTTAACGTCGCGTCCAAGATTATTGCACTTATATAGCGACGTGCATGTACGCGTGTGTGTGTGTGTGTGGGGGGGGGGGGGTGGGGGGGGGGGGGGGGGGGGGTGGGTGGCTGCTTGTACTGGTCCGGACTGATGCCGATGTATAGTGCTAGCTCACTGAGATACCATGTCGCAGTTTAACATGAATACCCCACTCAGGCACTACCACTAGACCACGGAGGCGGTCCTTGACAGAGTAGTTCTATGAAGCTTATCTTTGTTACTATGTGAGACCTGACTGTTATTGTGTCATTGTATCCCGTTGACTTGAATATGGGGATCGGGATGCCACAAGGTGGGTTGCTATTGTGTTATTGTGTCATGCAGGTGTCAATATGGGACATACGACGGCCTCATTTAAAAGGATTTGCGTCATAGTGAAACTGTGACATTACGTGATGTCATAGTGAGTGAGTATGCTTTTACGCCACTGTTAGCAATATTCCAGCAATATCATGGCGGGAGACACCAGAAATAGGCTTCACACAATGTACCCATGTCGGGAATCGAACCCGGGTCTTCGGCGTGACGAGCAAACGCTTTAACCACGAGGCTGCCCCACCGCCCCTGATGTCATAGAGGTATATTGAGTCAATTGGGTTTATTGAATGCTGGGTCTGTGGCATTACATTTTGTAAAATGGACACACTTGAGGAACGACTTGTGATCAAGTACTAACAGATTGTTGTTCGGCTGACAGTGGTGAACCCAGGTTTCAGCTATCATCACACATCGTTGCAAAAACCTTTCTGTATCAGCTTCTAACATATCTTCATACATTGTACCCATGTGGGGAATCGAACCCAGACCCAGATGTTTTAACCACCAGGCCACCTAACCTGCCCTGTTAACAATGAAACATCCTGTCATGTTTTACAGCTTATTTGTACGAAGGAATTTCCTACCGACGCTACCCACGGCCTTTCCGCTCGCATCGCTCCAGTAAATCGGCGGGCACCTTCAGAGCAGGGAAATGTCAATGTCAGCCATCACAGTGTAAAGTCACCTTCCCTGAACTCCAAGCGTGGGTTCAGGCACGGACATTAACAACATGCCAGGGTCACAGTTATCCTCGGGTACACTGATGCGGCGGAGATACTGTTTCCCTCAGTACTGCGCAGCAGTTTAGACGTCACGGTTCGTGACTATGGGTAGCTAGCGGAGCTATCTCACGCGTGGTTTGGCGATACGCCTTATCGGAATGTGAAATCAGGCTTCATCGCTCGTATTAAAGTGATACATAAATCAAATAAACTTTTGTTTCCATTATCCTTAACATGTCTTCATATTACTGCAGCTGTGGTTTTCCTATAAAAAATATCAATCTCACTCGACTTCTGAAGGGGGTCAGTGAATGAGGATAAAAGCTTTTAAATCACATCTAGAGACTAGACTGACGGGTGAAAGAAAGAACACACTTGAAAATTGGATTTCGCCAAAAAATACAACGTTATCAAAACGTTAATTGGCTGAAAACAGTCACGGAAACACAGCAAACTTAAGGTCCAAAATATAACTGTGGTATCAGTATGAAATACAGCACCGAATAACCATTTCTTGCTTTTTCATTTTAAACCACTATCAAAATTGGGTGTTGAGTAAACTTTCCTTTGCCTGGCAGTGTATGTAATGAGTGAGTGAGTGAGTGAGTGAGTTGGGTTTAACGCCGCTTTTAACAGTATTCCAGTCATATCACGGGGTTTGAGCCTAATGTGGGAGGTAAGCCAGAAGTGATGCAGGTCTCAGACGTTTACCACTTCGGTGAAACTCACGAACACGGGTATGGTGCTGACAAACCTAGAAACATCATCGGGGCGAACCGGGATTCGAACCCACAATCATAGGTTTCTGGCGTACCCAAAGGACGCCCCTTTGCACAGCGAATCGCGGCGCCTTAGACGACTGGGCCACCCGTGCCCCCGTGTCGGTTGCGTATCTCTTTGGGTATACAGCTTGGTAGGTTAATCGTCTCGTATAATCAGTAGTAGAATGACTTTGTTTAAAATATGCCTTTGTTCACCCAGCAGTGAAAGGGGTACCAGGTAGGATGAGATGGTAATGTCACTGTTCTAGTGCCTCACAGGCAGTTTTGGATGTATACTCCCCAGGGAGTTCATCCACTGACCGGGATAATAACGTAGCGATTTGAGCATGCTTTGAGTGACAGCCAAGGATTATACTCAGGAGTCACAACCAAGAATTATAATCAGGAGTGACAACCAAGGATTATACTCAGGAGTCACAACCAAGGATTATAATGAGGAGTCACAACCAAGAATTATAATCAGGAGTCATATACAATAATGATAATCATGAGTGACAGCCATGGATTATACTCAGGAGTCACAACCAAGGATTAAAATGAGCAGTACTTTCCAAGAATGATAATAAGGAGTGACAACTAAGGAATATAATCAGGAGTGACAACCAAGGATTATAATCAGGAGTCACAACCAACAATGACAATCAGGATACCAAGTCACCAATGACCTAAGCCAGTATACATCCGTTCATTGACCAAAGCCACACGATGGTAAAAAATGAGCACTAAATAGTGGGGCAGAAGCACAGCTAGCTTTCAATAATACATCATCAGCAATGCTGACACATAATGAAGTTATGTTCGCCTTGAAATGCTTCATGACTCCTCATAGCAGATTGCCATTAAGGGACGTCTCTTTACACCTCAGTGAACCTACATGGGCAGTAGGATAGCCAAGTGGATAAAGCGATATTCATCACGCCGAAGACCCGGGTTCTATTTCCCACATGGGTACATTATGTGAAGCTCATTTCTGTTGTCCCCTGCGTGATATTGGTGGAATATTGCTAAAAGCGGCGTAAAACCATATTCACTTACTCGTTAAGCTACGAGTAGTTAAACCATCGTACCTAGTCTTACCCGGCGTTTAACTATGTCAGTTGTAGTGAGTGAGTGAGTATGGTTTTACGCCGCTTTTAGCAATATTCCAGCAATATCGCGGCGGGGGACACCAGAAATGGGCTTCACACATTGTACCCATGTCGGGAATCGGACCCGGGTCTTCGGCGTGACGATCGAAAGCTTTAACCACTAGGCTACCCGACCGCCCTATGTCAGTTGTAAAATAGGTGAATACGTGACTAGTTTTAACACTTGATGAAGAAGCGGTGTAAATAGTTATATATATTTACTTACATTAAGACGTACGAGATATCCATTTGTGTGGTTTCAGTTTTATCACGGCGAATGCGCTTGAAGAGGGAGGAATGTGATGCGGGTCCTTGACGTTTGGTGAAGCCCAGCGAACACAGATACGGTGTTGGCAAATCATAGTAAGGGTGAATTTAGGATTCGAACTCACGATGATCTGATCATGATATGAATTGCGTATTTTACATATTATGCGTGTGCCTTGATCAGCGTATTTTACATATTATGAGTGTGCCTTGATCAGCGTTATTTTACATGTTATGAGAGTGCCTTGATCAGTGGCATTTTACATGTTATGAGTGTGCCTTGATCAGCGTATTTTACATGTTATAAGAGCGCCTTGATCAGTGTTACTTTACATATTATGAGAGTGCCTTGATCAGTGTTACTTTACATATTATGAGTGTGCCTTAATCAGTGTTATTGTACATATTATGAGTGTGCCTTAATCAGTGTTATTGTACATATTATGAGTGTGCCTTAATCAGTGTTATTGTACATATTATGAGTGTGCCTTAATCAGTGTTATTGTACATATTGTGAGTGTGCCTTAATCAGTGTTATTGTATATATTATGAGTGTGCCTCAATCAGTGTTATTGTACATTTTGTGAGTGTGCATTAATCAGTGTTATTGTACATATTATGAGTGTGCCTTAATCAGTGTTATTTTATACTTATTATGAGTGTGCCTTAATCAGTGTTATTGTACATATTATGAGTGTGCCTTAATCAGTGTTATTGTACATATTATGAGTGTGCCTCAATCAGTGTTGTTGTACATATTATGAGTGTGCCTTAATCAGTGTTATTGTACATATTATGAGTGTGCCTTAAACAGTGTTATTGTACAAAATATGAGTGTGCTTCAATCAGTGTTATTGTACATATTATGAGTGTGCCTTAATCACTGTTATTGAACATATTATGAGTGTGCCTTAATCAGTGTTATTGTACATATTATGAGTGTGCCTTAATCAGTGATATTGTACATATTATGAGTGTGCCTTAATCAGTGTTATTGTACATATTATGAGTGTGCCTTGATCAGTGTTATTGTACATGTTATCAGTGTGCCTTGATCAGTGTTATTGTACATATTATGAGTGTGCCTTGATCAGTGTTATTGTACATATTATGAGTGTGCCTCAATCAGTGTTATTGTACATGTTGTGAGTGTGCCTTAATCAGTGTTATTGTACATATTATGAGTGTGCCTCAAACAGTGTTATTGTACATATTATGAGTGTGCCTTAATCAGTGTTATTGTACATATTATGAGTGTGCCTTAATCAGTGTTATTGTACATATTGTGAGTGTGCCTTAATCAGTGTTATTGTACATATTATGAGTGTGCCTCAATCAGTGTTATTGTACATTTTGTGAGTGTGCATTAATCAGTGTGATTGAACATATTATGAGTGTGCCTTAATCAGTGTTATTGTACATATTATGAGTGTGCCTTAATCAGTGTTATTGTACATATTATGAGAGTGCCTTGATCAGTGTTATTGTACATGTTATGAGTGTCCCTTTTTAGTGTCATGTTACTCATTTAAAGTCTAAAGTTGACAGCTGAAGAGCTCTAATAATGAATGTGGGCACGTCGCCGGTCATGTGACATGTGGGACACCCGGAGAAGATCCGGTTTAGAATAGGTCTTCAGCAACCCATGCTTGTCCTAAGGGGCGCCTAACGCGATCGGGTGGTCAGGCTTGCTGACTTGGTTGATGTATGTCATCGTATCCCAATTCAAAGATCGATGCTCATGATGTCAATCACTGGATTGTCCGGTCCAGACTTGATTATTTACAGACCGCTGTCATACAGCTTGAATATTGCTGAGTGCGGCGTTAAAAAACAAACAAACTTGAATGTATAAGATTTAAAAAATAAAAAAACAAACATATATGCAAAAAAATTCATTTATTTCTGAATAAATGCAAGTAACAAGTATTTACAATTTAAATTATAAAATCTCGTGTAATCATTCAGAGAAGTTTCAACTTAAAAAAATATACAACTGATTTTCATATACCCGCAGATACCTGAAATGTAAGTCATTGTAAGTCCAGATCCAACCTCACGAGGCTATTTCCACACCCATACAATTGAAGAATATCTATTCCCTTCACACCGCCTTGCTCCAGAATTACACTGAAAGACTCGGAGCCGCGGTGGTGCTCCGTCTTTGCTAACCCACGTATGTTACATTTCCAAAAATATTTTTGGATCTTGCCAAAGATGTAATACAAACAATACAAAATATCCTTTATCCCAACTTTTTTTAAAAATATTTTTTGTTAAAGTTGTGAACTGCATATGCATTGCATTGGATAACCAGATTGTCACCACAGCCCTTTGCTCTAGCTTAAGTAGGGTAGGGCTCTAGTTGAAGTACGCTAGAGCTCAAGATAAGAGTGTTTATGTACAAAAGTAGATCTAGCTGGGATGTATAAAAATAGACAACAGCGTGCTATATATACTTGTGTATCATAGCAGTAAACATTTGAAACATAATATTAACATAAACTGACCAGCTGGCATATTCGTTGTTGCGTGTAAAAACTGGTATCTTGTTGATTAATTTATTGCGTTTTACGCGCTGGAAGATGTGTTTATATACAGGGGTTATGAGATTGTCTTCCAAAAAAAAATAAACATCACAAGAGTTCTGCCAAATTATGCCAAATCATATTCATTCCGCAATTTCCAAATACCATTATCAACTGATCAGCTGATTTTGCGAGTTGCATGAACTGAGATGTCGGAAAGTACCGCGAACTACCGAATGAACACCAGTCGGTAAACAGGTACCCGGAAAGGGAGGTCGCGCATGCGTAGTCACAATGCTGTATTTATAGCTTTGGTTGTTGAAGTGAATCACAGTTTGGTGTCGAAGGCGTTGTTTCGGATGCCCTCTCCTTTTCGTTGATAAGCGTTGTCGTAGTCTTGGCTTTCGTTGCTGATGTAGAAGGCATGTTTCTTCTCGTCCGAGCCAACGATGTTGTGTTTGTCAAGGCCGTTTCCGTTAATGTTTTTGAAAGCTGGTTCCGACTTTTCATTCTAAAACAAGAGCCTAAATTTACCACATGGATTAGTCGGGTATTGAGACATACATTAACGACAGAAACACACATTTGTCACTTGCATTAGTGTGCTACATAACATCACACATAGTTGAATATTTACACATTTACCTCAAAGTATTATATATATTTTGATGGTAACTCGATGACACGACCAAGCTTGTTACGAAACCGGTCTGTTTTTTTTAAATGGTTAAACTATTCCAATTGCTGCCCCTTGTTAAAATGTACAGTCGGTGATTGTCTCCTTACCTTCTCGGAGTCCTTGACCTTGTCTTTCTTTGAGTTGGGGAGGAGGTCGTCCAGGTACTTCAGCTCATACTGGCTAAACACACAGTCTAAGATCTTCCTGACTACACCGGTGAACACAACCTGCCGACGAAAGTTACATTGTTGATTAATGGTCGTGTTATTTAATGTAAGTTCATATTCATTTGCAAATCATTTACATACACATCGAAGCACGTGACACAGTCCGTTTTTTTGGAATACTTATATCCTATACATGTGTCTTCTAAGCATCAATAGACCGCCTCCGTGGTCTTGTGGTAGAGCGTCCGCCCGGAGAGCGGAAGGTCCAGGGTTCGATCCCGGGCCGCGTCATACAAAAAGACGTTAAAAGATTGTACTTGTTGTTACCCTGTCTGGCGCTCGGCATTAAGGGGCTAAAACAAGGACTGGTCGGCTCGGAGTCAGTATACTGTGTCTGAGTGGGGTATTCATGTTAAACTGCGGCATGGTATCTCAGTGAGCTAGCACTATAAATCGGCATCAGTCCGGACTAGTACAAGCAGCCACACACACACATACACGTGCATGCACGTCGCTATATGAGTGCAATAATCTTGGACGCGACGTTAAACCCAATTTCACCTCACCTCACTCTAAGCATCAATGTCGTGAAGATCCGGGTAGAATTGGCCTCCAGCAACCCATGCTGGCCGTAAAAGGCGACTATGCTTGTCGTTAGAGGCGACGAGGGATCGGGTCGTCAGGCTCGCTGACTTGGTTGATGCATGTCATCGTATTGCGTGGATCGATGCTCATGATATCAATCACTGGATTGTCTCGATTATTTACACAGACCGCCGTCATAAAGCTGGATTATTGCTGTGTGCGGCGTTAAAAAACAAACAAACAAAGAAATCGATCGTCTTGGTTTTGGAAGACCAGTCTTAAATAACGATGGTGATTTGATATGAACAGAACTACAAATTATATCACGGTTGAGTACGGCAGGTTGGAGATTGTAGACGGTTACAAGTTTGGTAAACTCAAGACCACGTATGTGTAGGACCAAGCATTGAACCGAAATTGGGATTCGAACCCAGGACCTAGCTCGACTAAGGGGCACAACTCTGCACAGTAATATACTGCGACTGGGTCCACTGGACAACGGTGACAACGTTTAGTTTGTGCAGTAATATTGGGTACACTGCAACGCAGATGTCGCTGTTGTATCGTAGATGATGACGTACCAGGAGGGGGAAGCCGATGGAGATGCTCTTGATGCTCTTTACGACCCACAGAGCCACCAAGCAAAGGACCTGGACGAAGGTGAAGATGTGTACGCGCCAGAGACGGACGTGACGTAGGTAGGGGTAATCGGGCTGATACTTGCTGGGCATGAAGAACAGGAGCAACCGGTCGATAAACTGTAACAGAAAACATACATGTGATATATAACCAGAGGGACAGGCTATACATGTCGATAAACTAAAACTTGATTTGTGCATGATTGATTATCATCTGGTCTGAACAAATATAATGTCAGTTAATGTTTAATGAAGACTGAGTGAGTATTGTTTTACACCTGTTACAGCAATATTTTAAAGCAATATCACGGCGGATGACACCAGAAATGAGCAATTATGGGATTCGAACTCATGGTCATCGGATCCTGGTGCGGCTAAAGAACTCGCCAGACCACTGTGAGATACACCTGTTACAGCAATATTTTAAAGCAATATCACGGCGGGTGACACCAGAAATGGGCAATTATGGGATTCGAACTCATGGTCATCGGATCCTGGTGCGACTAAAGAACTCGCTAGACCACTGTGAGATACACAACGATATAAATAGATGTATATAGACAACATATACGGTTCTCTATATACATATAGATAGACATTTTGCTGTATGACATGGGTAGCCGGACGGTTAGTGTGCTCGGATGTAAGGTGTCTGAGAGGGTTTGAGTCTTACCTGCATTCCCTTGAGGGCCGAGAATCCCATGTAGAAGAAGACACCATACAGCACAGGCATAGGAATGACCTGTAACACAACGACACCGTGAGTAACAAAGGCAGACAAATAATAGTCAATAGTTAGTTGATAAGGCTGCTTGTCGTAAAAGGCGACTAACGGGATCGGGTGGTCAGGCTCGCTGACATGGTTGATGCATGTCATCGTATCCAGATTACGTAGATCGATGCTCATGATGTCAATCACTTGATTGTCTGGTCCAGACTCGATTATTTACAGACCGCCGTCATATAGCTTAAATATTGCTGAGTGCGGCGTTAAACAAACAAACAAACAAACAAACAAACAGTAGATTGGGCACACAAGAAACCAATGTTGCTGTTGTACGTTCTGACTTCAGAGAGATAGATGAACAAAACACCAGTATCCTATCGCGAGTGAGTATGGTTTTACGCTGCTTTCAGCATAATTCCAGGAATATCACCTATTCTGATGGGGAACTTTATATCAGATTCGTTGATGTATTAATCCAGGATATTCATGAAGAGACATTGTCAACTTACCTTCAGGACGTTTGTGATGAGCACAGCCAGACCACTAAGGATTCCTACAAGAAGAGCGGTGACTCTTTGTTCTCTGCAAAACAAACAGAAGACGTTGATGAGAATGACCTACTGATGTAGATATATTATCGATATAAGTAGTACCTACGCCCAAGGCTATCACCTGTCGATAACAAACACATTGAATTTCTTTGAACTTAAGTCGAGACAAATTAAAACTCTCCACAAATACTTTTTATTACCATGCGTATTTACTTGGTTAGCGAGCCTTCAGTGTTTATGAGATAAAGCGATGATAATTGTCCGGTGTACACTTTTACGGTAGTGCATGGTGACATCTGATGTTAATAAGGTTGTATGTATATGCTAGACTGGCGAGATATGAAATGTATGTTAAACAGGTGTCTGTTTCATCATGACATCCATCAAAAGGTGTTCATTTCATCTTTCGTGATTTACGACCTGCATCAACATGGCCGGTTTATTAATGGCTAACACGGTGACAGTTTATAACTTAGGTCTTTAATCACGTGCACGAGGCGTTATCTGGTGTGTTTGCCGTCTTGACGGAAAAGCACAGTGTGGGAGTGTTTATAATGAAGTAGAAGCGGGTACGGTGTCTGCTTGTAATTTATGACTGTATATATCACATAGCAACGTAACTTTGATCTCAAAACCTAAACAGTAACCAAATATATATGTCACGATGTTAGTATGCTCTGACACGTGGACTGCCCTGCCCGTTGTCACCAAATAAAGTTGCTAGGCGCAATGATAGATTTTCACTTGTGATTACAAATATGAATATAATATGAACCCGTTTTATCCAGACGGGTCGCTAAAATCGTGAATGCCCATATTTGTACATACTTAATTTCTTAACATTTATCACTGCGATTAAAGAATGCCGGATTAACGGGGTTATACTTTTCTGAGGTGAACATGTACCATTACATTACTTGTTATGACCATAACAGTACTGTATAAAAATACATGGTTAACCTTAAACTAATCGAATGGGACTCACTGTCGTTGTTAGGTTATATATTTCATACAGGTTGTAAAATGGGTACCCGGCGGAACGAGGATTACAAATGGACATATTTGATCATGTTTCTGAGTTACAAGGTTAAGTTTAAGAAAATGATGTAATGGGTTGGTTTTCCAGTGGTAGATGTTTGGGGTTCAGTCACACAAGGGTAGTTACCTAACACCCAGGAAGGCGGGTTTGTCTCCGGGGGCTGTGGATTCCGACTCCTTCCTGAGACTCTGGATGTGGGCAATGGCGGACACAGTGGCGGCGACGTACCAGGGGAGTCCCAGCAGAGAGTGGGCAGTGACCAGGATACACAGCACGAACAGGTCGAGATGATAGCCCTTGCCCTTCTGTAAATGGGGGAGGGAATAGGTGACAAATAAACGTGTGATCAGAGATGATGTATGACTGTGGTCTTAGGGCTACGTTAAAATGAGGGTTTATAAGCTGAGGGATATAAGTAGTCAGATGCAAGTTCTTATCAGGCTATATATATGTTTTGTTCTGATGTTGAAGAAAATATGGAAGGTTTTGATGTTTGAAAAGCAATGCCAATTGACACGTGGTCGACATACGGTCGGCAGGGAATAGTGCAAGGTCATGTTCGAACGTTACTGACCTTGAGGAGGTTTTCCTTCCTGTTGACAATGACGGCGGTGATCTGCTGATCCATGAAGATGAGGATGGTGCCGATGATGGCGGGGAGACCGGCAGCCAGAGCCAACCACCAAGGGTTTTTCTCAGAGACAGGGTTGATGAACCAGCCTCGGTCCGAGCGGGTGGGCTACACAGAAACAGGTACAAGTCAAAATATGTTCATGTCAATGATAAGGTTTAAAGGGATGTGTACTACCAAGTTCTTCACGAAATGTATTCATGACGAATGGTGACTGTATAGAAAACGAGACGGTGTCCGGGGATTTAGTTAAATAAAATACACACAGTGTATTAGAGGTGAGGTGAAATGGGGTTTAATGTCGCGTCCAAGATTATTGCACTTATGTAGCGACGTGCATGTACGTGTGTGTGTTTGTGTGGCTGCTTGTACTAGTCCGGACTGATGCCGATTTATAGTGCTAGCTCACTGAGATACCATGCCGCAGTTTAACATGAATACCCCACTCAGACACAGTATACTGACTCCGAGCCGACCAGTCCTTGTTTTAGCCCCTTAATGCCGAGCGCCAGACAGGGGAACAACAAGTACCATCTTTTAACGTCTTTTGATATGACGCGGCCGGGGATCGTACCCCGGACCTTCCGCTCTCCGGGCGGACGCTCTACCACTAGACCACGGAGGCGGTCTACAGTATATTAGACGAGAGTTGGAATGTACCTTGAACTCCTCTGGCACGGTCAGTTTGGGTGTGGGAAGTCCGAGCAGGTAATCGACCACAACCATCAACACAATGGCGATGAGAACACCGAAGTCGCTGATAATCTGGCGCACCTGTAAACAGAACAACCAATCAGCATTGCTGGAGCACACGGACGTCGGAGAAGACACCATTTTGAAAACGAGAAGAAATATTGACATTACGTTGGGATAGAGACTGTATAAGTGAGTGAGTGAGTAGGGTTTAAAGCCGCTTTTAACAGTATTCCAGTCATATCAAGACGTGGCAGCTTCCTGTGGGAAGATGCATGTCTCAGACGTTTAACACTTCGGTGAAACCTGTTTCGGGAATAGTACTACTATTGGTATTACTTGTTGAAGGGACTGTGTTTAAAATCTATACTTACGAAGGTCGGGAAGCAGGGGAAGGTCTTGAAAGTGACACAGAAGATGGCGATGCCGAAGGTGCCGAAGTAAAGGATGATGGAGAACATGAAGGCGTCAGGGACGGGGCCGACACAGTGCCACGTTCCGAACATCTCCTTGCACTCTTCCTTGGATAGATGGGTCATGTTCTCGTGTTCCATTCCATTGGTGCTCATATCCATAGTGTTGTTGATGACGCTGGCCATTGTAGTGGTCATGTTACCGAGGGTGTGGTTGAGGGAGTCGTGTATGGGAGCCATGGTGGTGATGGTGTCGGGGAGGGTACAGTGACACACACGGGGGGTGAAGTTTCCGGAGGGGTGGAGCTCGACAGGGGCTTCTTCAGACCCTATCTCCCCTAGTTTGACGAACGCCTCGTATATGAATATGAACGCTATAAGACAGGCGAAACTTTCCTCGGTGAAACGAGTGATGTACTTGACAAGAGCGCTCAGATCCCACATGACAATCAGAAGAAGGAATCCGGCGGTCCAGATACCAATCCACGCACGGAACGGCAGGAAGTCCCATTCTTGATCCCTGAAGGTAACGAAGCGCAAGGTGAAGGTCAGGTCACGTTTCAGGCATTTCTTACAATTGTTAAAAAATTTGGAGATAGTAATTATTATTACATCAGGATATAAGATAATTATATCAGTTGTAAACATTGCTCGATGTCCTATATTTGGTGCAGGTTTTACTTACTTGCAGATATCATATATAATCTTCTCAAGCACCAACATCGGCCCAGTACTGCCAAGGATGTTTAGGGGTTGACCTGCGAATAACGCAAATGCTATTCCCGTCACAGCGGCAGCGAAGATACACTCCATGACACCCTGGAAAATGAAGAGTTTGGTAAGTATCAACAAACAAAATAACTACAAAATACAACATTATACAACAATTGCTTCCAAATGTAGGGCATCTAGGTTTCTTCAAGACATCTAAGTTGGAATTCTTCTCTAATGGAGTCTCAGTGGTCAACAAGGCATACATCTCAAACCCCATTAACTTGGAGTCATACGACCAAACATATTGTGATATCCGCGGTCGACCATGCAAGCAAAGGTGTCTGGGGGCCCATATTTTTACCTGGAATCCCCGAGGTTGGTGAGTGAGTGAGTGAGTTGGTTTTACGCCGCTTTTAGCAATATTCCAGCAATATCACGGCGGGGGACACCAGAAATGGGCTTCACACATTTTACGCATGTCGGGAATCGAACCCGGGTCTTCGGCGTGACGAGCGAACGCTTTAACCACTAGGCTACCCGACCGCCCCCGAAGTTGTCTGGATGATCAAAGCTTGGGACGTACCATGTATTGGTTGGTGGATTGTCCTAATATTCCGCCGAAGGTGACGTTTGGGGTGAGGGTGGCGAGGAAGATGTAGATGAAAGAGGCGATACATTGGATGTGGATGGCGTCCTTAAAGTCACTCATGTAGAACGGGGCTTTCCTGCGGATGTCACGGATAAGCCCGAGGAAAGGCCTGGAAGGAAGAAGAGGATATTGTCACTCGGATGACGTTGTGAATAAGTGTTGGTGTGATACATAATGTTTTGTTCCCACCGTTGTTATCAGATTGCAACACAAAAGAGAAAAAACAGAAATGAAAAAACACCCACCTGCAACTCAGGTTGAGGTCAGGGTCAGCGTGACCTTCATCCTCGTCGTCGTCGCCGCCCGGGACGGGGACCATGTCGCCCTCAAAGAAGTCCGCCGAGGAGGGTGTTTTACGGAACTGTTGGTTGGGAACCGCGTCTGGGGGCTCAATTCTGATCTTTGGGTCCCACTCGCCAGGGGGCAGCACAGTCACCTGCTCCAGAAACTCGTCGATTCCTGCCACCAAGTCATCTTTGTTCCTGCACTTGTACGCCACCTCTCGGAAGATCTGAATAACAAGGAGCGATTCATTAAAACCTTTCACAGACATTAAGTACCAACGTGTATCATTATAGGATATAGTGAGTGAGTGAGTATGGTTTTACGCCGCTTTTAGCAATATTCCAGCAATATCACGGAGGGGGACACCAAAAATGGGCTTCACACATTGTACCCATGTCGGGAATCGAACCCGGGTCTTCGGCATGACGATCGAAAGCTTTAACCACGAGGCTACCCGACCGCCTCTTATAGGATATAGGAACTTAAATGACATTAGGCATCATTTATCAGAGGCTCTGAAGGCAAATCGGGTAGCGTATGACATTCCTCTATTTACTTTCGTGGACCGCCTCCGTGGTCTAGTGGTAGAACGCATGATACCAAAACACATTGAAATATGGTACTTGTTGTTACCTTGCCTGGCGCCCATTTACTTTCCTGAGTTTTAGAGAGCGTGAGAAACTTTATCGATCGGCAGTATTGTTTCTTTTTTTAGGAGTTAAGATTCGGGACATATCAGAACGCTATACAATGAAGGTCGTATAACCGAGTCCAGAAGAAGTCAAGTATGCAGCGGTGGTTACTCACGTCGTCCACCATCATGGTGCCGAGGCAGCGGCCACTTTCCATGTAGTCGGCGATGAACTTGGGCGGTCCTACCAGAAGGAACACAAATCTCGTAGGCAGGTTCACTTCCGAGATGTCGCCAAGGCAACGGCCGTCGTTGAGTCGCATGAAGCCACAGAGGGCGCTCGATAGCTCATCCACAGCACCGATCATGATATTGGCAACTTCGGCACCCTTCGGGATTTTCCGAAGGATACGCTCGTTCTGTTTCTTGGTGTAGTTGCCCGCCAAGTCGCTGTCCAAGGACTCCAGGCTGGTATGGCTGAGGTTGTGGTTGAGACTCACCTGGCTGCTCACGTGGGTCAGCTGGCTGAAACCTGGACAAAAGAGTAAAGCCAGTTAACCTTAAAGGTCAAGAAGAAGTAATACGAATTACAGCGAGTTTTATCAGTTTCTTGCTTGACGCCGCACTCAGCAGTTTTACAGATATCTGACGGCGGCCTGTAAAAAATCAGTGATCAATATTGTGAGCACCGATCCACGCTGTCGGGTTATGGAACAGGTTATCAACCATGTCCAACCGATCCATTTGGTCGCCTCGTCAGACTTTCTTAAGTTGCTAGGGACCTATTCTTACCCGAAATCTACAATTGCTTGAGACACCAGTCGTAGATATGAGTGAGTATGGATGTTCGCCGCTTTTAGCAACATTCCAACAATGTCACGGCAAAGGACACCAGAAATGGGCTTCACATATTGTACCCATATGTGGAATTAAATCCGGGTATTCAGCGTGACGAGGGAAACGCTTTAAGACTAGACTACCCCACCGCCCCGATACTACCCGGATGTTACACTGGGTATGTATCGGCGTAAAGAGTTTTGACTTCATGTTACTCAGCCACGAGTTAACTGTCATAGTCTAGTAGTGTCAGTTACGTGTTTGACTTACTGTTGGTTGACGCTGTTCGGTTCATATCGCCCTTTCCCTTCTTCTTCTCTCCCTTCTCCGCGCCGTGGCGATGGTGCTTTAACAGTAGTGTGCGCACGTGTTGGCGGAGAAGAGGGTCAAGCTGACCTAGTTTTATCCACTCGTCAAGGAACTTCTCTGGAATGGATTGAAAGAAAGGACATCAGGAACTATAGCTAAGAGAAGCGACGTGTGCTAGTAGTTTAGTGTGTGTCTTTATGACTAAGTGAGTAAGTTTAACACAGCTTTCAAAATTCAACGTGCAGAACCATGGCCACTAAACTGACACATTGTTGAAGGGGACTAAACTCCACAATCGGTGCCCGTATCTATGTCTAGGTGTTGTCGTGCTTGTGTAATCATGTTAATGCTTAACCGCCCTGTTATTATACAAGAACAATCACTGACTAAAAAGATTTGAATCAAACTGCATTTGCTCAGAACCCAGTCCCGCTTGAATCTGTGATAGCCTAGTGTAAAATGTTGCTATCGACAGTTTCTACAGACACATGGATGCTGCCATTGTCTAGTTTAGTTCAGCGTTTGTGATGCGGAGTAACGTGATGACGTACCGACGACTTGGGAGATGGAGTAGGCCTCTGTATCGAGGTGAATGACACCGTCCATCAGCTGCCTCCTAGTTTCAACAAGATGGTGCATGGACAGGGACGCCACGTGAGGCTTGGACCAGCGTTCTCCTCCCTCCTCCATTTTCTCCTCGTACTTGACCCATCTGAAACAGTAGCCCTGGTTAGAAGACTGGACAAGGTAGCATGGAACACTAGCGTACTTCTGCGGGGCTTTAATGTCAGGACTCATCAAAGTCTCGGCTACAAGAGAACTAGAAGTCTCACATTAACCGAATCGATTAAAAGGTTCTGCACCATTTATGCTTACGACATTTTCTGTGACACTTGGCTTGGCTAGGCACTGATTTTGGTGTTAACTCACCTGGCGACTTCTCTCCACTCAAAGTCCTCTCCCCTCTTCTTGAGCACGTCCATCTCGGAAAAGACTTTGTGTGCGCGATGTTTGATGTCGGTGACGCTGTTGAGGAGGCTCTGGATACGCTCGGACGGAACGTAGTCGTCGTCCCCGTACAGAGTGAACTTGGAACCGTCGGCTGAATATTGGAAAACGCTAAACATCAATCTCTGTTGCTCGTATTTACATATGTTTGGGTTTTTTTGTTTGTTGTTTAACGCCACACTCAGCAATAGTCAAGCTATATGACGGCGGTCTGTTAATAATCGAGTCCGGTCAGACAATCCAGTGATTGACATCATCAGCAGCGATCCACGAAATTGGTACACGATGACATCCATCAACCAAGTCAGCGAGCCTGAACACCCGATCCCGGTAGTCGCCTCTTACGACAAGCATAGTCACCTTTTCGGCAAGCATGGGTTGCTGATGACCCATTCTACCTGAATCTTGAGTCTGTTTACATAGAATATGTAGATGATTAGTAGATATGCTTACGGGGCAATATACGGAGGTAGCGCGATAACATACCTATGATACCACCAGGCACGCCTGACACCATGGAATACCAAGTAAATGGGTTAAATGGTGGTTCAATGGTCCCATGGTCATAGGTCTCGCCAGTGGTAGGTTCGAATCTCAGGTCAACCCCGATAATTCACGGTCTGTCAAGATCGAACCATTCCCTTGGTTTCATCAAAGTGGTAAACGAAACCTGCTTTAGGCTTCTACATTAAGATGAAACGCCACTATATAACTGAAATACTGTTCAAACGGCAGTGATCCTTGCTCAATCGCTCACATATTGCTGCTGAGTGTGGCCGACATTGTATTGTACACTTACGCATGATATCGTCTTCTTCCACGATGCTGGGCCGGATAGGCTTGTGTGGGGCTACGACGTTGAGATACATCGACGTACTCCTCTTGAACACTGAAACAAATATGGATAATTGGCTCGACGTCATCAGATAACATATATCGCGTACTAGTACATGAATGACGTATTTTATGCAAACATCCCTATATACACAGGACGTACCTGTCACTCTGAGTATACGTAATTATTACTGTGCTAGGTATACAGTAAACGGTTATAACGAACACGCTTATAACGAACTGACGGATATAAGGAACTATTTTTTGGTCCCGGCCATTAGCTGTATACATGCTGTATATGTGCTTACAAGGAACAATTATAACGAGCAAAAAGTAGTGTTTCCTTGAAGTTCGTTATAACCGTAGTTTAATGGATTTGTCTCCCTTACGGTGTCAACGGTCTTCAAGGTCAAACAGATGTCAAAGTTCAGTGGTCGTTAACGGAAACTTCTCTGAATGTTACAGGCGATAGAAGAATAAGATATTGAACTGGGAGCTTTGCCAGCTGATAATAGTGACAACAATGATACTATTTGGAGAAAGAGGTCGTTAAGGATGTGTGACATGCTTCAGGCGAAACTACAGCGCCATCTGGGGGCCATGAGCGCGTCAAGATGGCGTACGCATTTTGTGTTTTATGTGTTAATGATTCGCTTCAGGCGTAAGCGAGGTACTTTTCTCCGTGATTTTATATAAAGATGGACTATACAAACATGGGGAAACATTCTCAATAATACAACATTAACGTTGATATCTTTTTCATTTTTTTCACAAAGTAGATAAATAATGACATGGTGACAATGACCCTTGAAAAACTAGTTTCATATTTCGATTGTAATTAAGTGATCAAGAAAATGGTTACGAAATAATATTGGGATGGCTTTCGAACCCGACATTGTTATATTGATAGGGGCTCGAACTCAGACACGTCTGTGTGGAAGAGACCTACCTTTGCCTCCTGGTCCTTTAACCTTGCCCACTGCCAAATCTCGTTTGTCTGCGACATCTTTGTTTTCGGATCCCATTCTGACTAAAGCCCGTCTGCTCAATTACTCATACTGAAATGAAAAAGTTTGAAATTATACATTTTATTAACACAGAAGTTAAATACTTCTAACCAATAGTACGTATGAGCACTTAAATTATTTTTCCTATTACTACTACTTGCCATAAAGTACTGCTGAACTGCTGTCAAACCTGCACGTGTTATATATGTGCCAGAATACATTGTTATCTCGAAAGAAAAAAAGAAAGAAAAGAAAATACCCTTTAATGTAAGTCAGAGAGCAAACCGCTTACGCAAGTCAGGAGATTAAAAAATAACAATCGCAAGCTCTGTAAATAACATATTGATTCCTACAGACTCGTATATTACTCCATGTGGGGTTTTTGTTTCATCTCGGAGAGAAATAACTCAGCTCATAAACAGTTTTGCACCTTTGTATCATTTACGTCAGAATGGCGGCCATCTTGCTGAGGATAAGGTAGTTTATGACGGTGTGTTCCGGTAGCCAGTTGTTACTCTCTAATTAAGTACACCGGTGCATGGAAGCGGTTGGGGTAGATACCTTAGCTTACTTGAATTGTTCGTAGAAACGCATGCTCCCAAACATTCCGGTTCGAATCCATGTGTACCAAGTTTAATCAAATTTGCAAACGTATTCGACGTTAAGACAATACGCCGTGATAAACCCAACTCGCTAACAACAGCAGTACAGTGATATATCATTGTATGTGTATCTCTCATTAGCCTTTACTTCAACAAAGATATGTTTAGATACACGGCCACATTTAAACAATAGCACTGCGCTTTGGTTGTGACATTGAACGAACAATTCAATAACGTTAAAGTCACGACATCCGGTAGGACACGATGATGGAGGACGTTTGTGCACGTTTCCTCCTGATATCGTCTTACGTTACTTAACTCAATACTCAGCTGCTACCGCGACACAACGCATTAATTGGCAACCTACGGACGTCACGTGTTTGAAAGCAAGGGCATGAGTAATAATATCCCATTGTTAGATATTAACGTTATAACCTGACAAACCCATTCACATTTGACCGCTTTATGACGATAGCCGTCAACACGCGTTGAAATAGAACCCAACATGGATTATGTGAAAATGCGATTTGGTACTCTCCAGACCCAACTGCTCATTTTCGAATTTGGAATATTAAGAAGAGAAAAAGACCAGTCTAATGCAGCGAGTAATATGGCCATACTTGCGCATCCATTACCATTCTCGTGGCATTACACAACTACTATGAAGACTTAATACAGGATATATAAGCTGATACAGAAATCGTTGCGTGTCTACTCTGCTAAAACTTAAACAGCTACAACATGACTATACCCCACGATCTGCCATTTAGAAGAAGAAGAAGTTTATTGTGAATGAAGGCTACATGACCCTGAGTTCATTTATAGGAATAATATATGCTATGCACATGCACAATTTGTCTTACAAACGTTCATACTTCTCTACATTTGTATTTACATAGGTAAATGTCTTTTTATATACGTGGACAGGTTTTTAATAACAGAATCATTTCTGGTAGATAGAAGACTTGGAACAGATGGTTGCACATGGTAACATTTTGGAATTAAATTTTCTCTACTACTTTTATAAAAAGGACAAATTAACAAACAACGGTATTCATTTTCTATTTCATAGCGGTTACATTTCATACATAAACTAAACGATGACTCTGTGGTTGTATTAAATCGAGTTTTTTGTCCATTTAGATTATTCAATCTCCGATCGCATAGTTTAGAATTAGAGATCGTGGATTATATATGTTTCAAACTACTTGCCACATAATCATTTATAGGAGATATGTTCTTGTAATCAAGATGTAACTAAGTCAATCTGGCTGTATTTATCATCCACGACTAATCAAGTTTGTTTTCATAGAAACAAGGAGTAAAATGTGCGCTTACCGCTAACTCAGTCAAGCACTATAGGACGAACGCGAGACAGCTCTGGGAGTGGCGTCCGCTCGGCTTCCCTACCCAGACTATACTACCCCAGGTGGGACGGACCCGCGAGGATACGTCATCATGCCCATCAGTGACAATTTAGCGCCTTTCAGTCTTCAGTGTAGCCGTTTGCAAACGTTTACAGTGCAGAAAACAGTGTATCGTCTCACTTCGATGACTTCATGCTAAACGCTTTGCTGCTGAGGGCGACGTTTGTCGCACCTTTAAAGCATACAGAAATGACCACGATTGTCCCTTATGTGGTGATGCGTGTCTACTTTGTCCGCATCAACCCTTGAAGGGCGGTGCCATTGCAAGTTCATCACCTCCGTATCCTTATTCTTCTAAACACAATGACTATCAGTTTTCGACCATACCTCATTAAGTTCTAACTTAAATGATTTATAGTTGTCAACTGTAAAGAAATATTGGTATTCTCCGAAGTTCGGAAAACCTTTATCAAGCTAGTGTATCCAAGAACGCATTGACGTACTTAATGACAGATTCCCACGTTATGCTGTGATACTGAACTCGAAAATATCAAATTAAATTAACTGTTGTGCTTTTAATTTCCATTTTATATAGTTGAGCAATAATTGTTTTAAATTTCATTTCATGGTCTCTGTCAATGGCTACATCCTGAATGTCGGCCAAATGCACCACTTCTTTTGACTGCGCCCGTACCGGGGAGTATACATTATGCATTTACATTCGACACTAAGCCTCGCTGAGATGTTCCGGGGTTAACGACCTAATATCTGATACCATGCGCATAGACAGACAAGGCAGTATTGATGTACAGACAATCTATCACACTAAGTGGAATATTGTACTTTAACACTATGCCAACAAGAAACTGGATGGGAAAGAATACGACATGCTGCATAAACGCACGGCTTGATTTTTACACTGAGAGTCAAATTATTATAAGACACGCGTTACATGGGAGGGCAAGAGCACCTGCGAAATAATCACACTGACTCGAAAACACAACATATCATCGCAAGATTTACATTTTGTGTACAAAATATGATATAAGTAAGTTAAAAAGTCAACGTTGAATCATCGACGAATCAGACAACTGATACACGGCAATGAAGCGACAGCATGGTGTCTAGCAATGAATGGAGCCTGCTCTACAAAGCATTGTGATGCAGTTGGTCATGCTTGAACAATACAGGACATACATTAAATCTTACCTACACTCGTCTGAAGACTGGGACTTTGTAATGGTGCGATACTGTCCGACGCGAAACATGAAATGTGGATGACGTCAGAACATGCGCCTGTCTTGTCACGATTTTGTAATGAGTTCGAAATTTGCATCTATCAATGAGCTTAAAATATAAATACCCCATGTCGTCTTAATTAAAAGCTTCTATTCTGAATCGGCTTCCTTAAACATTTGACGTTTTCAGTTTGTAAGCACTGAATGACATAACGCCAATGTTACGGGGCTGATCTCATTAAATTATAATTTATATTCAAAACGAGTGTATCAATATGCAAGGGGGTGGGGTGGTTTTAAAAAATATGTAAATGAAGTTCTTAAGATATACATGTTAAAGTCCGTTCAAGCGTGTGCGCTGTTGCATGTTTTTTTGTTAATAGTACGTATTTGGGTCTTTGGTCTAACTGAATAAAGTATGAAAGAAAACAATGGTTGATGGTGTTGAAGGGGAGGGTGGGGGTGGGGGTGGGGGTTATGTATTAGGGACAAGGGGATCGGTGCGTACTTCGAACAAGATAATATCAATTTCAGCACGAATGTTATGGAAAGCCACAACTGCCAAAATAATTGTTTTGTTTTGGTCACGCGTGCTGTAACGGGTATACATCATGGCGGCTAGCACATGATATCCCTGTACATTCACCTTCACAGTGAGTGAGGGTCGCCTTGCCCTCAAAGTAGGCCAGGTCGGGCTGTGCTCGTCACGAGGAGAGGGGATTTGGGGCGTGGATACATATAGCACTAGTACATGGGTCATAGAAGGCTTGCATTGAAGTACAATTTTGCGTTCAAAGAGGGAGAATTTATGTATGTCAACTTCTTTATCATGAGGAACAACATGTTTCGGAGTACATACTTACTCCTTCATCAGATGAATAAATGCTATGAAGCAGAGAACATATCATGTTCCTGTAAGAACAGTAAAGTTTCTTATGTCGGTCATTTCTAAATGCCATTCAAAGACTTAAGTTTGTATTTTCCAATAAATGCGTCACGCGTATGAGGTACAATTCCAAAGACCTGACATCCCTATGGTGCGTTCATGCTGACGCTACGGTAGTGTGACCTTATATTGCCCCCACACGGAACAGTTGGCATCAGGATTTCAGAAGTTGCAAGTCATGTCGGGTATATTTTTCAGCACATATTTCCAATCGTTCTATCTCTGTCAGAACATCCCCACTTGAACTTCAAAATTACCAAGCAACGGCTCTAAATTTCTCTACACCTCAAGGGGTGGCAATGACCTCTAGTCTATAGCGCGACATCACGTGACTGAAGAATGAGCTGGTTAAGAGTGTGATGGCGTTACGCAAGATGGCGTCAGGCTTATCGCGGACTGCTCACAGTGTTTCTTGCCCTGTCTGACGAGCTCGTTAGTGTTCTGCAATCTAACTGTTTCCTCGTTAACCTGCTCGCTACATACATCATTGGGTTAAGTCTTATAATCTGAGTCTGTTTTTCTGGAATTACATGATCTTACGTTTGCATCTTTCATTGTCCGAGTGTCTTGGACGCCAAGGTAATATATGTCATCGCCAAACCGAATGCTTTTGTAGCTTCGGCTAATTTAGTTTTCAAAGCCAATCTCACACAAAGGACCTTTCAGGCTTTGCTCAGTGATCAATTCGTAGTATAATAAGAACAAAGTAGTTATGTATATTTAGTCAAGACGTTTTTTTGTGATTGTTGTGTTCGAGACACTCGATCTATACCCGATTAAAGGGTTAGTTGCCTAGAGGTGGCGGGAGTAGGGTGTTGGTTTTGATGTCCGTGTATGACAGCACACAGACAGGAAACTCTCCTGCCATTGTGGCGCTGACGAAGTCAAGTAGCCTACCACTAGTCATTAAGGGCTGTTTTCAATTAGTCAATTAGTCTTGTCAACATATTTTACATATATTTTGAAATTCAAATCCTTTAAAGAGGCAAATTGACAGTTGTGCTTGTGAAACGCCCCTAGTAACGCACGCTGTACGGCCCTCGGTGTCAGATAAATCATATGATCTCCCTAATGTTTGTTAGAACAAACACAATTAAACAAAACACCACTTAGTTTTGAATTGCCCTTCAGAACATTTGGAATATTAACACAGTGATATAAGTTAAAGACGAAATGGTTGTGAAGTTCTGAACTGAGTGAAGGCTGCATATGTGCATTGTAAGTCATACTAACTTTCCCTAATACCAGATGAACACGTTTGAACATGTGCGTTTTTAATCTGTTTGCAGAGTTACGTCCCTTTGCTATAGCATTTGTGGTCGATGAACGGCTGCGTAAAGGAGAGAAATCTGATACCAGATTGTCAATAACCCGTCTAGTGTCCACACTCACTGCATTTTAGCCAACATAGTTAAATATTTAGGGGTTTAAAGTCCTCCCACATCAAATTACACCTAAGAATAAGACGTTCGCTAATCCGCATTACGATACATTTTTAAAAACTGATTTTTAAAATTCCCATATGCGGTTTAAATGATGACAACCCGGATAATTCTGTTTTTTTAATTCATACAGGATGTGTACTTAATTGTATGAACAAAAACATAATCTGTAGTTTTGGAAAACGTTTGTTAACACGCGTTGTGAGGAGACGTTTTCGTTTGTGTTTGAGCTAGCCCACTGTGAACAGGTACGGAAGCGGTTCACACACATCGCGGAGACGTGCTGCGTGGAGTTTTCCTGAAGGAACGCTGCGGGGAGCTGTTGTATTGAGCCAAGGCGAAGGAATTATTCTAAGTTGACATGTTTGTGTGAGGGTGACGCTGAATTAGTTGCGGAAGATAACGAACAATCGGTTTAATTGCTACAGAACATATTTTGTTGAAAACAGATAGCTTTAAAATCTATGCATTGTGAAAGAAACGATGTAATATTGGGAACTTATGTTAACATACATGTCATGATTTGTCAATGGTATTTTTTGCACTGATTTTACACACACATACATGACGTGACTTGACGTAACGTGACGTGATTTACCTACATATGTAGCTTACCCAACTGCTAACTGTTAATACTAAGTCGCTTTAATTTGACAGATTGCATTCATCCTAAGCTACACCTATGAAATATTAGGATGCTTCAAAGTTAAGTTTCTTGTTCTGTAAATGTAATTCTAGCATATGACTTTCCCTCAGAACACGCTTGCTTACGTATGACGTAGACAAAATATTATGCAGTGTTGATATCTGACAGTGTTAAGATACGAAAACCAACTAATATCACTCTGGGTCTTACAATTATACACTGGGGCACCTGCGCATCAACAAACGTGGACAATGTTGAACGTCGTATATACTGCTGCCGCAACGCTGATTATACGGCGAATTATATCGCCTCCAGCAGCCACAGCATAGCACGTAAGGTTTAACTATCCCACTGATTCTCACTCAATTAATCTGTAGTGTACATCACACATGTATGTCTGGTATTAATCCTGTGTTTGCCTTTAAGATTACACTACTCCTTAATGTGCGGCTGAAGATTTACATTGTGTTTCAAAGAAAAGTATTAGCTGAGTCAACAGGGGTAAATTGTTAAATGTATTTACCCGCTCGACCGTTACTGATATAGAGGAGAATTTATCATAGGAAAATGCTCCAACAGAGTTAAAGAGATAAATAGATTGGTGGGTATTGACACAAGCAGCGTTACGATATTACTAGCAGATTATAATAAAGATTGTGTCCTTCAATAATAATTAGTTTTTCACAAACATGTATCAGAATGTATATTTTATCATACCATATGCCTTTTAATACCACATGTATTCTTTTGCTCGTCTATTTTTTAAACATACTAGAACCATATCACATTCTTTTCCCTGCAACATCAATTTTTCCCGACATAGACGTTAATCATTTAACAATTTTACATTCGAACACATCTTTTGCATATAGCATGTTTAAACCGATTCATATATCTTTGATATCAACGAACATTTTTTTATATCACATACGTTTAAACTATCATATATTAAAACTATCTCGAATACTTTTATCGTATCGAATGCCTGCATCACATAGGTTAATACTCTCAAATATTGTTTCTATCAGGCTTACTGTTATCAAATGCCTTTTATCTCACACACGTTTATTAATTGTTTAATATCTCCTGTAATATAGACTGTACTCTATCACTTTAGACTGTCATCATGTCAACCCCTGGCTGACCTATATGGATGGGTACGCAGAGGATGATGGGATACCTACGTGTTGGATCACTCTTGTCAGTATTTGTATTTCTTAATTTCAGGAAATAATTCTTGACGTTTGCGGATTGTGGGGTTCACGTAAGTTCGGTGTTTTATCTGCAGCCTTAGTGCTGTGATATTGAACAACAGCTATATTAAACGTAATATCAACATTTAAAACATCTATCGGGGCATAAAGCTAGGAAGCACACGCCTAATAATGTTTGCAGTTTGGTGGATCATACAGTCTTCATATCGGGAACGAACTCGTCTGGGGGGTGTTGTTCTGAGACAAACACATGTATGCTGTGTCGAACGGCCTCCGTAACAGATTAGACTTTCGTCATTGTCTTTGAACTTTGATATAAATCAGAGAGCAAGTGAAAAACTTCCCATGTTGGGCAACCAGTCAAACACGCAAAGTCAACTTCACTCCAGATTCAATATTTGAACAAACTTACGATTTGATGTACTGGTGTGAGAATTACAGGACGCCTAGGCCGATAGCGCCGTGATCACGCCGTCACCGTGCACATTGACGCGACTCCGGTGGGACACTTGCACGTAAAACACTGCTTGATGAACCAACCTAATGCTTAAGTCATGCTAGCGAATAGGGCCAAGTATCATTCGTGTTGTCAGTTTTGATGTGGTTTTAGAAATTATGGATATAATACTATAAGCGTTTTTCATGAACATTGCGGTGGAGTCTACACACCGACGCCCCTAATAACTTACATGCTTTTCTTATACTTGAATGCTTAGCATAGTAGAATAAACTTGTAAATAAAAACTGTTCATCAATGTTAATCCCAAATATCTTATGACGTGAATTTATGACATCGTGTATAATTCGTATTTATAAATATGTAGAATACACAACTTATCTTTAAGACATATACATTGATGTACTGGGAATACAGTTAAAACTATGCATTTTTATAGTTTATCCAGTAATTTGTACAATAGTATGAATTATTTTGTTATGAGGAAACTGTTTATAAAGAAATCTATAAATTCTGTCAGCGTTAAAAAGTTATAACTAGCTGGAGGGATGTTCTACTAGTATGGGGATGTTCTAGTTGTTTGGGGGATGATCTATAATAACATTAATTGAGACACATGACGCGCTTTGTACGACGATGTAATATACCTTGTGATTACCGTATAGTCATTACTAGCCTACTGGTACACCTCTGCGATAATATGACATTTGTAATATCTAGGGTAGTTAGACATGCACATTTTTTACGTTACTGTGAGTTTCTAATGTAAAGTCAAGTTCAAACATAAATTATATTGTACATACCAATTCCGGGAAAGCAAAAGTTAGAACTCTGTCCAAGACTGCACAAGACAGGTGAGCTGGGACCGACCATGTGCCGCTGATGTTAAAACTGACAATCTGGAGAACTTATATACGGGTACAAGAACTGCTATCTCTCTTACAAGCAGTAAGGAGGTCATGTGACCTAAATCACCCAATCGATAGCCTCCGTTCACAGGTCTCAACCAATGAGACTTCGCGATAAGCTGAGAGTTTTGTACCGTTATTAAACCTGAAACATTAGCGACATACCCTGGATAATCAGATCACGGATGGTTGGGTGGATGGAAGGGGAGATATGGTTGGCCCCGGGGGGAGCGGATGAACTGATATGTCAAGTGTAACCAGGAGCTACTTTTCCAACATTCGTACCGTCACAGTCGACTGCTCAGACGCTTCAGATAGGCACAGATCCCGCACAGATAAAAAAAAACGAACTCGGTGGGAATTTCAACTCTACCAGTACCTTTTGTTTTATTTACTACATCATTTACCGTCAACCTATTTATAGAAAAAGCGTCTTATTACAATGATCAGATATGAAGAAATATAACGTAGTATTCATAAGTTATTCATAAAAGTTAAACTAATGTGTAGTGTGGTTGTGCGATAGTTGAACAATGTAACAAGACTGACGTTGACCTGTGATATGCTGTTCCTGTGGTTGAAGCTCAGTGGCACGTCGTTACATGAGACGGAAACAGACACCTACAACACGAAGACACTGATACACCACATTAAACGCCGCCTCATTCACTGGATCACACTGTCTAACATGGCCATGTGTAGACCAGGAGTGTAGAAATAAAACCGAGTTTCACAACGACGCCATTTAGTTGGCAGGCTTTGCAACATAGATCCATCATTTTTATTCGAGCACCAACATTTCTGAAATGTAGGTCGGCGAATGACACAGCATTTCTCTGAGAAACAAAACATCGCCTTCTTTCGTTGACTATACGACATACTTTGACGCATTTACTTCTAAAGTGGAAGATACCATTGATATCATTCTAGCGATGCTCGTATCAAAGAGGATGAAGATAGATACCGGTCAAAAGAAAATATACATCTATATTTGATGGTGGCTAACATGAAACGAACAAGAAATGGTTATTCGATGTTGATGTATCGGATACGGGTATCATAGTTGTGTCTTGACCTCAACCTCGTTAATGAAAGTGTTTAAGTGAGTGAGTGAGTTGGGTTTAACGCCGCTTTAACAGTATTCCAGTTATATCGCGGCGTGTCAGCTTAATGTGGGAGGAAAGCCCGAAGTGATGCAGGTCTCAGACATTTACTACTTCGGTGAACGCCGCTTTGAACAGAATTCCAGTTATATCACGGCGAGTTTCAGGATACCAGCTTTACTTAACGTTTGGATACCTTTTGTAATGTTTTGGTCAAATATAATTTTCAAGTGTGTACCTTCTTTTGCCCGGCAGTGTAGGTAATTTATATGTCTAGATGTAAATGCATCACAATGCAGGTAGCAGTCCTGGTAGCAGATATGTTGATACCAGGTAGTACATCTAGTTTTGCAGATGGCTGATATCGGTGCAGGTAAATAAAAGTCACGAAACTCTTTCCATATTCATCGGAAATCTCTGCTAAAGGGAGACGTTTTGACGATTCCAACTATATCACGAGAATGTGCTAACGAATCACTATAAAAATTAGTGATGATACAAGGTGTTCACAAAGGTGAGCGTATCCTGCTCCACCGGTGGCACCGTCACAAACACACGCAAAGGCAAGTCATTTTCCAATAAATCAAATTCTGCAAGGTACCATTTCCAGTTTAAGCCTGTTAATATCATGAAAAAAACAGAACTAAAATTGTTTAGATCCATTGACAGTTTCTATTCCTGTTAAATAAGATACAGCTCTGCAAAACGTCAAATGCCATAATTATTTCAGAATATATCATCACACATCATTCAAAAGTGGGGACTTTGCATGTTTATTCATATTCTCTTAAACATGCTGAGATGTATTATAGACTAAACTGTCAGGCAAAAGAAAGTATGCCCACATATTTTATGGTGGTCAAAACAAACTCAAAAATGGTTATTCGATGGTGAGGTATTTGATACGGGAAGCTTAGTTGTACTTTGGATCTTATGTTTGCAGTGTTTCGGCGACTGTTTTCAGCCTAGTAACGTTTTTATAACGTTTCCTATTTTTTGGGTCAAATCCAATTTTCTTTCTTTGACTGGTAGTTTATTTCAAGTCGAAGCCCGAAAAACGGTTACAACAACCTCATAAAGAAGACTTAAGGATTCTTTTCTGCTATCGGACGTTATTTATGTCTGAAATAGTATGAAAAAGAAGATGGCGGTATTGGAAATAAAAGTGACAAAACTATCTCCATACACATAAGAAATCTCTGCTAAATGCAGAGTCAATTGTACGACTCCGACTATATCATAAGCATGTGGTTATGGATTGCTATCAAATAGTGATGACACCGGGTGTTCGCGAAAGAAGAAGCGTATCCTGCTCCACTTGTAGCACCCGTCACAAACACATGCCAAGGCGAGTTAAGGGGTCACCTGAAGAAACACGGGAACATGTGGTCCAAGTCAGAATAGAGAGTTGCATCAGACACCATTTTTGTCACTGGGGCCTTAAATTTTGAAATGTCCTCCACAAGGAGACCATAAAACGTTTTGAAAGCTTTACTAAGACCTTGAATGCTGTAACCCGGATCAAGCATACTTTCCTGATGGAAAGAACGTGATTGATTGTAAATCAAAAGTTATCAAATGTAAACACCAAAGGTGGTAGCTACTGAAGGTTAAGTTGAAGTTATCCCTCGTCATACGAGTGGTGTCTGAAAGTTTATGGGCCATCTATGGACTGTGGAGATGGAGTTGGTTGGCGTTATTTTTATAACATAATCGGACCTTTCGAAGACGTTCATACAATGTTTGGCCCTGTCATTGTGAAGGTTCATACACCAGAGAACTCACAAAGTGTATGTAAGTTCCTACTTACTTTATGGTTAATAGCGTCCTATGCATACTGATACAGGCGATTCCCGACATGGGTACAATGTGTGAAGCCCATTTCTGGTGTCCCCCGCCGTGATGTTGCTGGAATATTGCTAAAGGCGGCGTAAAACCATACCCACTCATACTGATACAGCCTTCATATCACAGGTATTGCTTGGTGCAGCGTTAAACTTCCATCACTATATTGCCTTTTACGCCCAAATGGAATCAATTTCGGCCCATTCGCGAGACTGGTTAATGTCTGGCGTTGATGTTTTGAATTCTATGCACAGACCTGCGTTGTAGGTAGAGTGTTAAAAGTAAACACATGGCGTTCGTCAGTTTTATTTCTTTCTTGCCACTCATACCACCTGCATATATTGTTTGTCTTTTATATGGCTTCCATCCGATTCACTACATCGGACTTGCTCTGTGGTCCAGTGGCTATAGCGTCTGCGGTAGGGCGGTGGTAATACAAAAAGACGTTAAATTATGGTACTTGTTGTTTCCCTTCCTGGCGGTCGGCATGAAGAGGTTGAAACGAGGACTGATCGGCTCGGAGTCAGTATCCTGTGTCTGAGTGGGGTATTCATGTTACACTGCGGCGTGGTAGTTCACTGGCAAACGCCATGAAAACGGCATTAGTCCCCACACAAGCAGCCACACACACACAAACACAAACCAGACAAACATACACACACACAAACACAAACACACACACACACACACACACACACACACGCACGCACACACACGCACACACACGCACGCGCACACGCACACACACACACACACGCACACACACACACGCACACACACACGCACGCACACACACGCACACAAACACACGCACACAAACACACACACACGCACGCACACACGCACACACGCACACATGCGCACACGCACACACACAAACACACACACGAGCGCGCGCGCGCACGCACGCACACACACACACACGCACACACGTCACAAAATAACCGCAATTATCTTGAACGCGACGTTAAAGTCCTTTTCAGCTCCGCTTTAGTAAAAAGAATCACGAGAACCCACTGTCAGAGGCGCAAAAGTACACCTAATTCGACGAAACAGTGGGGAAGTTTAAGTGTCTCTTTTATTAATTAAGTTCACGGTGTTTCACGTTACAGTAGTATAACACATATTTCGTATTTTAACTGACATTTCAATTATACATATTATACATTTCATTTAGTTCAGGGGGCATGGGTGGCCCAGTCGTCTAAGGCGCCGCGATTCGCTGTGCAGAGTTGCGTCCCTTGGCCACGCCAGAAACCTATCATTGTGAGTTCAAATCCCGGTTCGCCCCGATGATGTTTCTAGATTTGTCAGCACCATACCCGTGCTCGTGGGTTTCACCGAAGTGATAAACGTCTGAGACCTGCATCACTTCGTGCTTTCCTCCCACATTAAGCTGACACGCCGTGATATAACTGGAAAACTAGTAAAAGCGGCGTTAAACCAAACTCACTCACTCACTCACTCACTCACTCACTCACTCACTCATTTCAGTTCATTTTACAATGGTTTCAATATTACACGTCCCCATAGGACTCCATTGGTGCATGGTCCATATATTTGAAAATTACTGACTTAGCGAGTCGTGAAAAGGCAAAATACGCTTTCACCCCAAATCTTAGGTAATGTTGAATAAAAACCGTATAACACACACACTGACGGAGCTGGAGCAAAAAAAAAATTGCGCAACCACCAATGGATGCCAAGGAGACACCTGAGGGGTGTTGCTGTTGGTCAGATGGAGGAGCCAGGGCCCCGCGGCGCACGCTGTTATCTACAGATACCTGGAATGTTAGCGATAACATGATAAAGTGATGAAGATATGAAACGTTGTAACAAGTAATGTACATTCCCACTTTAAAATGCCGTTTGATAATACCGCCTATGCACATATGACATATCTGACCAAACTGGTCTGTATTATGTTCTGGAGTGTGTGAGTGAGTTTTAATTTAGCGTCGCATCGACATTATTGCAGCCACTTTGCGACGAGATCAAGTTGATATACATACAATTGAGTCATGAATGCAAAAATATATTTAAAAACAAATTTATGAAACATATTTGAGCATGACAACTGTTAAAAACACAGGCTTTTAGCTACCAGTAACCAAGCTAGGCCATTTCCCTGTATGCTCTGGAATTTTATTAGTTTTGTAATACAAAAAGAATTTGGACAGTTCCGTATTTTATATCATTATTTAAATGTAAATATTAATTTTAATTATATTAATAAATTATACATTGTTTCCGTATTACAATGTTATGATGTGGCAGAAATTCTGCGCCTATGTTGTCTACGGGCATATTCTATCCCATATGATTCTGCTACAACATACATATTTATGTGCATATGCAAGGTAATTGTATTTGCTTAGACACGCCCCTGAAGGGACCAGTGCAATACGGTGCATATATGCGTGTGTAAGTGTATATTTTAGGACACGCCCCTGATTTAACGCGTTTATTACGGTGCATATAGGCAAATGTCCACGATACGATGTAAACATGCGGGAACCAGACATTTTCTGCAACAATATGTGTATTATGGTGCATATACTATGGAATGTGGGTATGTATAGACCAGGAACCAGTGTTTTAATGTGCATAAACCGGGATATAAGTGTACTAGTAAGTACCTCCACTGGAACCTGTGTTTAATGTGCAAATAACAGGATATCGGTATATACATAGTCGTAAATATTGCCATGGGATCCAGTGTTTAATGTGCATACAGCAGAATATAGGTATATGCATATACTAGTAAATATTTTTACCGGAACCAGTGTTTAATGTGCATATAGCAGGATATAAGTATATGCATACATTAGTATTTCAACTGGTACCAGTGTTTAATGTGCATACAGCAGGATATAGGTATATGCATATACTAGTAAATATTTTCACCGGAACCAGTGTTTAATGTGCATACAGCAGGATATAGGTATATGCATATACTAGTAAATATTTTCACCGGAACCAGTGTTTAATGTGCATACAGCAGGATATAGGTATATGCATATACTAGTAAATATTTTCACCGGAACCAGTGTTTAATGTGCATATAGCAGGATATAAGTATATGCATATACTGGTATTTCCACCGGTACCAGTGTTTAATGTGCATACAGCAGGATATAGGTATATGTACATACTGGTAAATATAGCCACAGGAACAACTGCTTAATGTGACAAAAACAGGATATCGGTATATGCACTATTTCCACGGAAACCATGTGTATATGCGTAAACTAGGTAATATATTACCCGAAACAAGTAAATGACGTTACATAGACTACGAATGGTATGTATTCATTTCAGTACATGTTAAACGGGCGCCATTGCATGAAGGGAAACAGAAGGATTCGTCCGGCAGGTGCACGTATCATAGTTGATACTGTACGTGATTTGCCCGCAGTGTCTTTAGCCGTGACAGACACTATGATAGTAGAGACAAATGGCGGATGGCGGTTATCAGCGTCACATGTCATTAAGTCCCCCAGTCACAGATGGGCGTGGCTGCCACCTGGGTAAGCATGGAACACAGGATTTCCCAAGCTCATTTTCATGATACACATCTACCACTGTTGAGATGGCGTTGCTCGGATTGGGGATAGGGACGTCATTCCTGCTGTAGATGAACGGACGGCTGAAGTAAGTCGTCACAAGGCAGCGCTACCTTAAGTTGTATTCTACTTCAGAGTGACCAGCAGTATTTACACCGAATGGAGACATACATGTGTTCATGGCCATGATTGCTGCTACTACTACTCTTGCTTAAAAGTAGTTTTGATCTGGGTTACAATGTCCAAGTCCCCAGTAAAGCTTTAAAAAGTTTATGGTAGGACATTTTCATATTTGAGGCACCAGTGACAAAGATGATGTCCGATGCAATTCCATAAGTTGACTTGTACCATATGTTCCCGTTGGTTTCTTTTCATGTGAACAAGTAACTTGCTTTGCATGTGTTTGTGACGGGTGCACCGGTTGGACAGGATACGCTCACCTTTTCGCGAACACCTGTCATCACTATTGGATAGTGGTTCATAAACACATGCAATTGATATCGTACAATGGACCCTGCTTTTAGCAGATAGTTATCATGTTTATGGGCTTTTTGTGTCGTTTTGTTCAACTAAAATACACGACCACCAAACGCAAAATTTTTCGCTACCTATCTGCAGCCATCCAGCGTATAGCCACTCATTACTTCTAAAGCTGTTTCCTTGCTTTGAAACCATTTATTGTGACACAGGTATAAAGGTAAACATATTCATTGTTATATCATGTCTGACAGAAGTATGTGATCATTCTAGACTGGCCTACTTTCAATTTAAATTGTTTGTTTGTCTGTTGTTAAACGCCGCACTCAGCTGCGTTCTATCTATATGTAAATAATCGAGTCTGGACCAGACAATCCTGTGATTGACATCATGCGCATCGATCAACGCAATTGGGATACAACGTCATGTATCAACCAAGTCAGCGAGCTTGACCACCCGATCTTGCTAGTCGCCTCTTACGACAAACATGGGTTGCTGAAGACCAATTCTAATAATGATGATAATAATAATAATAATAATAATAATAATAATAATAATAATAAATAATAATAATAATAAATAATAAATAAATAATAATAATAATAATAACAATCCATTCATATGGCTGTACTCTGAGCATAAGCATGCTCTAAGCGCTTAGACATTTATTATCCCGGTCAAGGGATCAGTGTGCACTCGAAATCATTCTCTGCTCCCTGGGGAGGCGCTAGAAGGTTACAAGCCACAATGCCATCTCATCCTACCGGGTACCCATTCACTGCTCCGTGAACACGGACACATTTCAAACAAAGGCAAGGAGACACAACAATAGCTGCATGTGCTTCAGTGCGGGGCAGGACCGAAGTCCTAGAAACTCTCAGGAGCCGAGCTGCCGAAACGCTGTCACCCATCCAAGCTGGGATGTCATGGTAGGAGTATCGATGTTCCGTACCAGTGATATCAATGTTGCATGGCGACGGTGAGGTGAGGTGAAATGGGGTTTAACGTCGCGTCCAAGATGTTTGCACTTATATAGCGACGTGCATGCACGTGCGCGTGTGTGGCGGCTTGTACTTGTTTAGAGTGATGCCGAGTTATAGTGCTAGCACACTGAGATACCATGAGGCAGTTTAACATGAATATCCCACTCAGACACAGTATATTGACTCCGAGCCGACCAGTCCTTGCTTAAGACCTTCAATTACGGGCACCAGACAGGGTAACAACAAGTACCATCTTTTTTACTTTTTGTAGGATCGAACCCCGGATCTTCCGCTCTCCGGGCGGAAGCTCTACCACTAGACCACGGAGACGGTCTCATTGCGACGAATTCATCGTAGATGTATTGATATATCAGTGGTATCACATAATATCGACACTGTCTGGTTGGTGCTGCATCGTCACCCTGGCGAAGCAGGGACGTGTATACGGAAAGACGCAGTTATTTTTTTATGCAAGTTCATATAATAAGTCGCGCGCACTGTATAGGGTTATGTGTGTTAGTCGGCATCCATTTCGTTCCTCGTGTATCACATAATAGGCCAAGTATCTACATTGAATTTGTCACAAGTGTACGGAGAAATGTGATATCAGTCTGTGACAAGGAAAATGACTCAGCCCAAAAGTGACTATTTTCAGGTGTTATTAAAAGTCGACAAGTTGGTACATAGACCATGTCGTTCGTCATCATGTACTACAGATAGGCAAAGAAATGTACTTACAGTCATCATGTACTACATATAGGCAAAGACACGTACTTACAGTCACCGTGTACTACAGATAGGCAAAGAAATGTACTTACAGTCATCATGTACTACATATAGGCAAAGACACGTACTAACAGTCACCGTGTACTACACATAGGCAAAGAAATGTACTTACAGTCATCATGTACTACATATAGGCAAAGACACGTACTTACAGTCACCGTGTACTACAGATAGGCAAAGAAATGTACTTACAGTCATCATGTCCTACATATAGGCAAAGACACGTCCTTACAGTCACCGTGTACTACACATAGGCAAAGAAATGTACTTACAGTCATCATGTACTACAGATAGGCAAAGACACGTACTTACAGTCACCGTGTACGACAGATAGGCAAAGACAAGTAATTATAATAATAATACTACGATTAATATTGCTACTTCTACTGCGACTACTACCACCACTACTACTACTACCGCTATTGTTACTGTTACTACTTTTACTACTGCTGCTACTACTACTACTACAACAACAACAACTACTACTATTACTTCTACCACTTCTACTTTTATTGCTGCTACTACTACTACTACTACTACCACCACCACCACCAATACTACTGCTACCACCACCATTACTCCTACCACCACTACTACTACTACCACCACCATTACTACTACTACCACCACCACTACTACTACTATTACACTACTACTTCTACTACTACTGCGACTACTTCTACCACTTCTACGTCTACACTTTCTTCAGCAACGGGTATAAATGAACGATGCTCAATACATTTGCAATAAAAATCGATCAGATAACTAGAGATGGCAGATAGGAGACCCTCTGTTGTCGCCCGCCATATCAGAACATCTGACCATGCCTGCCAGCGTTAACGTCGCACCGCATGCCCCGGGCGTCAGTGACGCAGCTTAGCCGCGCCGCCATCTTAGATCCACTCAGTAAACACTATTACTGGCATCACTGTGTTTACGAGTGTATTCAAGATACGTTGCCTGCAGTACAACGCTGGTTATTGTTGGCCAATTCGCTGATTATGTACGCAGCATATTATCAGTTAATCACACAGTATTCTTTACACAGGTCACAAGTTAATCAACGCTTACACAGGTGTGAAAATATAATCCCTTCTGTGACACCGTCGGTTATACAGCTACTCTGTGATGAAACTGTTCAGTTTGAGATTGGCATCACACCTCTGTAAGTCACATCGCAAGAAGAATGTTTGTTTTATCATTTTATATTCGTCCCCATTTATAGCACCAACGGGCGCAAACTCCAACGTCTAGCAAGACATGTCTGCTACCCTCCATGTAACGTCTGTTTTTTTAATGATGTGCTAACAAACGGCACGACAAATACATGGGCTGCCCTGGCGAACCATAGGGTAGTCGTTATAGTAAAGATGTGGGGTGGTATTTGGTTTAGATTGGGCAAATTTATTCACAAGTAAAGAGTTTGTCTGGAGTTGTCGTAGTATATGTCGTAGTGGCAGTGGCAGTAGTAGTGGTGGTGATTGTAGTAGTGGTAATAGTAGTAGCAGATGTTGTATTGGTGGTTGTGATGGTAATAGTGGTGATGGTAATGTTAGTAGCAGTAGTCGTCGTAGTGGTGGTGATGATGGTTGCGATGGTGGTAGTTGTTGTTGTTGTACTTGTGGCGGTGGTGCTGATGGTGTAAGTGGTAGTAGTAGTTGTTGTCGTTGTTGTTGTCGTTGTTGTTGTATTTTGGCGGTGTTGATGGTGGCGGTAGTAGTAGTTCTTGTATTTGCTGCGTTTGTAGTAGTAGTTATGGTGTATGGGTTATCATGATTCGCAAATGGAGCCGCCGACGTCGTGGAGGTAGAAACAAGAATCGTATGTATGCAACAGGACTCTAAGTGTCACAACATCGCGCGTGAAGCACGACAGGGCGTAGATGGAATAGATGACTCGTCCTGGTGGAATATTTCTTTGAACTGGAATGTTTCTATATCTCGATAATTGATAAACTGAAACAGATCCCACTAAAACCACAGTATAACAACAACAACATATACATTCAACAACATCAACCTAAAGCGCCCGGGGGAGCGGGTGGCCCTTTCGGGAATATCCTCTAGGTCACATTTCCCCGCCATCAGCATTGAACCCGTGATGTAACATTCAATGCATTACATCCTTTTACGGGCACTTGTGGACGTGCTCACTGTTGACGCTCGGTGCAATTTAGACAAGAATTTGCAACCATTTTAACACAGACGTAATGTTGTGAAACCAGACTAGCGTGTGATTGTTTAATCCCCGCAAGGTGAGATTCGGCATGGAGGGAAGGTTAGAAGGGGTTGGCTTTAAATCCATTGACACTTGCGTTCATTTCGCCTTTCCAATTTCACAATTGAGTGGATGTGTGTCAGTGAACCAGGACGAGTGACCTGTCCGGACTATGCCCTATCTCCCCATCAACGTCTTTGTGCGTGGTCTGAACGTTGAACTTGACCCTGACCCACACTTTTGTTTAAGTTTCCCCAAACAAACATATATGAAGACATATGACAACCATTGATCGTACAAATTGGTATAATCAACCGTGGAACCTTACTGGTCCCTTTGAAGCATCAACTAATTGTGTGCAAAGTATATTGTATCATGTGAAATATACTTTATATTATATCATTACATTACTATTTAAAAGGGCCTGTGGTTGGATGTTTCCTTTATAGAAGTTTTACTAATTTCATCTGTTTTACATATTGTAACGATCTTTAATGAACCCGGCCTTACCTCTCAAAACGATTTAACAGTTTATCATACGAATTCATGCGCGTGTACTCCAATTCATTGGCGTTATTTTCCAACACATTAAAGTTTATTTAGTTTCTTTTTCTTTTCCGATTGTATGTCTCGTTGATACATCACACTGGGAAATTACGTGACACTAGGTAAGCTATATACAGATACACGTGCGCGTATTTTAATGGAAAAAACCCGATTCGTCTTTCAGTGCATAACGTCTGGCTGAATACATGTATCTCACATTCTAAATCTCGATATAATTATTTAATTACATGCGGTGTCGAACTGACCAATTGGGAATTATGCTTCAATGCGACTGAGGAAAGCTTGAGTAAATATTGTGACACGAAAGCAACGATTAAATGCATTGCCACTTTTGGTATGAAAATGGTAACAGTTACGAAAAACGCAACAGTCTTCTTATGATAATTCTCATATTCTCATTAGTACGTTGTATCTAATTACAGTGTCGGCCTTATTTACAGGTGATTCTACAATACCTGCTCTCGGTCAATTACAATCTGCCACACCACGCGTGAATAAACAGTTATGCAGGTGTTGCTGTGGGCAAATACCTAGCCTGTATATGTATATTTTTGTGGATACATGTATTACATATTTTCGTTGATATGTGGATATAAAAGCACAAAGACACAAAAAGTTTACAAAAGATGAATTGGTGCCTTAATATATTCAACGAGAACGAATCTTGTATTTTCTCCGCGACCCTGATGTGTATCATCGTTTAATGGGTCATTCATTTAAAGTATGTTGTGAGGCGATATCAAAGGAGCCGCCCAATTTACACAATGTCGTCCGTTACACGTGAACTACCACCCCTCCCTGTCAGTAAGAGTTATGTAATCAGTACACAAATATATTTGATGCGGTGTGAGTGTGGAAGCAATTTTAAACCAAATTAATAAACACACCAAACCGGTAAATGCCCCCACTGCAACTTAAAAGAAACGCCTGAACACGTAATACTATATTGCACACAGTACCAGCAACACAGAACAACACTCCAATCCACACTAAATTGCAACAATCAAATGACACTAGCAACGGTACTTAACCCCCTAAATGACTTACAAACCCTTAAAACACTAGTACTAGGCAAATATCTAATCAAAACAGGCCGCGTTTAAAAATGAAAGTACAACAAACAAGCTGCCAATAAACACTAAATTTCTAAGCCTATAAAAACACACAAACACCTTTTAGTCCGGCTTATTCAAAATATTAATTGTAAAAAGTTACTTTTAACAGACTAAGGTATGTCGTATTCAGTCCTCAAATGGATATTTCATTCCTTATACCAGCTAACAGTCCTGTTTGTGAAAATATGTACTGGACATAAGATATAAGACTAATAAATCAATTGCAAGACCCCATAGACCATAAAACCGAATAAAATATGTCTTGGTATCATCTCGATTAAGAAGGAAAAACATAAAAGTGTTTTGAAATATTTGGGAACAGAGCAATAAGATGTAGCAGCATAAACATGCATGGAATAGGAAAAATGGTGAAAACAAATTGAAAAGGATTTTAACACAAAATTATTGAACTAAATAACTTGCCTGATCACTTGTTTGACAGTTATTCGTGTGTTGTAGACTGTCGAATTGGACTCATGTGTGTCCGAAGGGTACACATATATATTGCGAGTTTTAGTACTGATGCACTTTCTCTTTTTGTGTTGATATGATTTCTATTTTCGTACATGATAAGATTTGATTTTTATCTTTGGCAGCTCTGTTTATATATGTTCGAGTAGCTGTCTGTCCCTCATAAAATGATATAGTTCTGCCTCTCTATTGCATCTCTTGACTACAGGAGATCTACAGCATATAGAGGATCTAACTGCAATTCTTGTTTTAAGCAAGCCCGGGTTTGACATTCAAGTAACTGGATTCAGGAAGATAGGCATACCTCGTAATAGTGATTGTTTGTTGTGTGAATTCCTCGAAAGTGTCGTTTGTTTGTTGGTTGTTTAACGCCGCACTTAGCAATATTTCAGCTAAATGAAAATGTAAATAATCGAGCCTAGACAGACAATCCAGTGATTGACATCATGAGCATCGATCCACGCAATTGGGATACGGTGGCATGCATCAACCAAGTCAGCGAGCCTGACCACCCGATCCCGGTAATCGCCTTTTACGACAAGCGTTGTCGCCCTTTTACGCCAAGAATGGGTTCCTGAAGATTTGTTCTACCCCGGATCTTCACGGGTCCATTGACGCCGGGATTTGTGTTAAGTCATTCCGACAGCATACAATGCCAACTCAAAAAATATGCTCAGTATCTCCTCAAAGTAAGAAAGTACGGTACTTAGAGTACATGTGAGATTATACTCAGGTAGGGGAGATGTATAATCTATATGACGTGTTATTATTCTGCCAAACAATGTATTTAATTAAATGAATGCAAACTAACACAACGGTTAAAATGTTTCAATGAAAAAAAATGCCCCTGGTCTTGCCTAATAAAACACGTGCAACCCGACACAGATCAAACGCAACTTACAAACACATTAATAATCTGGTTAATCTGTATCACTTAACGAGTTGGAGTAGCTTACTCTGCCCACAGTATGACAGTATTGGGCAGCTCAGTAATTAGGAGGTAAAACCAGACAGGTACACAGGTCACACTTGACTGGTCTGTCGGATGATTAGGTCGTCTGGCAATTGGGAGTGAACCAAGTACAGCGGGATATCTGCGAAACTGGTTGCTCCATTTACAGGACCGATTAGTTTTATGAGCACGGGCCTCGGCACAAGCGTGGTGTTGGACAACAAGTTATACATGTACATATGGTTCATTCATAACGCCACAACATTTTATTACTCCTTGAAACTTTACAATGACTTCAAAATGTACAATAGATTGAACGAGAACAAATTATGTATTGCAGATTATTCAATCATTGTCTCTTTTATCAGCGGTTACATTTGTATCGTTTGCATTGTACAATTTTTTTTTATTTTGTCTCTCCTTTTGCAGGTTTAGCCTCAGAATGTGCTCATTCGAATTAGGAACGAAAATAATTGCTTATCATGAATACATATCATACAGTTAAAAGTTTCTTGTACACTGTAGTTGTATCCACTTTAAAGTCGTATACGACCTTCGACCTTCGCGAGCGATTTGAATGATCCAGGTTAATTGGAACGAAGTCTAGAACGGGTTATAAAGTTTTGTATTTAGTAATGTGTAGGTTTGTTAAATATGGTTTTTTACATTCCTTTTATTTAAGATGTAAAAACATTAATTATGCTCTGAAAAATAGAGCTGACTTGATGGGAGATATGACGTTACCCACCTGAGATTGTCTGGTGGACACAGACCGCCTCCGTGGTCTAATGGTAGAGCGTCCGCCCAGAGAGCGCAAGGTCCGGGGTTCGATCCCCGGCCGCGTCATACCAAAAGACGTTAAAAGATGGTACTTGTTGTTACCCTGTCTGGCGCTCGGCATTAAGGGGCTAAAACAAGGATTGGTCGGCTCGGAGTCAGTATACTGTGTCTGAGTGGGATATTCATGCGAAACTGCGGCATGGTATCTCCGTGAGCTAGCACTATAAATCGGCATCAGTCCGGACGAGTACAAGCAGCCACACAAACACACACACGTACATGCACGTCGCTATATAAGTGCAATACTCTTGGACGCGACGTTAAACCTCACCTCACCTCACCTCACCTCACCTCACCTCACCTCACCTCACCTCACCTCTGGTGGACACGGTTTAACCTTACTGTGCCCTCACCTTGGGTGTTGGTGTTGTAAGGGATTAAGAGCTACAGCTCATTGCATTTTTTGGTTATAGTCTGTCTGACTAAAGTGGACATGTGCAGGTTAACTCTGTACAATTAGTGTCTGAAATGCCCCAAAAGGTGAACTCCAGACAATAATAACCTGAGAGTAAATCCACGTGCGTCTGCCTTTCCCCTCGTCCACCTTCGAAATCCTTGATCATGCCAGAGTTCTGAAATTCAGTGGCAATGTTGCTGAACAGTAGAATCGGATGGACGTATTGTGCAGAACCTGTTTGACACTATGGGTTCCAGGACCACTAACACTCTAAGCTGAAAAAGTTTGGTCCCAACCGCCCCAACATCTACAAGTTTGTAAGCTTGTTGACATCATTAAGAAGAAATTAACAGTCCCATGCTGAGGCTTTTCTCAAAACTCTGGCCGGTGGCAGGCTGCCAACAAAGAGAAGAAAATATCGCAACCCCGACACAAGTGAGCTCAGTCAAACAATGAACTTACGACCGGCAGAAAACAACTCCAGTTGAGTATGCCGATGCTGTATCTCAAACATGTTGGCCTGAAAACTAAAACATGCTAATTAAATCCATAATCATATAATTATTTTTGATAGAAACCGTATCTTAACTTGTTCTTGCGCTGTATCATATCGTGTTTTTCATCTGTATATGTGTAATGTTTACATGTATAATTGACTACACTTATACCGCACATTCTGCAACAGACTATAATTAATCACCTTATTATTGTCTCTCCATTTACCATGGCTGACTGCACTAATACCCTTTTAACAGTGCACACCGATTTCAGTATACATGTAGGCTTTTTGTTCAAAAAGGAATATGCAGGTAATTATATGTAACAATTCACTGTGTACTAATTACATGTTTGAATGTTATCAGATTTGCGTTCTGAGATACAGTGATGTAAGCATCTTCTACAATTAACAATACATGTACATGATAAAATACAAAACTCTCTGCCTGAATGTTTCGTGGAAATCATTCGATCAAGTAAAAATGACAGCGTGACAAGACGAATCAGCTATCGTATACCCGATAAAAGAAACTGCCTTATTTTAGGAACAGTGCTATAACAGGACATTTGAAATTTCCAGCAAGCAGATACATTAGAGACAGTGACTAGACTACATGTACGTAATCCGTATCAATCAAAGGTATAAAAAAACCTGAAAATCATATCTGTTGGAGACCTACCAAATTACCAAGTTTTATTATACTATATTTATTACAATGCAAATACTTTAGTGATACATTTTTCAGAGGAGAGGGTATACACTCAAGTATATTGCTTACGTGTGTGAATGCACGTTTTACTTGGCATCTCAGTTCTCAGTTTCATACCGGTTATATATCTGAATTTGTATATGGAACCATGCGTACAGCATGACAATTACTTGCTAGTGGTCAGTCTACAACACACATAACATTGGCACCGCTTTTGCAAGTTGTTTAGTACAATAATGTTTTATTAAAATCTATTTCAATTGGATTTCACCATTTTCCCTATTCCATTCCATGTATGTTTATGTTACCACATCTTATTGCTCATGTTCCCAAGTATTATAAAATACTTTAATGTTTCTCCTTCCTAATCTAATGTTATAACATTTCAGGTCATTACCATCATCTAATACACAAGAGATGATACCAAGACATACCAAGATCCCCTTGGCTATCGTGGTATATCACTACTTTCCATTCCCTGTAAGATATATTCAGATATACTAAACTCTCGTTTCACAAGTTGGCTAGAAGATAATGACATATTGGCTGAGGAGCAAAATGGATTTCGAAGTAAGCGTGATACTATTGAGCACATATACACTTTGTTTTCAGTAATTAATAACAGGAAATCTTCAAAGTCCTCTACATTTGTCTGTTATATTGATGCCATGAAGGCCTTTGACCGTGTTAATCGAGACTGCTTATGGTACAAACTGATGAAGTTAGGAATTAATGGTAAATTTTATTCTGCTGTAAAGTCTTTATATGACATGATCGGCTTACTGAAGGGTTTGATATACAGAGCGGTGTCAGGCAGGGATGTGTCTTGTCCCCATCACTATTCTCAGTATTCATTAATGACCTGGCCCATGAGATAAACAATCTAAAATGCGGTGTAGACGTTGGTGGTAGTCTTCTCAGTCTTTTGATGTATGCTGATGACATAGCATTAATTGCGCCAAATGAACATTCATTACAATCAGTGCTTCACTGTGTTGCTGATTGGTGTAAGAGATGGCGAATTCAAGTTAATACCAGCAAAACTAAAGTAGTACATTATCGGCCACCATCTGTGAAACGAACATCATTTGAGTTTCAGTGTGGCAATGACAACATTGACATATGCTCATCATACAAATATCTTGGTTTATGGCTAGAAGAACACTTAAATTTGAATTCTACAGCCAAATAAATCGCCAAATCCGCGAGTAGAGCTCTGGGTGTAATTATAAGTAAATTTAAACTATTTGGAGGAATGCCATATGACGTATATAATACGCTATTCAATAATCTTGTTCAACCAATTTTATCATATGGCTCAGTTATTTTTGGCAATCGAGAATTCAGTTGTATAAACGCAGTTCAAAATAAAGCTTGTCGTTTCTTTCTCGGGGTGGGTAAATATACTCCAAATTTAGCTGTATGGGGGGAGATGGGTTGGCCTGCTCAGCTTACTAAACAGAAAATAGAAGTTTTCCCATTTTGGAGAAAGATGAACTCTGTTCCGCCATCAGGACTTGTTTCACAGATTCGAAATTGGTCTCTTACCTTCCGCAAATCATGGGATAAGACAGTTAACGCAATGTTTATATCACTACAACTTCCATCTATGGATTTGTTTAATTTCTCTATTAGTGAATTCCATCTTATCACACGCACTTTGAGATGCAAGGACGCCGATTGTTGGTCACGTGATTTATGGAATGACACTGGTCATGAACATGGGAATAAGTTGAGAACTTTCAGACTCTTTAAGAATACTCTAAATACGTCGACCTATGTCCGCTCTGTTTTAGACAGACAGCAACGTAGTACCTTGGCAAAACTACGCTGCAGTTCTCTCCCTTTGGAGGTTGAAGTTGGTCGCTACTCCCGTCCAAAGACAACACTACACCTCCGTTTATGTACGTTATTTGACCGCCAGTGTGTCGAACACGAAGTACATTTCCTCACAGAATGTGAATTCTACTCTGATCTACGATATGGCTATTCTCATTTGTTTTTTCCAATACATACTTGTCTAAGAAGTTTAACCCCAGAAGACCAATTTATATATGTTATGCAGAATGATAGTCTAGCTATTCCCCTAGCCGCAGTTGCTACTGTATAAAAGAAGAAAATTTACACTTGCATTGTAAGTAGTGCACTTCTGATCCACAAGTATCTCACTAAACGATACTAGCATAATCTCTTTATATAAAACTGAGCTATTTTTGATCTCTCGTGTCTCATAGGCCAACCGGCCGGGTGGTATATTATATATTTTGTCTTGTACTTTGAATGTATGTATTTTATACTGCGTGACACGCAAATAAAATATCTTATCTATCTATCTCTTTATTACTATGCAAATACTTTAGTGATACAATTTTCTGAGGAGAGGGTATACACTCAAGTATATTGCCTACGTGTGTGAATGCAGGTTATACTTGGCATCTCAGTTCTCAGTTTCATACCGGTTATATATCTGAATTTGTATATGGAACCATGCGTACAGCATGACAATTACTTGCTAGTGGTCAGTCTACAACACACATAACATTGGCACCGCTTTTGCAAGTTGTTTAGTACAATAATGTTTTATTAAAATCTATTTCAATTGGATTTCACCATTTTCCCTATTCCATTCCATGTATGTTTATGTTACCACATCTTATTGCTCATGTTCCCAAGTATTATAAAATACTTTAATGTTTCTCCTTCCTAATCTAATGTTATAACATTTCAGGTCATTACCATCATCTAATACACAAGAGATGATACCAAGACATATTTTATTCGGTTTTATGGTCTATGCGGTCTTACAATTGATTTTATTAGTCTTTAAATCTTATGTGTAGTACATATTTTCAGAAACAGGGCTGTTAGCTGATATAAGGAATGTAACATCCAGTTGAATTCCCATTCCTTACCAAATAAGAGGACTGTATGCGACATACATTAGCCTCTTGACGAACTTTCTACAATTAATATTTTGAATAAGCCGTTAAACGCCAGTTGTGACAAGGATGATGGTATGGTAGCTGTAGCAGACAGATTGACAGTCGTTGTTACGTGCGTCGCTAGGTTATTAGTACGACATTGACCTTGTTCATTGTTACTATACTTTTTAGGATTTCCGTGGCCAGTGGCGGGCGTAATTCAAGTTCCTTCCACACTGACAGCGCATCAAATATCTTTGTGTACCGATTACATAACTCTTATGGACAGGGTGGGGTGGTAGTTCACCGGACGACACTGTATATTGGGCGGCTCCTTTAATATCGCCTCCAAACATACTTTTGTTTGGAGGCGATATTAAACGATGATATACATCTCGTTGAATATATCAAGGCACTAATTAATCTTTCATAAACCTTTTGTGTCTCTGTGCTTATATATCCACATATCAACGAAAATATGTAATACATGTATCCACAAAAATATACATATACAGGCTAGGAATTTGCCCACAGCAACACCTGCATAACTGTTTATTCAGGCGTGGTGTGGCAGATTGTAATTGACCGAGAGCAGGTATTGTAGAATCACCTGTAAATAAGGCCGACACTGTAATTAGATACAACGTACTAATGAGAATATGAGAATTATCATAAGAAGGCTGGGTTTTTCTCTGAACCATTTTCATACCAAATGTGGTAATGCATTTAAAAGTTGCTTTAGTGTCATAATATTCACTCAAGTTTTCCTCAATCGCATTGAAACATAATTCCCATTGGTCAGTTCGACACCGCATGTAATTAAATAATTATTTCGAGATTTCGTTAGAATGTCAGACGTTATGCAATGGAAGGCGAATCGGTGTTTTTTCCATTAAAATACGCGCACGTGTACCTGTATATTGCATACCTAAAGTACTCACTGAAATAAAAAAACACATGTTTTTTCGATCTCATATTTTAAATAAATGCAATTAATATACAAAATATATAAATATTCAAACAACTCAATTAGTACAAATTGGGCCTTGGCACAAATACAGCGTATCAAAGGTAAAATTGTGTAAAAATATGAACAAAACAGACTATCGTGAAACTGAGCATAAGTGTTAGTAGATCAAGGTGAATGTCCATGACCTATGACACCTTGACGACAGGTGAAAACAGGTGCTTGAAACCCACGTGCACATGATTTGTCAGTGGTTTGTGATTTGTGAGTGGCATTGTGGGATAGTGAATCATCGTCAAAATATAAGAACGTAAAAGTAACATATTCCCTTCTCAAACAACAACTTACATGTCATTATTATTATGTACATAAACATAGCTGTTATTTTTATTGTTGTTTTGATAACTTATTTTTGAATGTTGAAAGTGCCTACAATAAACCTTCTGTAAAGTACATTTCGTATTGAGCACTGAGATAAAACTAGCAAATCCAGACTAGTACTTTCCAGTTGTTTTGTTATTTCGTATTTACATCTACGTAATGCTTTGTGTCGATTATTAAATCCAGCAAAACATTCTTTTTCATTTCCATGAGTACTTTAGTGTCACTTGATTTCCCAGTGTGATGTATCAACGAGACATAAAATGGAAAATGAAAAAGAAACTAACTAAACTTTAATGTGTTTGAAAATAACGCCAATGAATTGGAGTACACGCGCCTGAATTCGTATGATAAACTGTCAAAATGTTTTGAGAGATAAGGCCGGGTTCATTAAAGATCGTTGCAATATTTAAAAAAAAGGTGAAATTTGTAAAACTTCTATAAAGCAAACATCCACCCAAAGGCCATTTTAAAATAGTAATGTAATGATATGATATACAGTATATTTCACATGATACAATATACTTTGCATACAATTAGTTAATGCTTTAAAGGGACTGACGAGCAAACTGTTGAGCAAAGGAAAATATTCTCGCCCATGGACCAAACCTTTTTCTCGCCCATGCGCGAAATATTTGAATATCGCTATAAAATAGTTGAATTAAGTTAAAATGAGTTGAGTTTTGTGTCATGATATTTGAACGAAATACATTTAAGTATTTGCGAAACAAAAACAGGAGTTTTGTGTAAAGGAAAATATTTTTCAAAGATTTTTCTCGCCCATGGGCGAAACATTTCAATATCGCTATAAAATCGTTGAATTAAGTTAAAATGACTTACGTTATGTGCCATGAAACTTGTAAGAACACATGTATGTACTTGCGAAACAAAAACATGAGTGTTGAGCAAAGGAAAATATTCTCGCCCATGGGCCTACCCATGGGCCACTCTTCGTGTTAATATTGAGTTTTTGAACATTTTTGTTTTCATTTTTTCTTCCTTGGTATGTTCCCGTGAAAACAGTATGTTTTATTTTGTAAATACCTTTGACCGAGACTGGACAAAGACCGTAGAGTTTCTGGATTATTGGGTTTCCAGAATGAAAATGGGACGTGTTGGTCACCCTTAGATAACAGAATATGTAAAGTTTGTTCCTCATCTTGTACAGAGGATGGACCGCCCCGTGGTCCAGTAGTAGAGCGTCCGCCCAGAGAGGGGAAGGTCCGGGGTTCGATCCCCAGCCGCGTCATACCAAAAGACGTCAAAAGATGGTACTTATTTTCCTGTCTGGCGCTCGGCATTAAGGGGCTAAAACAAGGACTGGTGGTCGGCTCGGAGTCAGTATACTGTGTCTGAGTTGGGTATTCATGATAAACTTCGGCATGGTATCTCAGTTGAGCTAGCACCATAAATTGGCATTAGCTCGGACTAAGACAAGCAGCCACACACACACACACACACACACACACACACACACACACACACACACACACACACACACACACACACACACACACACACACACGTGCATGCACTAATGTTATTCAATGACCAATGTACATTTTTTTTTATGTCACGTAAAGAATTATGTCACTCTGCATACGTTCAATCTTCATTTAAACAGTACAACTCAATTATTATAATATGATAGTTTTTCTTGAACCTAATAACTAATATTCACATCTTCAAGAATGGGTATTGTATGTGTAGTATTTCTAATTAATGCTATCAAAAAGGTTTATGGTTGACATGTCGACATCGTCAAATTTGACGCACCACTGACAAGAATGTACGAATCAATTCCCTATTTTGACCTGTAATTATGTTCCACTTTTCAGATGAACATTTGGCTTGCCTTTGCATGTGTTTGTGATGGTTGCCACCGGAGGGGCAGGATACGCTCACCTTCATCATCACTATTTGATAGTGATTCATAAACAAATGCTGTTGATAATTTTCGGAATCGTAAATAGACTCTGCTTACGGCAGAAATTATTTTATGAATATGGTTAGGGTTTTGTCGCTTTATTTTATGAAAATCGTAAAAAGTGATCCAATAGATATTCTATAAAAAATGTATTTTAACGATGTTTGTCGTGTCTCATAAGCCAATAATGCCCCGAGATTGTTTTTAAATTGTATTTTAAATATTGTTTGTGTAATGTACACTTTATGACATGTTTATAAGTATATTTTATCTTATCTTATCTAATATAATGATTCAAGCATAGAACGCCAGCGCCAGAGAATAACCAGTCTCGATTATCTACCAAAATAGATTTTATTGGGCGTGACAGGCAATAAAAATTTCACGATTTGACCATAAGTGGGATGGTAATTATTACCTGCCTGGCGCTCAAGTACTTAAGCAACTACTGGTCGACTCGGAGGCAGTATACTGTGTCTGAACTGCGGCGTGGTGTCTCAGTGGGTTTGCACTATATAACCGGCGTTAGTCCAGACTAATACAAGTAGCCCCACACAGACAGAGAAACAAACAAACACATGCACGTTGCACTATAAGATACGACCTTAAACCACAGTTAAGCACACTTCTCCATTTCAAGAATCACCCGAGGGTGGCGGCATGGGCACTGTTGAAGGGAGTAACCCACGCTCGTCTTAACGCTCACTGACAGCACTTGGCGAAATGTTAGGACAATCCAGTGATTGACATCACGAGCACCGACCCGCGCAATTTGGATACGATGACATACATCAACCAAGTCAGCGAGCTTGACCACCCGATCCCGTTAGTCGCTTCTTACGACAAGCATAATTTGGGAAAAACAATTCTAACCCGGGGAGTTGATATACGATTCTGTTTGTTGTTTAACGCCACACTCAGCAATATTACAGCCACATGACTGCGGTCTGTAAATAATCGAGTCTGGACCAGACGATCCAGTGATTTATATCATGAGCATCGATTAGAATACGATGACATTCATCAATCAAGTTAGCGAGCCTGACCATCCAATCCCGTTAGTCGCCTCTTAAGCATAGTCGCCTTTTACGGCAAGCATGGGTCGCTGAAGACCTGTTCCATCCCGGATGTTCACGGGGAGTTTAAACAGAACACTGAACGTTCACAAGGATGGCCATACCATATGATGCCAGAGAACAAAGGTATCAATTGAAAGAACAATCAAATAATCATTGCCATGGAATACTTCCAAAACAGGCTAGATGCTCGATTTCAGCTTCTGTATTCCAACAGAAGTATGTCAGTTTGTAAACACAAACAAATGATTTCGTTAGATAAATATATATACTACGAAAATCAAATATGCCATTTTTCATGGAAATATCCCAAGAGGTGTTAATGTGTTTTCAAGGTATGTATTTATGTCTTTCCTTGCACCAAATTTCTGGCGCTTAAGGCCAAGTCTTATTGTTTGTGTCACTGAGGACATTGACGTTCATCATTATTAGTTATGGGAAGAGACGCTATCTTTTTATCTAATGCTTCAAGATACATCTATTAACGTAAACGAGTGGAGTAAAACACATGACTTGGGGTTATTGACCGACTGAGACTGTTTCGTAAGGAAGAGGGTTCAAAACACAGAAACAATCCACGAGCAGTGTGAGGTTAATGGTGTGTACAGAGATCTCAGAAGACACGCCATGTCTGTTGTCCAGAGGTGATGGGGACTCTGTCGACCTGGGTCGGCCCAGGGGGAAGGGCCGCATGGCGCCTTCTCACGATACATTTCCAGATCTCATGTAGTCATACAGAAATATAGATCCGCTCTTTACTAATTTTGAGTTAGATACTACACGGCATGGTGCTTTCCACGAGTAGTCAGTGCACGACATGGTGGCGGTTTTCACTTGTAGTCAGTACACGGCATGGTGACGGTTTCCACTAGTAGTCAGTACACGCAATGGTGACGGTTTCCACTAGTAGTCAGTACACGCCATGGTGACTGTATCAACTAGTAGTCAGTAAAAGCCATGGTGACCGTTTCCACTAGTAGTCAGTACACGCCATGGTGACGGTTTCCACTACTAGTCAGTACACGCCATGGTGACTGTATCAACTAGTAGTCAGTAAAAGCCATGGTGACGGTTTCCACTACTAGTCAGTACACGCCATGGTGACTGTATCAACTAGTAGTCAGTACACGCCATGGTGACGGTTTCCACTAGTAGTCAGTACATGGCATGGTGACGGTTTCCACTAGTAGTCAGTACATGGCATGGTGACGGTTTCCACTAGTAGTCAGTACATGGCATGGTGACCGTTTCCACTAGTAGTCAGTACACGCCATGGTGACTGTATCGACTAGTAGTCAGTACACGCCATGGTGACCGTTTCCACTAGTAGTCAGTACACGCCATGGTGACGGTTTCCACTAGTAGTCAGTACATGGCATGTTGACTGTATCAACTAGTAGTCAGTACACGCCATGGTGACGGTTTCCACTAGTAGTCAGTACATGGCATGGTGACGGTTTCCACTAGAAGTCAGTACATGGCATGGTGACGGTTTCCACTAGTAGTCAGTACACGCCATGGTGACTGTATCGACTAGTAGTCAGTACACGCCATGGTGACGGTTTCCACTAGTAGTCAGTACACACCATGGTGACTGTATCAACTAGTAGTCAGTACACGCCATGGTGACTGTATCCACTAGTAGTCAGTACACGTCGAGTGACGGTTTCCACTAGTAGTCAGTACATGGCATGGTGACTGTATCCACTAGTAGTCAGTACATGGCATGGTCACGGTTTCCACTAGTAGTCAGTACACGGCATGGTCACGGTTTCCACTAGTAGTCAGTACATGGCATGGTGACTGTATCCACTAGCAGTCAGTACATGGCATGGTGACGGTTTCCACTAGTAGTCAGTGCATGGCATGGTGACTGTATCCACTAGTAGTCAGTACATGGCATGGTGACGGTTTCCACTAGTAGTCAGTACGCGGCATGGTGACGGTTTCTACTAGAAGTCAGTACATGGCATGGTGACTGTATCCACTAGTAGCTAGTACATGGCATGGTGACGGTTTCCACTAGTAGTCAGTACATGGCATGGTGACGGTTTCCACTATAGTAGTCAGTACATGGCATGGTGACGGTTTCCACTATAGTAGTCAGTACATGGCATAGTGACCGTTTCCACTAGTAGTCAGTACATGGCATGGTGACGGTTTCCACTAGTAGTCAGTACATGGCATGGTGACGGTTTCCACTAGTAGTCAGTACACGGCATGGTGACGGTTTCGACTTGTAGTCAGTACGCGCCATGGTGACGGTTTCCACTAGTAGTCAGTACTTGGCATGGTGACGGTTTCCACTAGTAGTCAGTACATGGCATGGTGACGGTTTCCACTAGTAGTCAATACGCGGCATGGTGACGGTTTCCACTTGTAGTCAGTACATGGCATGACGACGGTTTCCACTAGTAGTCAGTACACGCCATGGTGACCGTTTCCACTAGTAGTCAGTACATGGCATGATGACGGTTTACACTAGTAGTCAGTACATGGCATGGTGACGGTTTCCACTAGTAGTCAGTACATGGCATAGTGACCGTATCCACTAGTAGTCAGTACATAGCATGGTGACGGTTTCCACTATAGTAGTCAGTACATGGCATAATGACCGTTTCCACTAGTAGTCAGTTCATGGCATGGTGACGGTTTCCACTAGTAGTCAGTACATGGCATGGTGACGGTTTCCACTAGTAGTCAATACGCGGCATGGTGACGGTTTCCACTTGTAGTCAGTACATGGCATGACGACGGTTTCCACTAGTAGTCAGTACACGCCATGGTGACCGTTTCCACTAGTAGTCAGTACATGGCATGATGACGGTTTACACTAGTAGTCAGTACATGGCATGGTGACGGTTTCCACTAGTAGTCAGTACATGGCATAGTGACCGTATCCACTAGTAGTCAGTACATAGCATGGTGACGGTTTCCACTATAGTAGTCAGTACATGGCATAGTGACCGTTTCCACTAGTAGTCAGTTCATGGCATGGTGACGGTTTCCACTAGTAGTCAGTACATGGCATGGTGACCGTTTCCACTAGTAGTCAGTACATGGCATGGTGGCTGTGTCCACCAGTAGTCAGTACATGGCATGGTGACGGTTTCCACTAGCAGTCAGTACATGGCATGGTGGCCGTTTCCACTATCAGTCAGAACATGGCATGGTGACGGTTACCACTAGTAGTCAGTACATGGCATGATGACCGTTTCCACTAGTAGTCAGTACATGGCATGGTGACGGTTTCCACTAGTTGTCAGTACATGCCATGGTGACCGTTTCCACTAGTAGTCAGTACATGGCATGATGACCGTTTCCACTAGTAGTCAGTACATGGCATGGTGACGGTTTCCACTAGTAGTCAGTACGCGGCATGGTGACGGTTTCTACTAGAAGTCAGTACATGGCATGGTGACTGTATCCACTAGTAGCTAGTACATGGCATGGTGACGGTTTCCACTAGTAGTCAGTACATGGCATGGTGACGGTTTCCACTATAGTAGTCAGTACATGGCATGGTGACGGTTTCCACTATAGTAGTCAGTACATGGCATAGTGACCGTTTCCACTAGTAGTCAGTACATGGCATGGTGACGGTTTCCACTAGTAGTCAGTACATGGCATGGTGACGGTTTCCACTAGTAGTCAGTACACGGCATGGTGACGGTTTCGACTTGTAGTCAGTACGCGCCATGGTGACGGTTTCCACTAGTAGTCAGTACTTGGCATGGTGACGGTTTCCACTAGTAGTCAGTACATGGCATGGTGACGGTTTCCACTAGTAGTCAATACGTGGCATGGTGACGGTTTCCACTAGTAGTCAGTACTTGGCATGGTGACGGTTTCCACTAGTAGTCAGTACATGGCATGATGACGGTTTACACTAGTAGTCAGTACATTGCATGGTGACGGTTTCCACTAGTAGTCAGTACATGGCATAGTGACCGTATCCACTAGTAGTCAGTACATAGCATGGTGACGGTTTCCACTATAGTAGTCAGTACATGGCATAGTGACCGTTTCCACTAGTAGTCAGTTCATGGCATGGTGACGGTTTCCACTAGTAGTCAGTACATGGCATGGTGACCGTTTCCACTAGTAGTCAGTACATGGCATGGTGACCGTGTCCACCAGTAGTCAGTACATGGCATGGTGACTGTGTCCACCAGTAGTCAGTACATGGCATGGTGACGGTTTCCACTAGCAGTCAGTACATGGCATGGTGGCCGTTTCCACTATCAGTCAGAACATGGCATGGTGACGGTTACCACTAGTAGTCAGTACATGGCATGATGACCGTTTCCACTAGTAGTCAGTACATGGCATGGTGACGGTTTCCATTAGTAGTCAGTACATGCCATGGTGACCGTTTCCACTAGTAGTCAGTACATGGCATGATGACCGTTTCCACTAGCAGTCAGTACATGGCATGGTGGCCGTTTCCACTATCAGTCAGAACATGGCATGGTGACGGTTACCATTAGTAGTCAGTACACGGCATGGTAACGGTTACAATTAGTAGTCAGTACATGGCATGGTGACGGTTTCCACTAGTAGTCAGTACATGGCATGGTGACGGTTACCACTAGTAGTCAGTACATGGCATGATGACCGTTTCCACTAGCAGTCAGTACATGGCATGGTGGCCGTTTCCACTATCAGTCAGAACATGGCATGGTGACGGTTACCATTAGTAGTCAGTACATGGCATGGCAACGGTTACAATTAGTAGTCAGTACATGGCATGGTGACGGTTACAATTAGTAGTCAGTACATGGCATGGTGACGGTTTCCACTATCAGTCAGTACACGCCATGGCGACGGTTTCCACTAGCGTGTTATACTGATCCTATGCTGTATCGTTATGAAACTGAAAATTACTTTCGTAAAGACATATGCAAGTTGTCCCAATTCCCATCCCATAATGATTTGGTTGGTTGGTTTGTTGTTTAACGCCGCACTCAGCAATATTCCAGCAATATGACGGCGGTCTGTAAACAATCGAGTCTGGACCAGACAATCCAGTGATTGATATTATGAGCATCAATACACGCATTAGGGATCGATGACATGCATCAACCAAGTCAGCGAGATCCCATAATGAATATATTGAAACGTATAAGTACATTACAGAAGCCCCCCATGCATCTACTGCAGTAAGTATCCCATCAACGAGGTTTAAACCCTACCTCAAACCCTACTGGAAAAAAGACAACCTGAAGTTATTACATGATGAAATGCGCAGTAAAAGACGACATTGGCAAGACAATGGCAGGTCACATGCTAAGAACGATGAGAACTTTGTTAAATATAAAGAGGCAAAGCGTAGTTTTAGAAGACAGCATCGTAGATCCAAACAATCGCTCATAGATAGCAGACTGAAAGAACTCTATGAGGCAGCTGAAATAGATGTACAGGAATTCTTTAAAACTGCAAAACGATATCACAAAACTAAGGGCCAAGTACACAAACGTCTTTATAAATGTAATCAAAGTAGTAACGCGGAAGGTATTTTTGGAATCTTTGGTAAATAAGGTACTTTAGAGACTTGTCAATCCCAACCATGGAAAGACGAGGAAAAAGTAAAAGTGATCCATCTAACTACAGGGGCTTTACACTAACTTCAGTCCTAAGTAAGCTTTTCGAAAGAATGCTTCTCAACAGAATCGAAAAATGGACAAGCGACGATGTAGCCTTTCCTCACCCACTTCAGGTTTGGCTTGACAGTCTCTTCTACAAATTACATAAATTTGGTATCAATGGTAAATCATGGATAATTCTACGTCTATCTTACAATTCTATGTACTCATGTGTTAGCTTTGCCGGCTTCAAGTCTGATGTTTTCCCTGTTAAACAGGGTGTAGGTCAGGGTCGTGTCATATCAGCATGGCTCATTACTCTTTATATAAACGATTTACTTCATGAACGTAAGCAATTCCGGTTGTGGACTATGTCTCCCATGGGGACGATGCCCAGGAATACTGTTAGCAGACGACACGACCTTGATCAGCTGTAACACAACAGGTCTTCAAATGCTCCTAAACGTTGGAGAAAATTATGGTAACAAGTCGCAGTTAAAACACAATGTGTTCAAAAGTGCTGTCCTAACTTTTTGATGTAGTAAAAAAACAGCGTCGTCTGAACGTCTTTACATTGGTAAGATAAAATTACCTGTTCAAAAGGCAATTGTCTATGCTGGAGTGTCATAAGTACTGTTAAAACTTCGGTAGAAAGAACGAGGTTAGTATGTGAAAAACTGAGAAAATTGATAAATGTGAACCATGATTCTGGCCTGTACTTTGGTGGACTTAATCCTATAGCCGCCGTGCGCATCTGGCAACGAGTGATATTACCCTGTGGCTTATATGGATGTGTGGAGAAAACTATCCTTAAAGGAATATTAAATGCTAGAAATCACTCAACGCTATTTCTGTAAGAAAATCGAGGGTTTTAATAAGCGTATGCCCAAAGAAATAGAGAGAGACACAATTGGTGTTATATCAGTACAAGGATACATTGATCAACAAAAGCTTTTACTCCTTGGTAAGCTATGTAATTCAAACCTAATGTATATTTTCAAACAAATAGTTATTATAATAAGAACACGTGGGACACGAAATCACCTATCTTTACCATGCTACATCTTGTCTCTAAATATTAATTTATCTGACGAGGTTAATGATTATATAATGTGTTCAAATTTCATCAAGAAACGATTATGGTCAAGACTGGTGAAAGAAAATATTCGCCTACACGAAAAACAATTACTAAACAATGCGCTTCTGAGCAGATTATCTCTGTCAAGATATCTAACAATCCGATCTGGACGAGAACATAGGTTATGGAAACTTGCTCTCGATAGACCAAAGTATTTTACTTCCTTTGATAGACTAGTTCGCTTAGGTTCAATGCCAATAGAATCAAAGGAATGTATATATTTGTGGAACAGTTGCGAATGATATAGTCAAACACGTTATCATGTCATGTCAAAAGAATTTAGAAGAAAGAAATATCACATTTGATAAGATCATTGATTTGCTTGATGTTAAAATATTTGTGAGAATCTGGACAGACGATGATACCTTTCTGCTTGGCGGTTTACCTAAACGACTTGAAGATGATGTTGACTACAATGTATGGGCAGAGAGCATGATAAATATTGGTGGTGCAGTTAAAAAGTGGGATGAAGTCATCCGAAGCTGCTTATACTAAACAATGTATGTATTGTAAACAAGTGTACATTTGTAAATAGCACATGCTAATTGTCCATCTAATAACACAAATAATCAATATGATACATATATGTATATGAACTACTTCTGACTTATATGTAATATACATACATATGTGTGTGTGCACACTTATACTATAGATGTTGTCTTTTCACTGTATACCTTGTACTCTTCATGAAATGGAGGAAATAAAGAAGATCTATCTATCTAGCCAATACATGGCACAGTTATAGTCTACTTTACTAGCCTATACATGGCACAATGAAAGTCTCATCTACTAGCCAATACATGGCATAGTGGAGGTAACAACTACTAGCCAATACATGGCATAGTGAAGATCACATCTACTAGCCAAGATATGGCATAGTGGAGGTCGCATCTACTAGCCAATACATGGCACAGTGAAGGTCTCATCTACTAGCCAACACATGGCATAGTAGAGGGTCTCATCTTCTAGCCAATACATGGCATAGTGAAGGTCTCATCTACTAGCCAATACATGGCACAGTGAAGGTCTCATCTACTAGCCAATACATGGCACAGTGAAGGTCGCATCTACTAGCCAATACATGTCATAGTGGAGGTCTAATCTGCTAGCCAATACATGACAAGCGAAGGTCTCATCTACTAGCCAATACATGACACAGTGAAGGTCTCATCTACTAGCCAATACATGGCACAGTGAAGGTCTCATCTACTAGCCAATACATGGCATAGTGAAGGTCTCATCTACTAGCCAATACATGGCACAGTGAAGGTCTCATCTACTGGCCAATACATGGCACAGTGAAGGTCTCATCTACTAGCCAATACATGGCATATTGGAGGTCTAATCTGCTAGCCAATACATGACAAGCGAAGGTCTCATCTACTAGCCAATACATGACACAGTGAAGGTCTCATCTACTGGCCAATACATGGCATAGTGAAGGTCTCATCTACTAGCCAATACATGGCATAGTGGAGGTCACATCTACTAGCCAATACATGGCATGGTATTTTGTGGTATAATATGTAAAGGCAGATGATGTTGTGGTGACGTACAGAATGATACAGGACATATACCAGCCTCCAGGATTATACTCAACAAACAGAATCTTCGATACATTATGGAATACTGAAAGGGACATTCTTGCATTCTCGGCCTTCAGAGGGGATTTGACTACAATCTCGCTTTATGGTATTTCTAGTCGTCTTACGTTTCTCAACTTACCTTACCTTAAGTTACCTTAAGTTGAGAACGCGAGGATGCAGCATGATTGCTCACGTTCTCGGATTCTCTATTCAAAACACGTGTTTGTGATGTCGGCTTTCTTAAGATGATACTGCGTGTATTCAAAACACGTGTTTGTGATGTCCACCCGTCCTCTGTTATGCTGCATCTGTTCCGAAAACTGTTTGCCCTATCTGTCCGTATACTCTTTTTGAGACAAATCCCATTCTAGGTATGAATTTGTCATGACAGTGAAACTAAATTTTTGTCTGTGTCTGACTTCTTATACCTAACTCCAGGATTATGTCTGTATCTGACTTCTTATACCTAACTCCAGGACTATGTCTGTGTCTGACTTCTTATACCAAACTCCAGGATTATGTCTGTATCTGACTTCTTATACCTAACTCCAGGACTATGTCTGTATCTGACTTCTTATACCTAACTCCAGGACTATGTCTGTACCTGACTTCTTATACCTAACTCCAGGATTATGTCTGTACCTGACTTCTTATACCTAACTCAAGGACTATGTCTGTGTCTGACTTCTTATACCTAACTCAAGGATAATGTCTGTATCTGACTTCTTATACCTAACTCCAGGATTATGTCTGTACCTGACTTCTGATATCTGGCGTCCTACACATAACTCTAGGACCATGTCTGCCTATATCTGGCGTCCTACACCTAACTCTAGGACCATGTCTGCCTATATCTGGCGTCCTATACCTAACTCTATGACCATGTCTGCCTATAGCTGGCGTCCTACACCTAATTCTATGACTATGTCTGCCTACATCTGGCGTCCTACACCTAATTCTATGACCATGTCTGCCTATATCTGGCGTCCTACACCTAATTCTATGACTATGTCTGCCTATATCTGGCGTCCTACACCTAATTCTATAACCATGTCTGCCTATAGCTGGCGTCCTACACCTACTTCTATGACTATGTCTGCCTATATCTGGCGTCCTACACCTAATTCTATGACCATGTCTGCCTATATCTGGCGTCCTACATCTAATTCTATGACTATGTCTGCCTACATCTGGCGTCCTACACCTAACTCTATGACCATGTCTGCCTTAATCTGGCGTCCTACACCTAACTCTAGGAATATGTCTGCCTATATCTGGCGTCCTACACCTAACTCTCGGACCATGTCTGCCTATATCTGGCGTCTTACACCTAACTCTCGGACCATGTCTGCCTATATCTGGCGTCTTACACCTAACTCTCGGACCATATCTGCCTATATCTGGCGTCCTATACCTAACTCTATGACCATGTCTGCCTATATCTGGCGTCCTATACCTAACTCTAGGACCATGTCTGCCTATATCTGGCGTCCTATACCTAACTCTAGGACCATGTCTACCTATATCTAGCGTCCTATACCTAACTCTAGGACCATGTCTGCCTATATCTGGCGTCCTATACCTAACTCTATGACCATGTCTGCCTATATCTGGCGTCCTACACCTAACTCTATGACCATGTCTGCCTATATCTGGCTTCCTATACCTAACTCTAGGACCATGTCTGCCTATATCTGTCGTCCTATACCTAACTCTATGACCATGTCTGCCTATAGCTGGCGTCCTACACCTAATTCTATGACTATGTCTGCCTATATCTGGCGTCCTACACCTAATTCTATGACTATGTCTGCCTATACCTGGCGTCCTACATCTAATTCTATGACCATGTCTGCCTTTATCTGGCGTCCTACACCTAATTCTATGACTATGTCTGCCTACATCTGGCGTCCTACACCTAACTCTATGACCATGTCTGCCTATAGCTGGCGTCCTACACCTAATTCTAGGACCATGTCTGCCTATATCTGGCGTCCTATACCTAACTCTATGACCATGTCTGCCTATATCTGGCGTCCTACACCTAACTCTAGGACCATATCTGCCTATATCTGGCGTCCTACACCTAACTCTAGGACCATGTCTGCCTATACCTGGCGTCCTACACATAACTCTAGGACCATGTCTGCCTATATCTGGCGTCCTACACCTAACTCTAGGAATATGTCTGCCTATATCTGGCGTCCTACACCTAACTCTAGGACCATGTCTGCCTATATCTGGCGTCTTACACCTAACTCTCGGACCATGTCTGCCTATATCTGGCGTCTTACACCTAACTCTCGGACCATATCTGCCTATATCTGGCGTCCTATACACAACTCTATGACCATGTCTGCCTATATCTGGCGTCCTATACCTAACTCTAGGACCATGTCTGCCTATATCTGGCGTCCTATACCTAACTCTAGGACCATGTCTACCTATATCTAGCGTCCTATACCTAACTCTAGGACCATGTCTGCCTATATCTGGCGTCCTATACCTAACTCTATGACCATGTCTGCCTATATCTGGCGTCCTACACCTAACTCTATGACCATGTCTGCCTATATCTGGCGTCCTATACCTAACTCTAGGACCATGTCTGCCTATATCTGGCGTCCTATACCTAACTCTATGACCATGTCTGCCTATAGCTGGCGTCCTACACCTAATTCTATGACTATGTCTGCCTATATCTGGCGTCCTACACCTAATTCTATGACCATGTCTGCCTATATCTGGCGTCCTATACCTAACTCTAGGACCATGTCTGCCTATATCTGGCGTCCTACACCTAACTCTATGACCATGTCTGCCTATATCTGGCGTCCTACACCTAACTCTAGGACCATGTCTGCTTATATCTGGCGTCCTACACATAACTCTAAGACCATGTCTGCCTATATCTGGCGTCCTACACCTAACCCTAGGACGTCTGCCTATATCTGGCGTCCTACACCTAACTCTAGGACCATGTCTGCCTATATCTGGCGTCCTATACCTAACTCTAGGACCATGTCTGCCTATATCTGGCGTCCTACACCTAACTCTCGGACCATGTCTGCCTATATCTGGCGTCCTACACCTAACTCTAGGACCATGTCTGCCTATATCTGGCGTCCTACACCTAACTCTAGGACCATGTCTGCCTATATCTGGCGTCCTACACCTAACTCTAGGACGTCTGCCTATATCTGGCTTCCTATACCTAACCCTAGGACCATGTCTGCCTATAGCTGGCGTCCTACACCTATTTCTATGATTATGTCTGCCTACATCTGGCGTCCTACACCTAATTCTATGACCATGTCTGCTTATATCTGGCGTCCTATACCTAACTCTATGACCAAGTCTGCCTATATCTGGCGTCCTACACCTAACTCTAGGACCATGTCTGCTTATATCTGGCGTCCTACACATAACTCTAGGACCATGTCTGCCTATATCTGGCGTCCTACACCTAACCCTAGGACGTCTGCCTATATCTGGCGTCCTACACCTAACTCTAGGACCATGTCTGCCTATATCTGGCGTCCTATACCTAACTCTAGGACCATGTCTGCCTATATCTGGCGTCCTATACCTAACTCTAGGACCATGTCTGCCTATATCTGGCGTCCTACACATAACTCTAGGATAATGTCTGCCTATATCTGGCGTCCTACACCTAACTCTAGGACCATGTCTGCCTATATCTGGCGTCCTATACCTAACTCTATGACCATGACTGCCTATATCTGGCGTCCTACACATAACTCTAGGACCATGTCTGCCTATATCTGGCGTCCTACACTTAACTCTAGGACCATGTCTGCCTATATCTGGCGTCCTACACCTAACTCTCGGACCATGTCTGCCTATATCTGGCGTCCTACACCTAACTCTCGGACCATGTCTGCCTATATCTGGCGTCCTACACCTAACTCTAGGACCATGTCTGCCTATATCTGGCGTCCTATACCTAACCCTAGGACCATGTCTGCCTATAGCTGGCGTCCTACACCTATTTCTATGACTATGTCTGCCTACATCTGGCGTCCTACACCTAATTCTATGACCATGTCTGCTTATATCTGGCGTCCTATACCTAACTCTATGACCAAGTCTGCCTATATCTGGCGTCCTACACCTAACTCTAGGACCATGTCTGCCTATATCTGGCGTCCTACACCTAACTCTAGGACCATGTCTGCCTATACCTGGCGTCCTACACATAACTCTAGGACCATGTCTGCCTATATCTGGCGTCCGACACATAACTCTAGGAATATGTCTGCCTATATCTGGCGTCCTACACATAACTCTCGGACGTCTGCCTTAATCTGGCGTCCTACACCTAACTCTAGGACCATATCTGCCTATATCTGGCGTCCTATACCTAACTATCGGACCATGTCTGCCTATATCTGGCGTCCTATACCTGACTCTAGGACCAAGTCTGCCTATATCTGGCGTCCTATACCTAACTCTAGGACCATGTCTGCCTATATCTAGCGTCCTATACCTAACTCTAGGACCATGTCTGCCTATATCTGGCGTCCTATACCTAACTCTATGACCATGTCTGCCTATATCTGGCGTCCTATACCTAACTCTAGGACCATGTCTGCCTATATCTGGCGTCCTATACCTAACTCTATGACCATGTCTGCCTATAGCTGGCGTCCTACACCTAATTCTATGACTATGTCTGCCTACATCTGGCGTCCTACACCTAATTCTATGACCATGTCTGCCGATATCTGGCGTCCTATACCTAACTCTAGGATAATGTCTGCCTATATCTGGCGTCCTACACCTAACTCTAGGACCATGTCTGCCTATATCTGGCGTCCTATACCTAACTCTATGACCATGACTGCCTATATCTGGCGTCCTACACATAACTCTAGGACCATGTCTGCCTATATCTGGCGTCCTACACTTAACTCTAGGACCATGTCTGCCTATATCTGGCGTCCTACACCTAACTCTCGGACCATGTCTGCCTATATCTGGCGTCCTACACCTAACTCTCGGACCATGTCTGCCTATATCTGGCGTCCTACACCTAACTCTAGGACCATGTCTGCCTATATCTGGCGTCCTATACCTAACCCTAGGACCATGTCTGCCTATAGCTGGCATCCTACACCTATTTCTATGACTATGTCTGCCTACATCTGGCGTCCTACACCTAATTCTATGACCATGTCTGCTTATATCTGGCGTCCTATACCTAACTCTATGACCAAGTCTGCCTATATCTGGCGTCCTACACCTAACTCTAGGACCATGTCTGCCTATATCTGGCGTCCTACACCTAACTCTCGGACCATGTCTGCCTATACCTGGCGTCCTACACATAACTCTAGGACCATGTCTGCCTATATCTGGCGTCCGACACATAACTCTAGGAATATGTCTGCCTATATCTGGCGTCCTACACATAACTCTCGGACGTCTGCCTTAATCTGGCGTCCTACACCTAACTCTAGGACCATATCTGCCTATATCTGGCGTCCTATACCTAACTATCGGACCATATCTGCCTATATCTGGCGTCCTATACCTAACTCTAGGACCATGTCTGCCTATATCTAGCGTCCTATACCTAACTCTAGGACCATGTCTGCCTATATCTGGCGTCCTACACCTAACTCTCGGACCATGTCTGCCTATATCTGGCGTCCTACACCTAACTCTCGGACCATGTCTGCCTATATCTGGCGTCCTACACCTAACTCTCGGACCATGTCTGCCTATATCTGGCGTCCTACACCTAACTCTCGGACCATGTCTGCCTATAATTGGCGTCCTACACCTAACTCTAGGACCATGTCTGCCTATATCTGGCGTCCTACACCTAACTCTAGGACGTCTGCCTATATCTGGCGTCCTATACCTAACTCTAGGACCATGTCTGCCTATATCTGGCGTCCTATACCTAACTCTATGACCATTTCTGCCTATATCTGGCGTCCTACACCTAACTCTAGGATAATGTCTGCCTATATCTGGCGTCCTACACATAACTCTAGGACCATGTCTGCCTATATCTGGCGTCCTACACCTAACTCTAGGACCATGTCTGCCTATATCTGGCGTCCTTTCCCTAACTCTATGACCATGTCTGCCTATATCTGGCGTCCTACACCTAACTCTAGGACCATGTCTGCCTATATCTGGCGTCCTATACCTAACTCTAGGACCATGTCTGCCTATATCTGGCGTCCTACACCTAACTCTAGGACCATGTCTGCCTATATCTGGCGTCCTATACCTAACTCTATGACCATGTCTGCCTATATCTGGCGTCCTACACCTAACTCTAGGACCATGTCTGCCTATATCTGGCGTCCTACACCTAACTCTAGGACCATGTCTGCCTATATCTGGCGTCCTACACCTAACTCTAGGACGTCTGCCTATATCTGGCGTCCTACACCTAACTCTAGGACCATGTCTGCCTATATCTGGCGTCCTATACCCACTAACTCTGTGACTATGTATGTCTGTCCCTTGTGTCTTATACCAGAATGTATGTCAGTTGTATAACGTCATAGAATATCCTGCATGCCATGAAGTCTGTCAGTTCTTAACGTCAAAATATCATGCATGCCACGTTGTATATAATTTATTTTAGTCATGTAATGTCAAGCATGCCACGACTTCTTACTCTAATTGGCGTCAATACTAACACATTACTTCAAAGAAAGGATTTCAGCACATTAAAAACGAGAAATAGACGTGGGTAATTTTCCAAGGATATTCACCCAGAAGTAAGTACAGCCACTTACAGTCCAACACCCAAATACTGAGGCAGTATCTAGACGTAAAGATCCTGTTATTGTACCTTTACAGTTCACTGGGTCCTTGAAACTTGGGAATCTAAGCTCCTTCTCGAGGAGTTACTTCAGGAGCAACGGGGTGAGATCGGTGTTCTTATGGGTTAACCCGGACCGTCTTATGTAACACCAACGGAGCTATTGTTTGCATTGGAGTTAGAGGCAAATTACCATGAACGTGATGGCGGTACTGACTACTGCCTGTGTTTGATAATGAAACGAAAACAGCTCCCTTACATTGACTGAACTCGGTACTGGAACATCAGCCTAGAAGGATACAACACACATTCCCGCGATACTGATTGTACTCGAGGCTGGAACACCAGCTTAGAACATTGCTCCACTCACTTTCCCGATACTGACTGTACTATATACTGGAACACCAGACTAGAAAGATACAACACACATTCCTGCGATACTGATTGTACTATATACTGGAACACCAGTCTAGAAAGGTACTACACACATTCACCCGATACTGACTGTGCTATATACTGGAACATCAGCCTAGAAAGATACAACACACATTCCTGCGATACTGATTGTACTATATACTGGAACACCAGTCTAGAAAGGTACTACACACATTCACCCGATACTGACTGTGCTATATACTGGAACATCAGCCTAGAAGGATACAACACACATTCCCGCGATACTGATTGTACTCGAGGCTGGAACACCAGCTTAGAACATTGCTCCACTCACTTTCCCGATACTGACTGTACTATATACTGGAACATCAGCCTAGAAAGATACAACACACATTCCTGCGATACTGACTGTACTATATACTGGAACATCAGCCTAGAAAGGTACTACACACATTCCTGCGAAACTGATTGTACTATATACTGGAACATCAGCCTAGAAAGGTACTACACACATTCTCCCGATATTGACTGTACTATATACTGGAACACTAGACTAGAAAGGTACTACACACATTCTCCCGATACTGACTTTAGTAGGCACTGGAACAGTAGACTAGAAAGGTACTACACACATTCTCCCGATACTGACTTACTATATACTGGATGGAACACCAGTCTAGAAAGGTACTACACATATTCCCCCGATATTGACTTTAGTAGGCACTGGAACACTAGACTAGAAAGGTACTACACATTCTCCCGATGTTGACTTTAGTAGGCACTGGAACACTAGACTAGAAAGGCACTACACACATTCTCCCGATACTGACTTTAGTAGACACTGGAACACTAGACTAGAAAGGTACTACACACATTCTCCCGATATTGACTTTAGTAGGCACTGGAACACTAGACTAGAAAGGCACTACACACATGCCCCCGATACTGACTGTAGTAGGCACTGGAACACTAGACTAGAAAGGTACTACACACATTCTCTCGATACTGACTGTAGTAGACACTGGAACACTAGACTAGAAAGGTACTACACACATTCCCCCGATACTGACTGTACCTTATACTGGAACACCAGTCTAGAACAGTGCTGCACACATTCGTCCGATATTGACATTCTGTATAAAACTGACAGAATGAAGTAAATAATGGGACGCCAATCGACAAAAGTGGTATACAAATTCTCCTTCAACTCCTGATCCCCTGTGTTAGGCGTGATATGTGTGATGTCATGTGTTATATGTGAATAATGTAATACCTTGCTTACTTGATCTCATGTGTTAGATGTTATCTGATGATCACCTAATGATGACAGATAATGAAGTGAGGGGAAATGGGGTTTAACGTCGCGTCCAAGATTATTGCACTTATATAGCGCGTGTTTGGCTGCACATACTAGTCGGGCCTGATGCCGATTTATAGTGCTAGCACACTGAGATACCATTTCGCAGTTTAACATGAATACCCCACTCAGACACAGTATCCTGACTCCGAGCCGACCGGTACTTGTTTTAGCCCCTTAAATGCCGAGCGCCAGACAGGGTAAGTACCATATTTTGACTTCTTTTGGTATGACGCGGCGGGGATGGAACCCCGGACCTTGCGCTCTTCGGGCGGACGCTCTACCACTAGACCACGGAGGCGGTCGACAGAGAAGGAACAACTAAAGTGTAATATTACTCAAATAAGGGTGTAAATCACAAATTGACGCCGATGTTAGATCCTTACGTCGAGCAATGGGTTATTTAAGCATCTTGCTCTTACCCAACGACCAGCGGATCCTTACAGATAAGGGACGCAACTCTGCATTGGTATAGTGTAATCACACAACTGCTGTAGCTATTTAGGCATGCTTGTACAATTCAAATGTGCTCTGGGTGTAACGTAACATAATGAATCAAGTATAGTTCGCGTCTTGTCGTTCTTAGGTTATGATCCGGGCTTTTAGGTATTATTTTGAGCGCGTCACATTCTTGCTTCATGCGAGATATGTGCGGGGCAGGGATTACAGGTATCTGGACACATGCCGAGATGAGGGTTCGATGCTGGCGCGGGGCAGATGGTGTCATGGCCGTGCCCAAGAGTGTGCCGTGTGCACACCGGCGCTCTCGGGAGATCACGTCACATCTCGGGAGATCACGTCACATCACATGTGGACACACAACATTGTATTCACACCGACTTGAGCTATGCGCATTTTTTTAACAACAGTAAATGGCACAAAGCTGCGAAATGATCATTTAATAATTACCACAAACATTGCAAGCTTCCCGAGTATGTTGGTTGTCATTGTTGACTGTAAACGGTAACTGTAGTCGGTGTAAGCCGACGATGAAAGTAGGTTGTGTCACCAGTACACAGAAACCAGCGGCTGGGCTGAGCTGTGTCCGTTCAAGGAAATTCTTTTGATATTAGTCAACAACCGAGAACGAAAACTTCATGTACCACATACTTGCATACAGCCTTAAAGCCTACACATACTTGCACAGTCACATCTATTCATACTTCACAGGAAAATCGAACCGATCAAAAAACCTAATATACCAAACAAAAACTAAATTAAGAATGATTTATATGTGCCACCTGAATGTGTTTTGCCTTGTTTGATTATCAAAGATGACGTCAATGTGCTCAACGTTTGGCTTAAATAACTCGAAATTCGACAAGCCCACATGCCGAGTATATTGACAATCAAGGATAAGTTTAGAACAGAGGCGTTAAACATGTACCATTGGCCTCTGATTTATGTAAACTAACTAACTAGGTCAAGAAGCATCTCCAGGTATTTTATCCCTGTAATGAGAACTGTCATCTTACATATGTTCACCTTAGAAAAATATACTTCCTCTGAGCAAAAATCGTGTACAATATCTTATTCAGTGGGTAAATGGTACACACACATTCTCCCGATAATGGCTGCGGTAGACACTGGAACACCAGACTGGAAAGGTACTACTGGTAAAAGAATTTTTTTTTTAAATAAACCTTATTAAAAATGATTCATCGGGGATATGACACATAAAATTCCTTGGAACGCTTCACGCCACAAAAGACCAACCAACCTATTGCACCAAAACATAGAAAAATGCAACTGAATATTTCCCTACTGATTATATCTAGATCTAAGAATAAACAGTTATATCAACAATCCGCCTTCCAAACGGCGGCGAAATATAAAAATAAAACACAAATTCCAAATGAGGCTTAATTTACAGTGTCGTGGGTGCCGCCTCCCGCTGTTTATTCTTTGGGTGTACTGTCGACTGTGCATTTTGGTGCCTTCAACACTCATAATGAATTATGTAACGGGACCCCAGTCGCCGTGTCTGTGACGTAACGAGTCGACAGCAACAACGTGAGAGAGACATGAACTGTATGCCGCGGCCCTCCTCGAGTGGTAACCCCTTCCTCTCATATTGTTTCCGAACGACTAGCATGACCCACCAACAACAACTTGCGCTACCCTCCCTATCAAAGGTAGACTGACCTTTAGTTTTCTGGTCGGGTTTTACGAGTGAAAGCAAACCTAACTTGGATGTAATCTTTTGTAAATGTCTCTCGGCCTCTTTTTTGTACATGAAAAAGGTCATGGCTATGTCTGTCATGTAAGTTTGACCACAAATGACTGCTAGGCGTTTAGCTTCGTTGAATGAAGTCTAAATATACTCTACTCTTTCCATAGCCTCGAGCAATGCTGATAGCAGAGAACATTGTGGGATTCCAACTATATCATGAGCATGTGCTTTTGAATTACTATCATCTAGTGATGATACCAGGTGTTCGCACAATAATAAGCTTATCCTGCCCCACCAGTGGCATCCGTCAAAAACACGTGCAAAGGCAAGTCAATTGTTCACCTGCAAAAAACGCATATGGGTCGTGTGAACATCTCATGAACATTTGTCGTTCTTACATCTAGTGTCACAGTGAATGTTAGCACATTTGCATCACACTAGAATGTGTATCCGAGTGTGTGTAAGCACATTTGCATCACACAACAATTTGTATCCTAGTGTGTGTAAGCACATTTGCATCACACAACAATTTGTATCCTAGTGTGTGTAAGCACATTTGCACCACACAACAATTTGTATCCTAGTGTGTGTAAGCACATTTTCACCACACAACAATTTGTATCCTAGTGTGTGTAAGCACATTTTCACCACACAACAATTTGTATCCTAGTGTGTGTAAGCACATTTGCACCACACAACAATATGTATCCAAGTGTGTGAGAACAGTTGCACCACAGGATAATATGTATCCGACTGCATGTAAGCACAACAATTTGCACTTTGTGTTATAGTGAATTTATCAATTCACTTGGTGTCAGTGTGTCCTTTGACCCTCGTAAAGTAGAGACAGGTTACCATTACACCAGGATATCATCACGACAATCGTAATCGTAAGTTAAAGTGTGAGAAGACGTGGTTTATCAATGGACCTGGTGCTACAACGGGATTGACAGTAGACGGGGTTATCAATGGACCTGGCATAACAACGAGATTGACAGCAGACGGGATTTATCAATGGACCTGGTGCTACAACGGGAATGACAGAAGACGGGGTTATCAATGGACCTGGTATAACAAAGAGATTGACTGTAGACACGGTTATCAAAGGAACTTGTGCTACACCGGGATTGACAGAAGACGGGGTTATCAATGGACCTGGTATAACAACGAGATTGACTGTAGACACGGTTATCAAAGGAACATGTGCTACACCGGGAATGACAGAAGACGGGGTTATCAATGGACCTGGTATAACAACGAGATTGACTGTAGACACGGTTTATCAAAGGACCTGGTGCTACAACGGGAATGACAGCAGTCTGGGTTCATCAGTGGAGGTATTGCTACAACGGGAATGACAGAAGACGGGGTTATCAATGGACCTGGTATAACAACGAGATTGACTGTAGAAACGGTTTATCAAAGGACCTGGTGCTACAACAGGAATGACAGAAGACGGTGTTATCAATGGACCTGGTATAACAACGAGATTGACTGTAGACACGGTTTATCAAAGGAACTTGTGCTACACCGGGAATGACAGAAGACGGGGTTATCAATGGACCTGGTATAACAACGAGATTGACAGTAGACACGGTTTATCAAAGGACTTGGTGCTTCAACGAGAATGACAGAAGACGGGGTTATCAGTGGACCTGGTATAACAACGAGATTGACTGTAGACACGGTTATCAAAGGAACGTGTGCTACACCGGGAATGACAGAAGACGGGGTTATCAATGGACCTGGAAAAACAACGAGATTGACAGTAGACACGGTTTATCAAAGGACCTGGTGCTACAACGGGAAAGACAGAAGACGGGGTTATCAATGGACCTGGTATAACAACGAGATTGACTGTAGACACGGTTTATCAAAGGACCTGGTGCTACAACGGGAATGACAGAAGACGGGGTTATCAATGGACCTGGTAAAACAACGAGATTGACTGTAGACACGGTTTATCAAAGGAACTTGTGCTACACCGGGAATGACAGAAGACTGGGTTATCAATGGACCTGGTATAACAACGAGATTGACAGTAGACAGGGTTTATCAAAGGACTTGGTGTTTCAACGAGAATGGCAGAAGTCGGGTTTATCAATGGACCTGGTGCTACAACGAGAATGACAGCAGTCTGGGTTCATCAGTGGAAGTAGTGCTACAACGGGAATGACAGAAGACGGGGTTATCAATGGACCTGGTATAACAACGAGATTGACTGTAGACACGGCTTATCAAAGGAACTTGTGCTACAACGGGAATGGCAGAAGACGGGGTTATCAATGGACCTGGTATAACAACGAGATTGACAGTAGACACGGCTTATCAAAGGAACTTGTGCTACAACGGGAATGACAGAAGACGGGGTTATCAGTGGAACTGGTATAACAACGAGATTGACTGTAGACACGGTTTATCAAAGGTCCTGGTGCTACAACGGGAATGACAGAAGACGGGGCTATCAAAGGACCTGGTGCTACAACGGGAATGACAGAAGACGGGGTTATCAATGGACCTGGTATAACAACGAGATTGACAGTAGACACGGCTTATCAAAGGAACTTGTGCTACAACGGGAATGACAGAAGACGGGGTTATCAGTGGACCTGGTATAACAACGAGATTGACTGTAGACACGGTTTATCAAAGGTCCTGGTGCTACAACGGGAATGACAGTAGACGGGGTTATCAAAGGACTTGGTGCTTCAACGAGAATGACAGAAGACGGGATTTATCAATGGATTAGGTGCTGCAACGAGAATGACAGAAGACGGGTTTATCAGTGGAAGTGGTGCTGCAACGGGAATGACAGCAGTCAATCAACGAGATTGACAGTAGACACGGTTTATCAAAGGACCTGGTGCTACAACGGGAATGACAGAAGACGGGGTTATCAATGGACCTGGTATAACAACGAGATTGACTGTAGACACGGTTTATCAAAGGAACTTGTGCTACAACAGGAATGACAGTAGACATGATTTATCAATGCACATGACACTCCAAGAGGAATGACAGTAGACGTGTTTATCAAAGTGCCTGGTGCTATACCGGCGATTTTTGTCCACAGTGCTTAGACTTCAAAGGTGATGACAGCAGTCATTGTTCATTAAAACTGTACACAATATGTTACAGCGGTGATGACGATATCTCGTGCTCATTTGACTACGAGGTGAGTGAGTGAGTGAGTTAACCACTTTGGTGAAGCCCACGAGCACGGGCATGGTTCTGACAAACCTAGAAAAATAATCGGGGCGAACCAGGATTCGAACCTACAATCATAGATTTCTGGCATAGCCAAGAGATGCAACTGCACATGGAATTGAGGCGCCTCAGACGACTGGGCCTTCCGTGCCCCAGGTGCCTAAATGGTGATGACAGTAGACAGTAGATTATAGATCTGATCACGAATCATACTATACAGCATTGTTGCGTATTGGCTACCAGCCTAGGTCCTGAAGTCATCACATTTCAACATCACATGGGGTTTGGGGGTCGTCGATGTCAAAGCGTAATTATGTGTATGTCGTTGTCTGCATTGGTAAGTAGCTTTGGAGTCTCCAGCTTAATTTAAATTCTTAATTAATACTTCCTAGAAAAACAGAGGATTAGCTCTTAAGCAGGTAGTATTTGTGAACGGCCCTTCTTCCACCAGTAATGCCCGCAACGCATGTTTAAGAATACAATTTGTGTAGACATGGTCATGACAACCAATGCATAATGACTTTGTAATTACGTTTTACAAATTCACATAAACATGCCTCACAACCTAGCTCTTCTCTATGTTTTTCTTTATTCGTATGAGTGAGTGAGGGGGTTAAGCCACTTGTGACAAAATTTCACTTATATCACGTTACGTCTGTTTAATGCGGGACTAAAGCTCGATGTGATGAGTGAGTGAGTGAGGTGGGTTTTAACGCCGCTTTTAACAGTATTCCAGTTATATCACGGCGTGTCAGCTGAGTGTGGGAGGAAAGCCCGAAGTGATGCAGGTCTCAGACGTTTACCACTTCGGTGAAACCCACGAGCACGGGTATGGTGCTTACAAACCTAGAAACATAATTTGGGCGAACCGGGAATCGAACCCACAAGGGACGCAACTCTGCACAGCGAATCGCGGCGCCTTAGACGACTGGGCCACCCGTGCACCCCTCGATGTGATGAAGGTCACAGGTTTACCACTTTGTGAAACCCACGCTCACGGATATGGTGTGACAAACCATACATTATTATCAGGGCGACTCTGGGATTCGAACCAATGATCGTTGGTAAGGTTTTGTTAAACGCTTAAGGGACGCAACTGTACGTGCTGAATTACGATTGGAACACACGTTGTCACTCATTATCCAACATAAGAATGATTCCACACAACACAACGCCAAACGAATCTCACGTTTAATATGTTCTACAAAGTTGTTGACGTAATGCAGACAGTTGTCGAAGTCATGCATATATAATTAATGACGCGATTTGTAATGACGTCAGAGTTTATTTTTGACACTGTAACCTACTTGACAATGTTTTCAGAGTATAACATGAGAGTCGAAGTCTTCTATACAGCTTATCTTGTAGTGAATGGATGAATGAATGAATGAATGAATAAATGAATGAATGAATGAATGATTTCCCCCAGAATTTACATCCGAAGATTAACAAAATCTCTGATACTCCCAGAGCAAATGGATTGTGCTAGTATTTACATTAATAGGTGCAATATTAACACACCAGACATGAATATATATTCATTATAAACTATGTACAGTGAGAACTATTGCGATACCATTTGGGTTTAATCTAATGCGGTTTTTTTCAAATTTAAGATACATTCACAGAGTATTAATAATATGCTTTCCAAAGTACGCTGGTTCATAATTCCAGATTGTATTTTAACTGAGCCCCAGAATAGTGCAAGCATTTCATTCTCTTCCAGTTCTTTGAACACAACTTCCAATATTCAATTTGTCAATGAGGGTGGAGAAGAATTGATTTCGATCATTTATAAAATAATTACAGTGTAGAAGTACATGTCGTTCATAATCAAAGGTATGTCTGCCCCATTTAGGACAAGCCAGAGAAGAACAAGTCTTGATTATCCCCCGAAACAGATTCCAGTTGGCGTAAAAAGCAAAATTATGTGAATGGATCACGGACACGAAGCGATGACGCAGGTGTTAGCAAAAACCTTGTGATACCAACACGGATGTAAATAAATAATTTATGTCCATGTTTGTAATACACCACTGTACAACATATATTCTTATCACAGTTAAAATACGCTTTTTATAATTGTTATGTACAAATAGCCAACAGAATCCAACCACTTAAACATAATTAACCAAAATGCACATATGCTCAGTTGTGAAGGTTGATTGGAAAGTACTTTTATTTTTTAACATTTTCAATTCAGCGACAAAGGTTGTTAAATGTTAAAAGTGCATTTCACTTGAAACGGTGGCCCATTTGCGGTTTTCTTGGTTCAAAGAAACGCTCGTTATCAGATCAACAGCTGATAACAGTTTCGATATGAGAAGTCAGTCAATTTACGTGTTTAAGTGTACGTTTGAAGTTGGATTGTCGCGCAATGCCTGACGCAGTTCCGCATATATGTGGTTATGATCTTATGATCTTTATGATCAGGACTGTGGTTTAAATCAAAGCATATTTTACTTCATGGTAAACCACACGTATCTGGAGATTTGCAAACATTGCTAGCACAGGACGTGACCATGGGCTTGATGATCGAAAAACTGACCACAGTTCCTTGAATGCCTTTGATAGAGAAGAAAAAACGTCTTTCTGGATACTGTGATGCGATGTGAGTTCGATACAATCATTCTAGCAATGTTATCAAGCTTGGTGTATCGATTTCACTCAACCATGTGGTTCCCGTGCCACGAAAGACACAAGCCCGGCAGAACATGTAACAATGTGAAAGAATCGAAAGAGACACTCCAGAAATGAATGACATTGTACATATCATTCAATATATAGATATGACTACTTACACCTTCAGCGTTGAATGTGTGTTGAATGTTCAGTGTTGAATGTTGGAGTATCCTGCCTCTATCCGAGCGTTGCCGAGGACGTATGTGTGTATGTGTGTGAGGACGCCGGCGCGGCGATTGTCTGAGATGACGCCGATTGGGCGAGTGTGGTCACAGACGACGTGTTCCAATGTGAGCCAGCTGCCCAATCCCCTTGCTACATGTACTAAGCGAGCCTGCCCTTGTCGGCGATGTCCTGGCGGCGATCACGATGTGGGAGGTAGACCAAGATGTATAGCACTGCCACCAGAGGAGGCGCTGGGACTCTGGACAGGGACACAAGTCAGTCACAAGTCAAGTATTCTGGGCTTTAAAGTCAATACTAGACTAATGTTTGCTTGAAATGCCGATTTCGCGGATTTTGTCAGAAATGTGGGGTTAAGTGTGGAGTGGGATGCTGAGTGTTGGCGAGCCGCTGTTTAGACAGGGGGGTTTGTTTTAGGTCATGACACACGGACGCCGAGAGAGTTATGTCTGTGAGATGTTTTGGCTTGCATTGACAACAGCTGTTGACAAACAAGAAAAGACGGTTTTTATGTCATGTGAAATGTTGTGAATCCGTCTGAGCTGAGGGGATAGTTGGAGGATAACGAAAGCCGTGTGTGCAGACCGATGTTTTAACAAGACGGTAACATGGCCACTGTTGTACAGACCAGGCCATGTGTACTGTCGTGACAAGAAAACCTCTTGGGGTACCTTGCAAAGTTATACAGGCCATATGACTCTACAGAATGGCCACTGCCGTAAAGCGCTTGTATGACCAGACCCTCTGTACACCCTGGTATCCGAACAACAAAACCTAATGTGACAACACCTGGTCATGTGTCTCGTGTCCTAAAAACAGAAACCCATGTGATCACTCTGGCTAGTGCCGTACAGTGCCTGTATAACCAGGCCGTGTTGACAGACTCGTGTCCTAACAACACAAACCCATGTGATCACTCTGGCTACTGCCGTACAGTGTCTGTATAACCAGGCCGTGTGTACAGACTCGTGTCCTAACAACAAAAACCCATGTGATCACTCTGGCTACTGCCGTACAGTGTCGATATAACCAGGCTGTGTGTACAGACTCGTGTCCTAACAACACAAACCCATGTGATCACTCTGGCTACTGCCGTACAGCGTCTGTATAATCAGGGCGTTTGTACAGACTCGCGTCCTTACAACACAAACCCATGTGATCACTCTGACTACTGTCGTACAGTGTCGATATAACCAGACCGTGTGTTCAGACTCGTGTCCTAACAATATAACCCCATGTGATCACTCTGGCTACTGCCGTACAGCGTCTGTATAACCAGGCCGTGTGTACAGACTCGTGTCCTAACAACATTACCCCGTGTGATCACTCTGGCTACTGCCGTACAGTGTCTGTATAACCAGGCCGTGTGTACAGACTCGTGTCCTAACAATATAACCCCATGTGATCACTCTGGCTACTGCCGTACAGTGTCTGTATAACCAGGCCGTGTGTACAGACTCGTGTCCTAACAACAAATACCCATGTGATCACTCTGGCTACCTCCGTACAGTGTCTGTATAACCAGATCGTGTGTACAGACTCGTGTCCTCACAACATAACCCATGTGATCACTCTGGCTACTGCCGTACAGTGTCTGTATAACCAGGCCGTCTGTACAGACTTGTGTCCTAACAACAGAAACCCATGTGATCACTCTGGCTACCTCCCTACAGTGCCTGTATAACCAGGCCGTATGTACAGACTCGTGTCCTAACAACACAAACCCATGTGATCACTCTGGCTACTGCCGTACAGCGTCTGTATAATCAGGCCGTGTGTACAGACTCGCGTCCTTACAACACAAACCCATGTGATCACTCTGACTACTGCCGTACAGTGTCGATATAACCAGGCCGTGTGTACAGACTCGTGTCCTAACAACATTACCCCGTGTGATCACTCTGGCTACTGCCGTACAGTGTCTGTATAACCAGGCCGTGTGTACAGACTCGTGTCCTAACAATATAACCCCATGTGATCACTCTGGCTACTGCCGTACAGTGTCTGTATAACCAGGCCGTGTGTACAGACTCGTGTCCTAACAACAAATACCCATGTGATCACTCTGGCTACCTCCGTACAGTGTCTGTATAACCAGATCGTGTGTACAGACTCGTGTCCTCACAACATAACCCATGTGATCACTCTGGCTACTGCCGTACAGTGTCTGTATAACCAGGCCGTCTGTACAGACTTGTGTCCTAACAACAGAAACCCATGTGATCACTCTGGCTACCTCCGTACAGTGCCTGTATAACCAGGCCGTATGTACAGACTCGTGTCCTAACAACACAAACCCATGTGATCACTCTGGCTACTGCCGTACAGCGTCTGTATAATCAGGCCGTGTGTACAGACTCGCGTCCTTACAACACAAACCCATGTGATCACTCTGACTACTGCCGTACAGTGTCTGTATAACCAGGTAATGTGTCTCGTGTCCTAACAACACAAACTCATGTGATCACTCTGACTACTGCCGTACAGTGTCGATATAACCAGGCCGTGTGTACAGACTCGTGTCCTAACAACATTACCCCGTGTTATCACTCTGGCTACTGCCGTACAGTGTCTGTATAACCAGGCCGTGTGTACAGACTCGTGTCCTAACAACATTACCCCGTGTGATCACTCTGGCTACTGCCGTACAGTGTCGATATAACCAGGCCGTGTGTACAGACTCGTGTCCTAACAACATTACCCCGTGTTATCACTCTGGCTACTGCCGTACAGTGTCGATATAACCAGGCCGTGTGTACAGACTTGTGTCCTAACAACACAAACCCATGTGATCACTCTGGCTACCTCCGTACAGTGTCTGTATAACCAGGCTGTGTGTACAGACTCGTGTCCTAACAACACAAACCCATGTGATCACTCTGACTACTGCCGTACAGTGTCTGTATTACCAGGCCGTGTGTACAAGACTCGTGTCCTAACAACACAAACCCATGTGATCACTCTTGCTACTGCCGTACAGCGTCTGTATAACCAGACCGTGTGTACAGACTCGTGTCCTAACAACACAAGCCCATGTGATTACTCTGGCTACTGCCGTACAGTGCCTTTATAACCAGGCCATGTGTACAGACTCGTGTCCTAACAACACAAACTCCCACGTGATCACTCTGGCTACTGCCGTACAGTGTCTGTATAACCAGACCGTGTGTACAGACTCGTGTCCCAACAACACAAACCCATGTGATCACTCTGGCTAGTGCCGTACAGTGTCTGTATAACCAGGCCGTGTGTACAGACTCGTGTCCTAACAACACAAACCCATGTGATCACTCTGGCTACTGCCGTACAGTGTCTGTATAACCAGGCCGTGTGTACAGACTTGTGTCCTAGCAACACAAACCCATGTGATCACTCTGGCTACTGCCGTACAGCGTCTGTATAACCAGGCCGTGTGTACAGACGTGTGTCCTAGCAACACAAACCCATGTGATCACTCTGACTACTGCCGTACAGTGTCTGTGTAACCAGGCCGCGTGTACAGACTCGTGTCCTAATAACAAAAACCCACGTGATCACTCTGGCTACTGCCGTACAGTGTCTGTATAACCAGGCCGTGTGTACAGACTCGTGTCCTAACAACACAAGCCCATGTGATCACTCTGGCTACTGCCGTACAGTGCCTTTATAACCAGGCCATGTGTACAGACTTGTGTCCTAACAACACAAACTCCCACGTGATCACTCTGGCTACTGCCGTACAGTGTCTGTATAACCAGACCGTGTGTACAGACTCGTGTCCTAACAACACAAACCCATGTGATCACTCTGGCTACTGCCGTACAGTGTCTGTATAACCAGGCCGTGTGTACAGACTCGTGTCCTAACAACACAAACCCATGTGATCACTCTGGCTACTGCCGTACAGTGTCTGTATAACCAGGCCGTGTGTACAGACTTGTGTCCTAGCAACACAAACCCATGTGATCACTCTGGCTACTGCCGTACAGCGTCTGTATAACCAGGCCGTGTGTACAGACGTGTGTCCTAGCAACACAAACCCATGTGATCACTCTGACTACTGCCGTACAGTGTCTGTGTAACCAGGCCGCGTGTACAGACTCGTGTCCTAATAACAAAAACCCCCGTGATCACTCTGGCTACTGCCGTACAGTGTCTGTATAACCAGGCCGTGTGTACAGACTCGTGTTCTAACAACATAACCCATGTGATCACTCTGGCTACTGCCGTACAGTGTCTGTATAACCAGGCCGTGTGTACAGACTCGTGTCCTAACAACATAACCCATGTGATCACTCTGGCTACTGCCGTACAGTGCCTGTATAACCAGGCCGTGTGTACAGACTCGTGTCCTAACAACAAAAACCCATGTGCTCACTCTGGCTACTGCCGTACAGTCCCTGAATATCTAGGTTGTGCGAGCAAACTAATGCCCTGAGACAACCAAGCATTTGCCCTGACGTAAAGTAGTTAAGTAACAACACCCAGTACAGATTAAAGTCTTAAAAAACGAGGAGTGCCTGTGAAAAAGGCCGTGTGTTGCGACGAATGTCCATGCAAGGCAATTACATGTTTTGTTTGTTTGTTTGTTCTTGTTTAACGCCGCACTCAGCTATATGACGGCGGTCTGTTGATGAGATCCACGCAATTGGGATACGATGACAAGCATCAACCAAGTCAGCGAGCCTGACCACCCAATCCCGTTAGTCGCCTCTTACGATAAGCATAGTCGCCTTTCAGAGCAAGCATGGGTTGCTGAAGAGCTATTCTACCCCGGATCTTCACGGGTCCAATAACATGTGACCATATGTTACATGTACAGTCTGTGTAACCACAGCTTTCGTACAGTCGATCACGCACGCACGCACACACACACATGATGACTACCACACAGTGCCTACATAACCACATCATTTGTACAGCTGAAGTCTCCAAGGGTCAACCGCACATGGCTCATTGTCGTTAGCGTTAGACCAGGCCTGGTCTGGAAAGTTATGGTCGAAGAAGACGAATTGTTATTTAATTCATGTTTAAAAAATATACAAAATACATACAAAAACAAAATCAGAGCAGCCACAAAATATTTTCCAATAAAATACAACCATTCCTCAGAAACAAATCGTCCTGAATTAAATACCCGATTGACACTTAACAAAATGTTAACAACAAATAATTTCTCTACAAATAAGAAATCATTTCTTCTATTACATCTAGATCCCTCCGTTCTCCTTTGTATACCTAAGACTAAACTGACAAGATCTGGCCAGAGGGTATCTGCCTTCAATGCCCCAGTTCTACTGAACTATCTCCCATTACATGAGGACCCGTGAAGATTCCGTGGTAGAAAAGGTCTTCAGCAACCCATGCTTGCCGTAAAAGGTGACTATGCTTGTCGTAAAAGGCGACTAACGGGATCGGGTGGTCAGGCTCGCTGACTTGGTTGATGCATGTCATCGATCCCAATTGCGTGGATCGATGCTCATGACATTATTCCCTGGATTGTCTGGTCCAGACTCGATTATTTACAGACCGCCGTCATATAGCTGGAATATTGCGGAGTGCGGCGTTAAACAACAAACAAACCAACCAACCAACCAACCAACCCATTACATGAGAAAGAAGCAGAACCTCTTACAATTTTTCCAGTCCCACCTCAAGACTTTCCTCTTCAAACTCTTTTATCAAATCTAAATTCACCACCAGCCTCATCTATTTGTCTTGTCTCTATGGCCTTGCATCAGTCGAGTTTTCCCCTATTTTATGTGGCGATGTGGGCACTCGCCTCGTGTATGGAGTTAAAAGCATAACAAATGAACTTGTTATTATTGTCTTCAACAGTCAGTGTCACCACATCCCCAAACCCACCAGTATACGCCTGGTAAAATGAAGGCCTGAACGTGTGGTCGGAGATGCAGCGAGTGTGAGATGACTTGCGGTGTGGAGGGAGGGGGCTGCGTACATGTATGCTGTATATAGTTTATCTGCACTCGTGCTGCATATCCCTGTGAAGGCAGTCGGTGTGTCCTAGTCACTCGTGGTCTCCATTGTACTACCCGGAAAAACAGACAAGGAACACCCTACCGACACGGCGGACCAGACAGAATTACAGGCGCGCCATCTGAAGCAAGGGAAATACGTCGGGCGTATCTGATGACATTCTTTGTTCAGGTTTTATAACATGTTATAATCCGACAGCGTTCACAGCCGAGCTATCCTGGTGTCTGGAAGATGACGAAGATCTGTAAATACCAGTGACACTGAAGGTATCACAGAGCGATGGTAGCGCTAAAATGATTGTAACTTACATACTGTAACATAGGCTTACGATAGCCGGAGCGCTAACATCTCTTTGTAGAATGGGACCCTGTATTGGTTACGTTTCTGGCTACAGTGTGACTCCGAGAATCCAAGTTAGTAATCCAAGATCAAGACTTAATAATATGTTCAATCTTGTAACGAACGGTTGGTTGGTTGGTTGTTTAACGCCGCACTCGGCAATATTCCAGCATTATGACGGCGGTCTGTAAATAATCGAGCCTGGACCAGACAATCAAGTGATTGATATCATGAACATCGATCCACGCAATTGGGAGCCTGACCACCCGACCCGTTAGTCGCCCTTTACGACAAGCATAGTCGCCTTTTACGGCAAGCTTAGTCTCCTTTTACGGCAAGCATGGGCTGCTGAAGACCTATTCTACCCCGGATCTAGTCGACGAATGGTACAAACATATCGGAAAACTTATTCAATTCTGAGGTTCCGACCCTGTTGAAGTACACGAGGGGTGTAAGGGGATCCGAATAATGTAAACATTCCTGTATTAGTGAGTCAGTGAGTTAAAGCTTTACGTCACATCGGCAATATTTCAGCCATATCGTGACGAGAAATTTCATTTATTAATACATATGTTTCAACTAAATGAAAACCTGTCATCGATGGACAGTATCCTGTATTAGAGGACGGTGGGGTAGCCTAGTGGTCAAGGCGTTCGCTCGTCACGCCGAAGACCCGGTTCGATTCCCCACATGGCTACAATGTGTGAAGCCCATTTCTGGTGTCCCCGCCGTGATATTGCAGGAATATTGCTATAAGCGGCGTAAAACTATACTATTTCACTCCAGTCAGGAAACAGGTGGTTCAAACGTGTCGAAACGATCTTTCAAACTTTGAATAACCTTTGAATAATGCAGGCATTTATGTAGCGGGTTATTGAACCGGTGTTAGATGGGTACAAGCGAATATGTGTGTTGTGCCATCACATGTGTTGAGTCCACGTTACGTTCGAGATATACATATACCCGTGAAGATGCATTTAATTGTATCCCAATTGCGTACATCGATGCTCATGATGTCAATCACTAGATTGTCTGGTCCAGACTGGATTACTTACATACCGCTGACACACAGATACACACAGAGAGAGACACAAACACATACACATACACACGCACGCACACACGCACACGCGCGCACGCACACATACACACACTGTCAGTATACCTAGAGGTTCAATCGTGTCCAGATAACGTAGTCTATTGTATGGTCTCTGCTTTGGTGTAACGGAGGTCTCTGTCTGTAGATGAAAATAGTCCTTGAGGAACCAGAAGATTGAATCCCACTCAAAGTTATGAGCTATCTTATTTGTTATTTAAAATAATCTGAATGAGGATATATCAAGTGATTCTCTCTTAAATTCAGTGAAACCATACGTTTTCGGAAGCCCGTCTACAGTCACTCGGCGGGCAGTTTCTGTCATCGCTATCAAAAGGGGCTACCTTTATTCATTAATAGAAAGACCTTGACCTGTCCAGCTGCTCATCACCATATTTTGATGTGGTAGAATATATTGAAAGTTTATTCATGATGTTTTTTGCTGGCAGCAAATTAAGCCGTTCGTAAATTAGAGTGACCTCCTCTAGTTGTTTACAATACAAGCTCCGTCCCAGAGCTTGACAACCTCGTTACCCTTTCGGTATGGAGAGCTTCACTGTAAGGAGCTCGTTACAGATCATTCACTTCCGGGACTGCCTTATTCGATATTTTTCAGGGGGTAAGAGTTTGGAAAAGGATGGCTGTACCTATATAAGAGCGAGAGGAGTGTGATTCTAGGCCGTCTAAGACCTGTCTTGCGACTTATGTACTTGCCCAGTGACGACGGGATAACTATATGAAAATGACAACCTTTCTGCATACTTCCAACACTGTTTCTTGAATTAAAAATAGGTGCAAAATCCCTCATTCAGATATTCAATAGTGGCAAATTCTGAGCATCCGTTCGTGCACTGACTTTTTTTATTTTAAACCTAATCCTTTGTGTGTTGAATATAATTTATTTGTTACCCATTGACCATGTGTGGTTGGTTATGTACTGATTTCACAATTTAGACTTTTACAGTACGTACCAATTCAACTTGAGTGAGAGGTTTAACGTCGCTTTGAAAAATATGTCAATTATATCTCGAGTCGATCCGTGTGAAGAATTTGAGAGATCTAGTTTTGCTGTAATTATGATATTGTCCAGATAGCTGCCGACTGCTGAAGAATTACTGATCATTACTCAACGACCAATAATTATATAATAATTATATTTTAATAACTTAAATTTAATAGTAATTATTGCAAATAGGGTTTGCTGAAGAGGTAAATCATCAAAGAAGAATGGAAGATGTCAGTGTTCCTGGAAGGTCTAATTAAGAGAGCTAGTGAGTTCCACACAGTAAGAGAAGCGACTGACAAAGATCTTTCATCTAAATGTGCTCTGGTGTATGGAACACTTAAATAGATCGGCAGATTACAAACTGGAGTGACGTACGGGGGTAAATAGCGTTTATGAATAAAGAATTCGAGTGTCCTCAGGTTTGATCCTCGTGAAGTGGTGTCATATGAAAATTAATGACCTTCTTTATTAAAGGTTTTCCTTCCCAAAGGGAGTGGAAAAAATGCGGGGTGGCATTTTGATTACTTGAAGCGCACATCTGTATTAATTTACAGCTACTACCCAAGTAGGTAGAGGACATCTTGATAATATCCCGACACTGGTCAACGTTTAATGTTGGAGATCTTTGTTATTATCAACCCAATGATATTCATGTTTCATATTTGAAGAGGGGGTTTATGAAACTTCATAAATATCCTACACAGGTTATGAAACGCGAACATCATTGGATTGGTAAAATAAAATGCTTCGTAGCGAAGAAAAGAAATATTCGACACATTCAACATTAAAGACAGCGGTCTGATTGTAGGGCGTCTGCCCGCAGAGCGGAAGGTTGGTAGTTCGATTCCCGGCCGCGTCATACCAAAAGACGTTAAAAGATTATTCGTGTTGTTACCCTGCATGGCTTTTTTCATTAAGAGGCTAAAACAAGGACTGATCTGCTCGGAGTCAGTATACTGCGTGTCTGAGAGGGATATTCATGTTAAACTGCGACATGGTATCTCAGTGGGAAACACTATAAACCTCGGCTAGTACAAGCACTCGTACACTCACTCGTGCATGCACGTTGCTATATAAGTAGACTACAATAATCTTGAACGCGACGTTAAACCCCATTTCACCTCACCTTAAAGATGTAAACTGTGAAGTGTGGGCGTCAACAGATAAATTGATATTTTGTCTTGGCAGGATTTGGGGCAGTTCATAAAATACAAATGCCGTACAATTTTCCAAATATGGATGCACATTGTGTCGAAGGAGACACATGACTTGATACATGGCCATACTCCATGGTATTATTGAGCATTGTATATCGTACCAAATGCTCTTATTCAACATTTCAAAACACAAAATCCATCCAAAGCAAGGTCACGGGTCCCGAAAGGTCCAGTTGACGATGTACCTCTAAATGCCACGGCTCGTCCACTCGGGGGCACTGTTGGAGAGAGTCACGCACGCGAGGTCACTTTCTCAGTGTTCACGTTCGGGGTCAGCTGTCGTAAAGAAGCGGTGATGTCCACGCCCGTTTCTGGTAAATGTCGTTAAACAAAAATATGAACAAACACTAACGTTGTCAAACAACCTTTGTTCCGAGGGATCGGCATGTGAGATTTTAGTCGGACCTGCGACCTGTGAGGAAAGAAAACCCGCAGGAATCCTTCCCGCTGCCCATCCCACACTCAAGCCACTTGTAGGTCCCTACACACGCCACTTCACCTCCTCACCCCATATCTACATCCACACACACTGCCTTACTCTCTCACCCACCTCATCACCCTCACCATCCATCGGAACTCTGTAAAAAAATTAATTAATTCCAAAACATACCGAGTTCTGAACTGTCCTCTCTTTTACTTTATACTTCGAGACAAATCTTTAGTGGAACTATAAACTAAAAACCAAATAAAAACTTTAACACGGGGAATATTGGATAAAATACACACAAAAAAACAATATAAGATCATGAGGGAATCCAACTGTCTATTAATGTTATTGTAAGGTTATTAGTAATAAGATATATGACACAGTGTTTGAAACTACACCAGTCATTTAAGGCACCGCTAATGTTGTACAACGTTGCGTTTCCCGTGTAAGACACGCAAGATACATATGATCGTGGGTTCGAATACTAGATTCGCGTTCATTATGTTTCTAGGTTTATCAGCACCACATAATCTTGATCGTGGATTTCACCAAAGAGGTGAAAGTCTAAAACCTGCATAAATTCGAGTTTACCTTCCAAATGAAGCAATCAAGCCTGGTTACAACTTAAAGACTGTTCAGCGTAGCTCCTGAACTCCAGTTCTGTAGAGGGGGCACGGGTGGCCCAGTCGGCTATGTCCCCGCGATTCGCTGTGCAGATTTGAGTCCCTTGGGCACGCCAGAAACCTATGATTGTTGGTTCGAATCCCGGTTCGCCCCGATTAGGTTTCTAGGTTTGTCAGCACCTTACCCGTGCTCATGGGTTTCACCGAAGTGGTAAACGTCTGAGACCTGCATCACTTCGGGCTCTCCTCCCACATTAAGCTGACACGCCGTGATATAACTGGAATACTGTTAAAAGCGGCGTTAAACCCAACTCACTCACTCACCCTCTTTGCGACAAGAGGAATAAATGAAGAGAATTTATGGATGTCAACTTCTTTATTATGAGGAACACAACGTTTCGGAGCATGAGTGAGTGAGTGAGTGAGTGAGTGAGTGAGTGAGTTGGGGTTAACGCCGCTTTTAACAGTATTCCAGTTATATCGCGGCGTGTCAGCTTAATGTGGGAGGAAAGCCCGAAGTGATGCAGGTCTCAGACGTTTACCACTTCGGTGAAACCCACGAGCACGGGTATGGTGCTGACAAACCTAGAAACATAATCGGGGCGAACCGTGATTCGAAGCCACAATCATAGGTTTCTGGCGTGCCCAAGGACGCAACTCTGCACAGCGAATCGCGGCGCCTTAGACGACTGGGCCACCCGTGCCCCCTTTTCGGAGCATGAAACAGAGAACATAAATTTATATGTGCCTGTAAGGACAAGAAACGTTATACAGGTACATATATATTTTCTCTGTTTCATAGCTGGAAGAAGTATATACTCCGAAACGTTGTGTTCCTCATAATAAAGACCTTGCCATCCATAAATTCTCTTCCTTATGTGTATCACGTCTAAATGCCATTCAAAGACCAGAGGAAAATATATGATGACAGAAATCTTGATAAGATTGTCTTGACTGAAGGACTGACTTTGGCTGCTGTAAGTGGAAAACACCCTATTATACAATCACAAAAAGAACGTTTTATTATTTAAAGAGATCTTAAATTTATCTATCTCATTATGTCAGATCTTCTACTCGTATACCTCTCTGGTGTATATTTGAGGACACCTCTTCAGAAGGGTGCGTCAGGTGAACTTTCTGATCAGGCAATCAGCGCCGAGGCTTCTGAATTCTCGGTACGAGTGCGCGAAATATTCAGACCAGCATATCTGACTTCTATACCTCGAAAATGAGTTCTAACGACCTTTCCCGAATGTACATGAAGCCCGCGCCATTATTTGGCCTTAGATATTTATACACGTTTGTAGTTTCTGAACTCTGAGGTATCTACACCCACAAGATACCATAAAGTCATATTTATGTCCCGTGTGGGTATTCTTTAGTTAAAATCCAAAGTTCCCAGTCAGGGTGGTAAACAAATGAAGTCAAAACGTTTAAGAAAACGGACATCTCATTGGCTCAAGAACGCACGCGTCCTAAAGTTAGATTGGGTTGCTAAAGTATATTCATGGGTTCACCTGACACGACCTTCTGTAGAGGTACCCTCAGATCTTAACGCAGAGATGTATCATATGAAAGTAAAAGATCAGAGTGTAATGAGATTTTACATTTACAAGCTGTGTTTTGAAACAAGGTACTTATTTCAACGATTAATACGATAGTGATAGTGATAATATGGTAGCAAGAAGCGAATGATCGTTACAATAATAATGAAACATCAATCTAAGTCATCTCTTCTGAATCAGTAGCTATTTATGTGTCGTCAGATATTCATGCACTAAAATGCACTCATGCGACCCGTGAAGATCTGGGATAGAATAGGTCTTCAGCAACCCATGCTTGCCGTAAAAGGCGACTATGCTTGTCGTAAAAAGCGACTAACGGGATCGGGTGGTCAGGCTCGCTGACTTGGTTCATGCATGTTATCGTATCCCAATTGCGTGGACCGATGCTCATGATATCAATCACTGGATTGTCTTGTCCAGACTTGATTATTTACAGACAGCAGTCATATAGCTGGAATATTGCTGAGTGCGGATTTAAATAACAAACCAACAAAGAAACAAAAGTATTACACTGCGCCTTTCACATAACAGTCAAGCCTTTAACATGACCGTGACATGCCTGGCTGTACATACACTGTTTTAGCAGGGGCGGGGTATGGACACCGTCATGGAATAAAGAATGAAATTATTTGCATGAGTGTAACCATAATTGGTCTAAAATTGTATACACTAATCAAAGGAGCTCTAAGGAATCTCCCAGGCCTGAGACCTGTTCCACCAATATTGAAACACAAATCAACGAGATTTTCATAGATAAAACTCGTAATGAATTAAATGTCTCGGACGATCGTTCAGTTATATCCTATTTTCAGGACAAATCCAAAATCCAATCACCAATAAGCGAATTCTTATCATCATTCCAAATAGGACCTCCGAAGATTAATTAATGTCAACGAGGCATATCAACTGACGATCAAAAGAAAGTACACATTATTGGATTGGAAAATACTTTGGCTAAAGGAAACGTCAGTTTGAAAACGATTGCCCCAAAACGCCAAATACCATCTAACTGTTAACAGTCCGTGCATTTTGAGAAACATTCCTTTTCTTAAACTTTGTACGGAATAGTTTTTTTTATGATAGCGCGACATGAAAATGCAAAAGAGGGTATACAAAGGTATCGGTTGGATCCTAAAACAATACAGGTCATAAGAGTACGTGACAAAAATGCCAAGGTTAACAGTAGAACCGATAGAGAAGCCGTTTGTCTACGCAGGTCCATATTTCAAGAACGCTCAGGTGCAACCGAATGATCATTTACACAGGCCACATACCCCACCGCGGAATGGCCTTGACCCGTCATCATCGGCGCAATAGACGTGGGAGTTGGCACTGACGTTATTGGTCATGAGTACTGTTCAGCGACGAGAACAGTTTCCAATGGTTCAATCCTGATGGTCGTATGCGGGTGTATCGACGGAGAGGTGAACGATTTGCTTGAGGATGAACCTATTAGGGGTGAACCCTTTTGGAGGCGATGGCGTCATGACGTGAAGTAGGATTTGTTATGAAAGTACGACACGCCTGGATATTTGATCGCTGAACGTTACAATAATGTCATTCTGCATCCACTTCCAACAACACGATGCCAAGCTCGAATAATCCAGGCCTCTCTCAACATTAATAAAGTACCGGTGTTGCCCTGGCCGTCAAACTCACCCGACCTCTTACAGATAGAGTCTCTCAGGGATCACCTTGGGCGGCAGATAAAACAATGTTTAACCCCGCAGAACAGCGTACAGTTGCTGGAACGTGCGTCATGGGTGGAATGGGACCACACACCTAACGTCATCCAGACCCTGACGTCCTCGGTGTGACGTCGTGTCCAGGCATGTCTGGACGCCCGAGTACGTCATACGAGGTATTAATGACATTTCCTAGGTGCCCTGGAAGCAGTTAGAAACTTTGTTATCAAACTTTCATCATCTGTACGATCAAGTGACGATCAAGACCCCAGATGTGTTTGATTGCTTTTTGTTGATTCATCTCAAGTACCACGAAATTAACTGTTGGCTTTTACCATAAATGATCAACTTAAATTACCTTCCAAATGAAACGTATACATTTTCTCGTTTTGTAATAAATTATTATAATCAGTCCTAGTCGATGTTTTTTTTCTTTTTATCAATAGCAACGTTTCAGGATTTGTGTACAGGTGTTCTATGGCATCACGACGAGACGGAGAAGTCTAACTTGACGCAGTTCGGTAACGTTAAGCAAGCTTGTTAAGCGTATAAGATGGGAATAAAACAGATCAATTTCACAAGAGAAAGATTAATTGATGGCAAACTCATTTCCACTGTCAATCTGTGGTACCGAAAGGTTGTATTTGATAAATTATCACATACCCTTTAACAAATTATTATATAAGCAGCATATAGAAATCTACAAACGATTTCAGATTATAGGTCCTTATTTTAATTCATGTCATAAACAGACTGAGAAACGACCACCTGCAATCAGTTTGTAACTTTTGCGTGTAGTTTTCCTAACCTTGTAACTTATTTGTTACACCAAATCTGGAAAGAAAAACTATTTTACGGAACTTCGTTCATTTTTGGCCCTTTATCCACGTCCAAAATAATGTGCTTCGGAAAACAGAGAAAAGCACGTGTGTCTTGTTTCAGTGAACAAACAATTCTCTCTAAAACAATCCCAGTCCAACCAAAGAATATATAATGGTCGTCCCTCTTCTGATTTACGTAGCTACAATGTATGCTTGTCGTAATTTTGCGACAACCAAATTCGGGTGGTCAGACTCGGTGACTTGCATGATGGCGTGTCGTTGCTCACGATATTAATCACAGGATTGTCTGGTCCAGAGTTGATTATTTACAGAACGACGTCATATAGCTGGACTATTGCTGAGTGCGACGTTAAATAACAAACAAACAAACTTTTCATTGCGTGCGTGTGTATAATACCACAAAACACCATCTTCCCGTCATCCACCTCTACCTGATTCAGTAGGTTCAAAAGCTGCCATTAAAGCAATCAGGAGTTATACAGTGATGGAGTGTACTGGTCTCATGGTCAGCTAACCTGCAACTACACAGAGGCCTTTTTGCACTGGAAATGTATAGGCCACTTTTGTTTTTTAAATATGTTTATTATTTCCTTTTGCGATTTGCGATACGGTTTTGAAGATACAATTTCATTTAAAGTTTTATTTAAAATCTGTTAAATAGTTCATAAATATCGATAACGGCTGTATAAGAGTTGGTTTAAAAAAGAAAAAGAAAGTATATTTATATCATGTCGGCGGAACAAAGTCCCTGTATTTCCTTTTATATTTCTTATTCATATGTTATTTTTTTATAGTCAGTGTATTCGTAAACCATGATATACAAAAAGCCTGGTCTTAATATCTCTATCAACTAGAAACATCTCCAGCGTATTTACATACAGCGTTTAAGCATCTGAATATTTTTGTGTGCAACTTATATATCGTTTTGGCATCTATGCGTGATTCCACTCAACTGAGTGTGAGAGGAGTTCCCTCCCTTGATGTGTAATGCATCATAAACGAAGAGTGGACGCTTCAGAACGGTGAACAAATGAAATGATTCGAAAAAAACATATCAAATGTTGAATGAGACATACAGTGGCAGATATATTGCTACTACTGTAATAAATATGATAAAAAAATCATCAAAACCAGAACCTCTATTCAATTTCAAGGCTGAGGTGAATTGTCTAATCACCCAATCAGTGTGGAGGCTTACATGTCTTCAGCAATTGCGAACGAAACCTTAGTAGGGGCAGCATATACCTCGGAAATGAACTTAGACGAGCAGTTCCGAATGGATAAAATTAATGAACGCACTACGTTGTGGACATTTTCGTTTCTGAGCGCCATGATATCAACAATTAAACTGGTATACTATCAACGGCACAAAGGCACATGTCCTGACTTCTGAATCGGGGGCAGAGGTTAAAAAGAAGCTCTGACTTAAAACTGATCGTGTGAGAAATCTTTAATGGAGTGGGTGGGTTTTGACGTTTGAGAGGTATAATGTGATGATGTGTTGAGTTGTGAAGAAGGTGTGGGGAGTTACGATGAAGAGGTTTTTGAGGTATAGTGAATTTTATGTGTTGAAGTGTTGAGTTGTGATGATCTGTTGAGTTGTGATGAAGTGTTGTGTTGTGATGAAGTGTTGAGTTGTGATGAAGTGTTGAGTTATGATGAAGTGTTGGGTTGTGATGAAGTGTTGTGTTGTCATGAAGTGTTGAGTTTTGATGAAGTGTTGAGTTGTGATGAAGTGTTGAGTTATGATGAAGTGTTGAGTTGTGATGAAGTGTTGTGTTGTCATGAAGTGTTGTGTTGTGATGAAGTGTTGAGTTGTGATGAAGTGTTGAGTTGTGATGAAGTGTTGAGTTGTGATGATGTGTTGTGTTGTGATGATGTGTTGTGGTGTGTTGTGATGATGTGTTGTGTTGTGATGAAGTGCTGAGTTGTGATGAAGAGGTATGTTGCGGTGTGGATGTGATGATATAAAAATGAGTGAGTGTGGTTTTTCGCCGCTTTTAGCAACATTCCAGCAATATCACGACGGAGGACACCACAAATGGGCTTCACACATTGTACTCATTGTACCCGGGTGTTCAGCGTGACGAGCGAACGCTTTAACCACTAGGCTACCCGACCGTCCGTAAAGTGTTGAGATGTGATGGAGTAGAGGGTTGCGGGTATTGTGGGTAGGATGAGATGAAGCGTTAAGTTGTGGTGAGGTGCAGGGTTACAGTGGAGATCTACACTGAGGTTCAGTTGGTGGGATGAGGTAAAGTGTTGAGTTGTGATGAATAGGGGTGTTGGGATGTAGCGGGTGGGATGTTAGTGATACGTGCAAACCCTGGTTCACACAGGACCAGATTTAATATCAGACAACACTGGAGTGATATTTCTACCACTATTGAGCATGCATTACACACTTACACACACACATGTCAATACTAGATATTACACATACAAAGTTTGATATCAACCACTATAGCCATTATGTGTCATTTGATGGCCACAGCGCAAATTTTAAATGTGATCCATTTTCAGGGCCACGTTTGAATGTCTCTCACATCAGTGAGTGAGTGAGTATGGTTTTACGCCGCTTTTAGCAATATTCCAGCAATATCACGGCGGGGGACTCCAGAAATGGGCTTCACACATTGTACCTATGTCGGGAATCGAACCCGGGTCTTCGGCGTGACGAGCGAACGCTTTAACCACTAGGCTACCCGACCGCCCCCTCTCACATCAGACGTATGCTGTGAAGACATACGTTGAATACAGAGATCTATTTGAATGAATTGTGAGTGTGATCTTCGAGAACGACTCGTTAACCCTGTTCTGTTTGTTTAACTGCGCACTCAGCAATATTCCAGCTGTTTGGCTGTCTGCTTTTGTAATCCCTGTGATGTTATAATGCCGTTGCGGAACTCACCAGGATAACTGTAGCAGGTGCGCCTGTCACCAACACTGGATGCAAAATTCACAGATCCAGAACACCGCACAGAGCGCTTGAGAACCACAGACCGGACACAACATACGTCAAGATATCCTGAAATCAGCCACCTTACAATCCTGCTGAAACTACAAGTAAATTGAAGTCTAACATGGCGCAATGTCTGATTGCCGCATATACTTCTGAACCGCATTAAAGCGTGTCCGTGGAGCTCTCATTGGGCACATGTTCTCAAGAATCTATAGGCGTTGGGCTATTGATAATTCTCAAAGCGTGTTTGTTATTGGTAATGTACATTGTATAGACGGTTACGCCAGTAGTATTGAGGGACATTTCTTGAAACTGTTAGCGTGAAACATTTCTTTGTATGCTTTGTCGCGAGCATATGATGCTGCAACAGTTCAGTGCAACTGTTGCCGCCATTATGTTCCAACTCGTCTTTTCATGATCGGCACGTAGGGACCTGCTAGGTCATTGCCCTTTGAAATGTCCCTGGATGTTCATTTGATATAGGCTTCCTCAACAAGTTCCCATAGTATGGCAGTGTCAACTAAAGGGATGTGTCTGCATACATCCCAAGTAGAGGTTAGGTCAGTGTAAAGTAGAGGGATATGTCTGTATACAAGCCAAGTCGAGGTTATGACAGTGTAAAGTAAAGGGATATATCTGTATACACGCCAAGTAGATGCTACGGCAGTATGAACAAGAGGGATATGTCTGTAAACACGCCCGTAGAGGTTACGATAGTGTAAAATAGAGGGTTATGTCTGTATACACGCCAAGTAGAAGTTATGACAGTCTAAAGTAGAGGGGGTGTCTGTGTACATGCTAGTGGAAGTTATGACAGTCTAAAGTAGAGGGGGTGTCTGTGTACATGCTAGTGTAAGTTATGACAGTGTGAATTAGAGGGCTATGCCTGTATACACGCCGTGTAGAGGCTATGGCAGGTTTGAGTAGAGGGATATGTCTGTATACACGCTAAGTAGATAGATAGATAGATAGATAAATAGATAGATAGATAGATAGATAGATAGATAGATAGATAGATAGATATTCTTTATTTCCTCCAATTGAATTGAGATTACAATATGCAGATATAATTATGTTACATGTTAAATATGAATTGGGGGTATATTTACACATGTGCATAAACATACAAGTTTTTTTTAGCAGGTATCGCCATTTCCTTATAAAGCGGCTTACATTAATTATTACTTACTATGACAGTGTGAAGTAGAGGGGGGTTGTCTCTATGCACCCCAGTAGAGGTTATGACAGTGTAAAGTAAAGGGGGTGTCTGTATACACGCCAGAAGAGGTTATGATAGTGTAAAGTAGAGGGATATGCCTGTATACACCCCAGTAGAGGTTATGACAGTGTAATGTAGAGAGGGGTGTCTGTATACACGCCAGTAGAGGTTATGACAGTGTAAAGTAAAGGGATATGTCTGTATACACGCAAGTAGAGGTTATGATAGTGTAAAGTAAAGGGATATGTCTTTATACACGCCAGTAGAGGTCATGACAGTGTAAAGTAGAGGGATATGCCTGCATACACGCAAGTAGAGGTTATGATAGTGTAAAGTAAAGGGAGATGTCTGTATACACGACAGAAGGGGTTATGACAGTGTAAAGTGGAGGGATATGTCTGTATACACGCAAGTAGAGGTTATGATCGTGTAAAGTAGAGGGGGTGTCTGTATACACCCAAGTAGAGGTTATGACAGTGTAAAGTAGAGGGATATGTCTGTATACACGCAAGTAGAGGTTATGATCGTGTAAAGTAGAGGGATATGTCTGTATACACGCAAATAGAGGTTATGATAGTGTGAAGTAGAGGGGGTGTCTGTATACACCCAAGTAGAGGTTATGACAGTGTAAAGTAGAGGGGGTGTCTGCATACACCCGAGTAGAGGTTATGATAGTGTAATGTAGAGGGGGGTGTCTGTATACACGCCAGTAGAGGTTATGATCTTGTAAAGTAGAGGGATATGTCTGTATACACGCAAATAGAGGGTATGATAGTGTGAAGTAGAGGGGGTGTCTGTATACACCCAAGTAGAGGTTATGATAGTGTGAAGTAGAGGGGGTGTCTGTATACACCCAAGTAGAGGTTATGACAGTGTAAAGTAGAGGGATATGTCTGTATACACCCCAGTAGAGGTTATGATAGTGTAAAGTAGAGGGATATGTCTGTATACACGTAAATAGAGGTTATGATAGCGTGAAGTAGAGGGGGTGTCTGTATACACCCAAGTAGAGGTTATGACAGTGTAAAGTAGAGGGGGTGTCTGTATACACCCAAGTAGAGGTAATGATAGTGTAAAGTAGAGGGGGGTGTCTGCATACACCCGAGTAGAGGTTATGATAGTGTGATGTAGAGGGATATGCCTGTATACACGCAAGTAGAGGTTATGATAGTGTAAAGTAGAGGGGGTGTCTGTATACACGCCAGTAGAGGTTATGATCGTGTAAAGTAGAGGGATATGCCTGTATACACGCAAGTAGAGGTTATGATAGTGTAAAGTAGAGGGGGTGTCTGTATACACGCAAGTAGAGGTTATGATAGTGTAATGTAGAGGGGGGTGTCTGTATACACGCCAGGAGAGGTTATGATAGTGTAAAGTAGAGGGATATGCCTGTATACACCCGAGTAGAGGTTATGATCGTGTAAAGTAGAGGGGGTGTCTGCATACACGCAAGTAGAGGTAATGATAGTGTAATGTAGAGGGGGGTGTCTGTATACACCCCAGTAGAGGTTATGATAGTGTAAAGTAGAGGGGGTGTCTGCATACACGCAAGTAGAGGTTATGATAGTGTTATAAAGAGGGGGGTGTCTGTATACACCCCAGTAGAGGTTATGATCGTGTAAAGTAGAGGGATATGTCTGTATACACGCAAATAGAGGTTATGATAGTGTGAAGTAGAGGGGGTGTCTGTATACACCCAAGTAGAGGTTATGACAGTGTAAAGTAGAGGGGGTGTCTGTATACACCCTAGTAGAGGTTATGATCATGTAAAGTAGAGGGGGTGTCTGTATACACCCTAGTAGAGGTTATGATAGTGTAAAGTAGAGGGATATGTCTGTATACACCCGAGTAGAGGTTATGATAGTGTAAAGTAGAGGGATATGTCTGTATACACCCGAGTAGAGGTTATTATAGTGTAATGTAGAGGGGGGTGTCTGTATACACGCCAGTAGAGGTTATGATCGTGTAAAGTAGAGGGATATGCCTGTATACACCCGAGTAGAGGTTATGATCGTGTAAAGTAGAGGGGGTGTCTGCATACACGCAAGTAGAGGTAATGATAGTGTAATGTAGAGGGGGGGTGTCTGTATACACCCCAGTAGAGGTTATGATAGTGTAAAGTAGAGGGGGTGTCTGCATACACGCAAGTAGAGGTTATGATAGTGTAATAAAGAGGGGGGTGTCTGTATACACCCCAGTAGAGGTTATGATAGTGTAAAGTAGAGGGGGTGTCTGCATACACGCAAGTAGAGGTTATGACAGTGTGAAGTAGAGGGATGTGTCTGTTCTCAAGCCAGTCGAGGTTATGATCGTGTAAAGTAAAGGGATGTGTCTGTATACAAGCCAAGTAGAGGTTATGGTAGTATAAACTAGAGGGATATGTCATTCGGCATGCCAGTAGAGGTTATTACAGCGTAAAGTAAGGAATATGTCAGAGGATATAGAATAGAGGGTATGGCAGTACATGGTGTCGGAGCTATGTTAGTAATGGGTTTGGGGGTATGTCAGTGCATTGTTTTGGAGCTTTGTTAGTTAATGGAATAGGTGTTATGTCAGTGCACTGTATAGGAGCTATGTCAGGGAATGGAATTAGGGTATGACAGTGCACTGTATAGGAGCTATGTCCGGGAATGGAATTAGGGTATGTCAGTGCACTCTATAGGAGCTATGTCAGGGAATGGAATTAGGGTATGACAGTGCACTGTATAGGAGCCATGTCAGGGAATGGAATTAGGGTATGTCAGTGCACTCTATAGGAGCTATGTCAGGGAATGGAATTAGGGTATGACAGTGCACTGTGTAGGAGCCATGTCAGAGAATGGAATTAGGGTATGTCAGTGCATTGTTTTGGAGCTTTGTTAGTTAATGGAATAGGTGTTATGTCAGTGCACTGTATAGGAGCTATGTCAGGGAATGGAATTAGGGTATGACAGTGCACTCTATAGGAGCTATGTCAGGGAATGGAATTAGGGTATGACAGTGCACTGTGTAGGAGCCATGTCAGAGAATGGAATTAGGGTATGTCAGTACACTGTATAGGAGCCATGTCAGAGAATGGAATTCGGTCATGACAGTGCACTGTATAGGAGCTATGCTATAAGTTCAAACTGGGAATTGCATCGGATATCATTTTTTCACTGATTCGTCAAATTTGGAAATGTCCTTCAAATGTCTTCCATAAATTATTTTGAAAGCTTTACTGGGGCCTTGAATGTTGTAACCTTGATAACAAATCTTCTGAGCAAGATTTTTATGACTCTCTCTGAATCGCTCGTTCCCCTTTGAAGCCCCATGTTCATGCATGTTGTGTTCACGTGAGCAAGCGCTGTACAGTGCAGGCCACTCAATGTCACCTCTAAACGCACGTCAGCTCAGATGTCAATAAACTTCTCTTGTTATTCAACTGATTTTATTGAACAAAGTCCCTTTTACCCAACAACAACACACACACTGACTATCAGAGAATGGACTGTCTGGGGATCTCTGAATCTTTCCTTTCACTCAGATTTTAATCTCTCGGTTAGCGCAAGAGAGCCAGTGTTTTGTTTATTAAACAAGCAAAACAGAAATTTGCTCCAGACACCCGACAATAATTTATCCACGTGACTGCTTCGTGTTGAGTGCGTGCGCTGTTCAATGAGGAAGGTTGATTGTCGTGATTCATAGCTTCTGTCTGAAACCTGCTCGTTACAGCTGGGTCATATATCCGGGTCACAGGTAGCTGCTCTTGCAAACAAAGCAAACTGAGACAGTCAACGCTCGAACTGGTGACATCGACGGGGACTGGTGACGTTTGTTTCTTGTTTATTGCCGGTATCTTCACTGTATGATTGGCTCTCGTCGTGAATTCAACTCCTGAACCGATCCGCTTAAATTATGACATGAATTCTAGTCCTTACTGTCCCTTCCCTTCACTACTCTAGTTTCAAGTACACAAACTTTATACATACATCCCACACTACATATACTTATAAACAGACCCGTGAAGATCCGGGACAGAGTAGGTCTTCAGCAACCCATGCTTGCCGTGAGAGGCGACTACGCTTGTCGTAAGAGGCGACTAATGGGATCGGGTGGTCAGGCTCACTGACTTGGTTGATGCACGTCATCGTATCCCAAATGCGTGGATCGATGCTCATGATGTCAATCACTGGATTGTCTGGTCCAGACTCGATTATTTACAGACCGCCGTTATATAGCTGGAATTTTGCTGAGTGCGGCGTTAAACAACATGAAACCGAAACTCTGGCCCATGGATACTAGTATTCCATAGATAGTCCCTTTAGACTCAGGGATATTCTATAAAATGTACCTCTGTCCAAGTGTCTTTTTGTAGACCCTCACCAAGGGTGAAACACAATTTACATAAAGACATGTGCGGAATGATGTCAACATCAACAACAAATGTTATCTTAATATATCAGTGGTTTCAGCTTGCAACAGACACACAGACAGACAGACACACAGACAGTTTATTCAATAATTTAGGCATCTAGGCCCATAGTACAATGCAGATTGGATATTAACATTTGTCACGTGATGTACATGATTAGATTTTAAAACTAATTACACATTCCTCATTTTAAAGACATGTTTTTATAATACAACAGCATGGATCATATCAGGATTTTCAGAGTTTAGCAGATTTATCATTAACTGACGGTCTTTAAAATACCTTGCAACATGGGGAGAAATTTATACCTGAAAAGGGAATACGTTTCACATATAATAAAGACATGGTATTGATCTAGATCTTCTACTTCTCGGATGAACAGATCGTACAAATAGAGCTCGCAATATCACCGTCTTTGGATCTGCGACATACATTTACATTAAAATTATGAAATGAAATTCTAAGTTTACAATAAGCTCTTGTTAAACTTTTTATCATTTAAACAAGTTAAATATCTTGTAACAATTATTTTACTTTGCTGTAATTGCAACCCTCGTATCTGTAGTCAAAAGGCGCTGATAAACCACAATGCTTTGAAGAATCCTCTTTTTCGGGTACTTGTACGCCTGCAGGAGATATAGTCGGTATAAAAGTAAGATAAAGCACTCCCCCTTGGGCTTTTATAAGATTTAAAACCCTCTCGTTGGAATCATACCTCGGGGCTGACGCATCCCGATGTTATCCCCCGGATGAGGGCTTCAAATCTCGAAACAATCAACGGACGTCCTTTCATAATGACAAATTTGTAGGCCAAATTTGTTGCGCAAAATAGTGGATAAAATGGGTAAGTGAGTGAGTTGGGTTAAACGCCGCTTTTAACAGTATTCCAGCTATATCACGGCGTGTCAGCGTAATGTGGGAGGAAAGCCCGAAGTGATGCAGGTCTCGGACGTTTACCACTTCGGTGAAACCCACGAGCACGGGTATGGTGCTGACACACCTAGTAACCTAATCGGGGCGAACCGTGATTCGAAGCCACAATCATAGGTTTCTGGCGTGCCCAAGGGACGCAACTATGCACAGCGTCCCTTAGACGATTGGGCCACCCGTGCCCCCGGATAAAAGGGGAATATAAATGGTTGTTATTATACATGTTGTTGTAAGTAATCTAAACAAATAGTAAACGGCCGGGTGAGCTGAAACAAAAAGTATGTATATAGGTAACGTCAATAGAATACGTTCCTCCTAAACAGATCGCGAACACCTAGTGTCATCACTGATTTCCACTGTTCCAATCATTTAATTTTCACCACTATTTTCCCTTTTACGCTTCATGGAATCTGGTAGATACTCAAGACTGAAAATAATCTGGCATTGACGTTTTATTCCCCATAAAATACTCAACAGATATGCTGGAGAAAAACAACTTTAAAATTGTATTTCAGTTGTCAACTACTGGGTCGGAGGCTCCATTAAACCATGTATCTGAACAAACGCTTTAACATCATCTTTATTTCGAAGTACAGTAAACTACGGTTATAACGAACTCGAAGGGAACACACATTTTAGTTCGTAATAACCGTAGTTCGTTATAACCATATATACAGCATTTATACAACAAATGGTCGGGACTAAACAATGAGTTCGTCATATCGGTCAGTTCGTTATAAGCGTGTTCGTTATAAACGCAGTTTACTGTAGTCCTATCTGCAGAAAACGTAATTGTATCCACTCCCGCATTGTAATGTGACCGGATTATTACACAACAGATATTTGCGAAAGTGAGTCATTTCAACAGCTGCCATCTGCAGGGGACCGGACGTTGACAGTACCCATTGTTCGGTGAATAGTTGGCAACTCGGCGAGGATATCCGTGTTAGAGTCGGTCCGAAGTACAACCAACACTGGTTGTGTGTCATTGTGTTCGACGGCGTGTGACGTTGCTAATAATATAACTGGTTTATCTGGCCTAATAATTATTTAAGAGTGAGTGAGTGAGTTGGGTTTAACGCCGCTTTTAACATTATTCCAGTTATATCGCGGCGTGTCAGCTTAATGTGGGAGGAAAGCCCGAAGTGATGCAGGTCTCAGACGTTTACCACTTCGGTGAAACCCACGAGCACGGGTATGGTGCTGACAAACCTAGAAACATAATCGGGGTGAACCGGAATTCGAACCCACAATCATAGGTTTCTGGCGTGTCCAGGGGACGCAACTCTGCACAACGAATCGCGGACGACTGGGGCACCCGTGCCCCCTTAATTATTTAAGAAGCAAAGTCTTGTAGTAGGATTATTGTTGAGTGTGGCTTTAAACATCAACAGGAAACGAATATGTGAACCGCCGTACATGCACAAGTGTTTCATGCATTTATTGTTGTTTTTTTAAAAACAATATGTCTAACTCTGTATTGTATTCAACGTAAATTTTTGAATGAATATTACACTATCCCGCCATGTCTCTTATGTTGGCGTTCACGTGGTATTAAAGTGCGCTAGGAAAAGTTAATTTGATATCTGCACTTGGGAGACAAACTCAAGTTGAAAAGTCCTTTGAAAATGGAAATCTTTGTATGTTGTCATAAGCAACGAGGAAACGTCGCCAGACAATGGGACCAACTACGCATTTTTTGGTGAAATATGCAGGATATTGAACTTAACTACCAGTATATCATAAACATAGCATGGACACTTACAACTGACAGGTATGCATCGCAGGGATAACTACTGGTATTTTGCGATGGTAGCACTGAAAAATGAATGGTGAAAATTGTTTAGCAGACATGGCTAGGTCAAATGTCACGTCGTACAAAGTTGCGCAATTAAATTCTTTAAACATCTATTTGTTGTTTTTTATTTGTTTGTATGTTTGTTGTTTAAGGCCGCACTCGGCAATAGTCCAGCTATATGACGGCGTTCTGCAACAGATCGAGTCTGGACCAGACAATCACTTGATTGACATCATGAGCATCGATCTACGCAACTGGGATACGATGACATGAATCAGCGAGCCGAACAACAAGCAAAGTCACCTTTTACTGCAAGCATGGGTTGCTGAGGGCATATTCTACCCCGCATCTTCACGGGTCGATATGTGTTGAACTTGCTCATTGATTGTATACCATCTGTCACAGATACCAGTTCCACAGGGCGTGAGGACTTCTCAAACTCTAGTTATTTAAAACTTCATTTTGAAAAAGATATTCGCCTCTTCGTCCATTGTAGAAAGGCAGCTTTTGAATATATGGTGTACAACTTTCCAAACTTAGGTGAGCTACAAGTCAGCGAAACATACATAAAATATTGTTCAGTCGTATTGTGAATCGCGGAAGCGGCTTGAGTTATTGGTGTCATGTGTTTGGGGTGAGGTGAAATGGGGTTTAACCACGCGTCCAAGATTATTGCACTTATATAGCCACGTGCATGCATGCATACGTGTGTGTGTGTGCGTGCGTGTGTGTGTGTGTGTGTGTGTGCGTGCGTGCGTGCGTGCGTGCGTGTGTGTGGCTGCTTGTACTAGTTCGGGCTGATGCCGATTTGTAGTGCTGAGATACAATGCCGCAGGTTAACATGAATACCCCACTCAGACACAGTATACTGACTTCGAGCAGACCAGTCTTTCTTATGGCCCATTAATACCGAGCGTTAGACAGGGTAACAACAAGTTCCATCTTGAAATGTCTTTTGTAATGACGCGGCCGGGGATCGAACACCGGACCTTCCCTCTCCGGGCGGGCGCTCTACCACTAGACAACGGAGGCGGTCATCATGTGTTTGAAGTATACTTTAAGGTTGAAATTACTTTTAATAAGTTAATTCATAATACGCCAAATTACATTCACCGAGTAAATACTCATGGTGCTACATTATTGTTACCCGCGGTGCTAGTGTGCACTCGATTTTCAGCTCTCAGCTCCCTGGGGAGTATAAAACCCAAGCTGCCTGTGAGGCGCTGGAAGGTTCGTAGTCATTTACCTCAGCACGATGCTTTTGCTTGTAGGTTTTACAAAAGTGGTGAACCTTTTAATCCTGCATCACGTCGTGCTTTCCTCCCACATGGAGCTGACACACCGTCATGAAACTCAAATGCTGTTCAAAGCTGCGTTCTGCCAAACTATTAAAGGGCAATATTAAACATAATCACCTTTTTTCCTGAATAGTGACACGTTGTAGTTAAGCGGTATTGTTTAAAGTGCAAGGTCGAAAGTCCGTAATCTCACTCGATTTCAAACATCTGATCGCGAGTGCCAGCGATGGGGCAGGATACCTTCACCTGGTACCATCACCATGTGATAGTGATACACACCTGTATTTGAAATAGTTGGAATGTACCATCGATTTTGCTTGTAGCAGATATTTTGTAATAAATGTGGAAAGGGTTATTATATTATTAGTAGGATTTACAGATAAAAATAAAGAATGCAGCAAAGAGGGTTTGGGTGATCCTGACACAGTCAGGCTGGTTAGGCTCATCATCAGCTCGAGGCCCTTGCCACCTCTACACGCAGCCCAGACAGCGAATGGGACTTCTCCCAGGAAGCGCTGCCTAGTCAAACCCACCCAGAACTTTTGGGAGAATGTGAAGACTCCCAAACACTGCAGCCGTCTGCATTACCCAGATTGTCACAAGGGATGTATTCCGTGAAGCAAACCCGGGTACTCTCCCAATGTCAGTCAACAGATTGGGAGGTACCAAACCTAAGGCACCGAGAACAATGGGGAGTCGGACAACATAGTACTCGGGATGCAAGCGTGACATTTCGAAAGCGAGGTCCGCATATTTGCAAAAAAATTCCTGAATCTTGTCAATCACATGGATGTCAAAAGGGACAGAAACTTCAATAATATAAATGATTTCATAGGATTTATCCAAAAGGACAAGATCAGGTTTGTTACGTCTGAGGCTGTATTCCAAAGAATTTTGTATTTATCATTTTCCATGACGCCCTCTACATATTCTGGGTCGTACTGTGGATTGACCTCTGTGACAAAACCACAAGCATGGCGAAGACGGTAATAAAATGATCGAGCCACTCCATCATGTCGCCTAAGATACTGTGTTTGTGACAAAGCTGGGCATCCACCGACAATGTGTTGGACAGTCTCATTAAATACATTACATAATCTACATTTCATATATACATTTTGATAGCAAAGTCACACATTGACGGTTTCGAGTGGGAAGTGACTGGCCCTGAGCAGCAAACAGAAAACCTTCTGTTTCACATTTCAGGCAAGCCGACCTCATCCAAGCGAAGGATATTATTATTATTAGTAGTAGTAGTAGTAGCAGTAGTAGTAGTAGTAGTAGTAGTAGTAGTAGTAGTAGTAGTATAGACCAAGGATAACAGTTATGAACATACATTTATTGAAATTAACAAAAGAATCCGTATTATGACATAGTTTATCGGTCCTTGCAATTGATGGAATATGGCTGAGAAAGTCCGAGTGAGTGTTGACGTCCGGAACATACGGAGTGTGATACAGTTAATCTTGGACTAATTGAAATGACGGAGTATGATAAGGGCCCTATATTCTCCAATTGAGCTTGAACCCAACTGAACTTAGGAAATGGCATTATGGTGAATTTGACATACGTTGTCGTTAGGAACAGTTCGCTTGCGACAGAGAAGTGTAAAACGTGATGCCCCCACTTATCAATGAGACAGTGCTGTCAGACAATAAAAGGTCAGTCTGCATACTCTATTACAAGTGACATATGGGGCACACAGTGGATTTCTCTATAGACGACCTGCGTAAACTGTATCATACCCCGTCCTTCCAATTACCTTCTAGGTAAACTGTATCATACCACGACCTTTCAATTAACTTCAAGGAAAAGTGTATCATACCAATACCTTTCAATTAACTTCAAGGTAAACTGTATCATACCCCGTCCTTCCAATTACCTTCAAGGTAAACTGTATCATACCCCGTCCTTCCAATTACCTTCTAGGTAACCTGTATCATACCACGACCTTTCAATTAACTTCAAGGTAAACTGTACCATACCCCGTCCTTCAATTACCTTCAAGGTAAACTGTATCATACCCCGTCCTTCCAATTACCTTCAAGGAAAACCGTATCATACCACGACCTTTCAATTAACTTCAAAGTAAACTGTATCATACCCCGTCCTTCCAATTACCTTCAAAGTAAACTGTATCATACCCCGTCCTTCCAATTACCTTCTAGGTAAACTGTATCATACCACGACCTTTCAATTAACTTCAGGGAAAAGTGTACCATACCACGACCTTTCAATTAACTTCAAAGTAAACTGTATCATACCCCGTCCTTCCAATTATCTTCAAGGTAAATTGTATCATACCCCGTCCTTCCAATTACCTTCTAGGTAAACTGTATCATACCACGACCTTTCAATTAACTTCAAGAAAACTGTATCATATTACGACCTTTCAATTAACTTCAAGGTAAACTGTACCATACCCCGTCCTTCACTTACCTTCAAGGTAAACTTTATCATACCCCGTCCTTCCAATTACCTTCAAGGTAAACTGTATCATACCCCGTCCTTCCAATTAACCTCAAAGTAAACTGTATCCTACCCTGTCCTTTCAATTACCTTTAAGATAAATTGTATCACACACCCTCCTTCAAAGAAAACTGTATCATACCCCGTCCTTCACTTACCTTCAAAGTAAACTGTATCCTACCCCGTCCTTCCAATTACCTTCAAAGTAAACTGTATCATACCCCGTCCTTCCAATTACCTTCTAGGTAAACTGTATCATACCACGACCTTTCAATTAACTTCAGGGAAAAGTGTACCATACCACGACCTTTCAATTAACTTCAAAGTAAACTGTATCATACCCCGTCCTTCCAATTATCTTCAAGGTAAATTGTATCATACCCCGTCCTTCCAATTACCTTCTAGGTAAACTGTATCATACCACGACCTTTCAATTAACTTCAAGAAAACTGTATCATATTACGACCTTTCAATTAACTTCAAGGTAAACTGTACCATACCCCGTCCTTCACTTACCTTCAAGGTAAACTTTATCATACCCCGTCCTTCCAATTACCTTCAAGGTAAACTGTATCATACCCCGTCCTTCCAATTAACCTCAAAGTAAACTGTATCCTACCCTGTCCTTTCAATTACCTTTAAGATAAATTGTATCACACACCCTCCTTCAAAGAAAACTGTATCATACCCCGTCCTTCACTTACCTTCAAAGTAAACTGTATCCTACCCCGTCCTTCCAATTAACTTCAAGAAAACTGTATCATATTACGACCTTTCAATTAACTTCAAGAAAACTGTATCATATTACGACCTTTCAATTAACTTCAAGGTAAACTGTACCATACCCCGTCCTTCACTTACCTTCAAGGTAAACTTTATCATACCCCGTCCTTCCAATTACCTTCAAGGTAAACTGTATCATACCCCGTCCTTCCAATTAACCTCAAAGTAAACTGTATCCTACCCTGTCCTTTCAATTACCTTTAAGATAAATTGTATCACACACCCTCCTTCAAAGAAAACTGTATCATACCCCGTCCTTCACTTACCTTCAAAGTAAACTGTATCCTACCCCGTCCTTCCAATTACCTTCAAGGTAAACTGTATCATACCCCATCCTTCCAATTACCTTCAGTGTAAACTGTATCCTACCCCGTCCTTCCAATTAACCTCAAAGTAAACTGTATCCTACCCCGTCCTTCCAATTACCTTCAGTGTAAACTGTATCCTACCCCGTCCTTCCAATTACCTTCAGTGTAAACTGTATCCTACCCCGTCCTTCCAATTACCTTCTAGGTAAACTGTATCATACCCCATCCTTCCAATTACCTTCAGTGTAAACTGTATCCTACCCCGTCCTTCCAATTACCTTCTAGGTAAACTGTATCCTACCCCGTCCTTCCAATTACCTTCAGTGTAAACTGTATCCTACCCCGTCCTTCCAATTACCTTCTAGGTAAACTGTATCATACCCCATCCTTCCAATTACCTTCAGTGTAAACTGTATCCTACCCCGTCCTTCCAATTACCTTCTAGGTAAACTGTATCCTACCCCGTCCTTCCAATTACCTTCAGTGTAAACTGTATCCTACCCCGTCCTTCCAATTACCTTCAGTGTAAACTGTATCCTACCCCGTCCTTCCAATTAACTTCAAGGTAAACTGTATCATACCCCATCCTTCCAATTACCTTCAGTGTAAACTGTATCCTACCCCGTCCTTCCAATTACCTTCAAGGTAAACTGTATCATACCCCATCCTTCCAATTACCTTCAGTGTAAACTGTATCCTACCCCGTCCTTCCAATTACCTTCAAGGTAAACTGTATCATACCCCGTCCTTCCAATTACCTTCAGTGTAAACTGTATCCTACCCCGTCCTTCCAATTACCTTCAGTGTAAACTGTATCCTACCCCGTCCTTCCAATTACCTTCAAGGTAAACTGTATCATACCCCGTCCTTCCAATTACCTTCAGTGTAAACTGTATCCTACCCCGTCCTTCCAATTACCTTCTAGGTAAACTGTATCATAACACGACCTTTCAAGTAACTTCAAGGAAAAGTGTATCATACCCCGTCCTTCCAATTACCTTCAAGGTAAACTGTATCATACCCCGTCCTTCCAATTACCTTCAAGGTAAACTGTATCATACCCCGTCCTTCCAATTAACTTCAAAGTAAACTGTATCATACCACGACCTTTCAATTACCTTCAAGGTAAACTGTATCCTACCCCGTCCTTTCAATTACCTTTAAGATAAACTGTATAATACCACGACCTTTCAATTACCTTTAAGATAAACTGTATCATACCCCGTCCTTCCAATTACCTTCAAGGAAAACTGTATCATACCCCGTCCTTCCAATTACCTTCAAGGTAAACTGTATCATACCCCGTCCTTCCAATTACCTTCAAGGAAAACCGTATCATACTACGACCTTTCAATTAACTTCAAAGTAAACTATATCATACCCCGTCCTTCCAATTACCTTTAAGATAAATTGTATCACACACCCTCCTTCAAAAAAAACTGTATCATATCCCGTCCTTCCAATTACCTTCAAAGTAAACTGTATCCTACCCCGTCCTTTCAATTACCTTTAAGATAAACTGTATCACACCACGACCATCAATTACCTTTAAGATAAACTGTATCGCACCACGACCTTACAATTACCTTCTAGGTAAACTGTATCATACCACGACCTTTCAATTAACTTCAAGGAAAACTGTATCATACTACGACCTTTAAATTAACTTCAAGGTAAACTGTATCATACCCCGTCCTTCACTTACCTTCAAAGTAAACTTTATCATACCCCGTCCTTCCAATTAACCTCAAAGTAAACTGTATCATACCACGACCTTTCAATTACCTTCAAGGTAAACTGTATCCTACCACGACCTTTCAATTACCTTTAAGATAAATTGAATCACACACCCTCCTTCAAAGAAAACTGTATCATACCCCGTCCTTCCAATTACCTTCAAGGAAAACTGTATCACACCCCGTCCTTCCAATTACCTTCAAGATAAACTGTATCATACCTCGACCTTTCAATTAACTTCAAGGAAAACTGTATCATACCCCGTCCTTCCAATTTACTTCAAAGTAAACTGTATCATACCACGACCTTTCAATTAACTTCAAGGTAAACTGTATCATACCCCGTCCTTCCAATTACCTTCAAGGTAAACTTTATCATACCCCGTCCTTCCAATTACCTTCTAGGTAAACTGTATCATACCACGACCTTTCAAGTAACTTCAAGGAAAAGTGTATCATACCACGACCTTTCAATTAACTTCAAGGTAAACTGTATCATACCCCGTCCTTCCAATTACCTTCAGGGTAAACTGTATCATACCCCGTCCTTCCAATTACCTTCAAGGTAAATTGTATCATACCCCGTCCTTCCAATTTACTTCAAGGTAAACTGTATCATACCACGACCTTTCAATTACCTTCAAGGTAAACTGTATCCTACCCCGTCCTTTCAATTACCTTTAAGATAAACTGTATCATACCACGACCTTTCAATTACCTTTAAGATAAACTGTATCATACCCCGTCCTTCCAATTACCTTCAAGGTAAACTGTATCATACCCCGTCCTTCCAATTATCTTCAAGGTAAACTGTATCATACCCCGTCCTTCCAATTACCTTCAAGGTAAACTGTATCATACCCCGTCCTTCCAATTTACTTCAAAGTAAACTGTATCATACCACGACCTTTCAATTACCTTCAAGGTAAACTGTATCCTACCCCGTCCTTTCAATTACCTTTAAGATAAATTGTATCACACACCCTCCTTCAAAGAAAACTGTATCATATCCCGTTCTTCCAATTACCTTCAAAGTAAACTGTATCCTACCCCGTCCTTTCAATTACCTTTAAGATAAACTGTATCACACCACGACCTTTCAATTACCTTTAAGATAAACTGTATCATACCACGACCTTTCAATTACCTTTAAGATAAATTGTATCACACACCCTCCTTCAATGTAAACTGTATCATTAACCTCCTCATTTCAATTCAGCTCTCGCATGACTGACAATTAGAAAGTCCGAAGTGATACAGAATCTGCCATTGTGTCTGCCAAAGTTCACCCTGCCCGGCTTTTATTAAAGCAATAGTTACAATATCACCCAGAAACACTAGTTTCTCCGGATCGTATTATTAGAAGTTGGTTGGTTGGTTTGTTGTTTAACGCCGCACTCAGCAATATTCCAGCTGTATGACGGCGGTCTGTAAATAATCGAGTCCGAACCAGACAATCCAGTGATTGATATCATGAGCATCGGTCCTTGCAATGTGGGATCTATTCAACCCCATCTTCCCGAGGCAAGAGAGTTAACTGACTTTAAAATTCCAGTTTCCACCCTTGCCGAACTAGGTTGGAATTCCTGGGCTCGATCGTAGCGCCACCAGTGGCTATTACGAGTTATGTCCTTTCTATGCCTCTCCTATTGACCAATCAGATTCCACCTCTCGTATCACTTGCCTTTGCTTCAAACAAAACGGTTGCGCCCAGTCAAGACGATCTGATTGAAAATCAAGATATATATTGTGATAAAACGAGTCTTACATAGCGAAGTGCATCAAATCACGTGAGCACCTTGATTAAAAACATGAAAAGATTTAGAAAATATCTGTTGACAACAAGTTAGCGGTGCACATGCTTTGCAAATCCTGCAGTCGACCGAAATATGCATGACACTTTACGAACCGGATTTCGATTTCGGTGCGCGATTTTGATTGGACTATGCTTAGACTCGCTAGTCCAGCCGAAATGTAACTCCACAATATCAGCCTTGTTCGGCAAGGGTGGAAACTGGACTTTTTTAGTCAGTTAACTCACTTACCTCGGGAAGATCTTCACGGGTGTATTATTAGAAGTACACAGAAGTATACATTATCATACATTGTACCTAGTCCTTACAATTACCTTCACGTTCAACTGTAACACATCCAGTCATTTCAATTAGATTTAAGTTAAACAGTATCATATCTCGTCCCTTTTATCAGCTTCGCCGTAAACAGTTTTAAAGGTAAACATTGAGTATTTGGCATAATCTACTACTACTTTGGCAGGCATAAAGGAAAGATTTAATCCACATCTCCACATAACAAATACCATTTTGAAAGAACTAATTCCTCTAAACGTAAATTCAAGATCGTTTCAAGATTATTTTTTATTATTTTCACGAGCTATAGGATATCAACTTCCAGTGCGACGATATGGTTGGCTGATCATGAATGCTCAAAATGCAATTATAAATGTATGGATCACCAAATCTTACCATAAAAATATATATATTCGTGATTCCTCCTACCATGTGCTGATGGCAGTTCAATACACGGAGTGTCTATTTATAGACACTGTTTCAAACGGAGATGCGCTGAAGGGAGTCACGGGGAATCCCCTTTGCGAAAGTAGTTCCGGTTTCTACGAGTTCTGCCTTGTTTACCGTTAATGAGTATAACAAGCCATTGTGATTCTACATACACCAATCAGAATCGCGGAAAATAAGATCATAGTCACAGTTAATTATAATATCAATAGTTAAGGGAGTGCTGACATGCCTGCACGTTGAGTAAATGCGTGTTTGATGTTCCGCGTTTCCGAAGTCGATAACCCGCCCGGGAGTGAACCGGAAGCAGTGTTCTGAGCAAACATATATAATCCTTTCAACACGGGATATTATTACGCACAATGTACCAGCTGTGTGTTTATTGAACAGCTATATCTGAAGCAGGTGAGTACTACAAGCATGTGTACCAGATGTAGATCGTGTAGTATGTATTTATCATACATAACGTATTGCTGTTTTGGCATATCTAGGTTATATTTATCATGCTACATATTTATGATAACCTGCTACAGTGACGAGAGAAGCCATGCACGACGGCGATACGCAGTGTAGCGTTGAGACTCCATGTTACATGCCCCCCTTGATTGAATACCTGGCAGGTCGCTATGAATAGATGTCACCTGTCACAGAGGGACCCGGGATGCATTGTGTATGGTAAAGGTATAGGAAAAGTGTTAATATAATAGGAAATGTATAATGAAAGGGACGTGTGTATTGTAATCCCGGTCGTTACTGTAATAGTAGTTCCATATGATCTAAGTATTTGCTTCTATATGAGATGGTATCGTGAGGTATGGACTCACTGGCTTTGCTGACCTAGATCAGTCGACGTCCATGTCAAAATCAAGGACATGTAAACACAACTAGAATTTAGGTTAACGCTTGACTGCGACAGGCGCAATAGCTGGAGAGGCCTTTCAGTGGCTAAGGTAACTGTTGGCGTATGTTTACTTTGAATTTGTCATGAGCGTTTAAACATGTAATGAGTGTATTTTAACATTCAACATTTCTAGAGTGTGTTGATGTGAACCCCGTAATGTATTTAAATGCTTTAAAATTATTTCGGAGTTTCGGAATTTTACCTTTTCATTTTTCGTTGGAGAATCATGTTGAACCATTATCTGCTCCGTCATTTATAACCTGTTTATATTATCTTCCAACATTTGACATTTTCTTATCTATGATATGCAAAACATCCACTATCGCGTTGATATTGTATCTCAACACGAGACGTATTCAGTATAGAAATACATGGTGTAGCTACTTTACTTTCTTACCGGACCGAGCAGCGAACTTTACACGTCGCAAGGCCTGTGCAATGAGAAAACTTAACAGTTTCTTGTAGAGAAGGAACTCCGTCACAATGACCAATTGATAGCGTATCTACTGTGATGTAGCTACGTTGACATTGCCGTTATACATCTAGTACATACAGTGCAGCAAGTACCAGACATCGTAAGGTGGACAGAGTGCTTATTGTAGATATCAAGGGTTGTCCAAGATTTGAGTTGCTCACCCACAGCTTCAGACTTCTTCATGCAAGGACATTCTAAATATATATTTAACCATCCCATCTTGATATAAATATAAACTGCTTGGCTTAAGAAAGTATACACCCATGTTTGATGGTGGCTAACACTGTAACAAACACAAATGGTTATTCCATGGCGATGTATCTGGTACGGTTATCAGAGTTGGGTTTTGGACCTGAAGTTTGCTGTGTTTCGGCGACTGTTTTCGGCTTAATAATGTTTTGATATCTTTTGCAATTTTTTATCAAATCCAATTTTCAAGTGTATACTTTCCATCGCCCAGTAGTTTAGTTTTGGGCTTATAACGCTTCTTCGCGGATATTATAAGCTCATTTTATACAGGTAATTCGGTGTCCACATTCCATTTCACTCAGTGTCACTTCTGGCATACACGGGTCGTGGCCTCAAGGGAAATACATGTAACCGTTGTTCGTTACACGGTGAAACACTGGTCGACCTACACCTGGGCCTTGTTAGTCATACTTAATCCTTGAATACGATTCTCTCTCTAAAGTCTTCGCTTGAGGGAACTACATGCCCTGGGCTACCATGACTAGTCCAACGTCGGTAAAATGCGTCGGATGACTTCATACGATCTTCCCACCTTCCTGTAGACGAGTGAGTTTGGTTTAACAACAGGACCCCAGTCACTTGTATATCCCGGCGTGTCGGCATTATGTGAGAGGAGTGAGTTTTGTTTTAGGCCGCTCCGTGTGTGGCCCATTATGACGGGTGACCCTGAGAACGTACATGTCCTGTGATCCTTCGCACTCGGTTTTAGACGACACTCTCGCGAACTTTCCAATCAAAGGCACGGCACTTCTCCGACCATTTCCTCGTTATGCTAACCAGGGTTAATTTTTCTAATTTTAAAGCAGCAAACGCTCTACAATTGTTAAAAGTAATCCATTACGAGCAATAGATTTACCCATATAAATTTGTATCTCATCTATTCCGAACAGCTGATTAAATAAACATTACCTTGATAAAATACTTGATAACTGGACCCTTAATATTCTCATCTCTGTTCTTTTGAACTTTCCTTCCATTTCAGTTGTCACAAAAATCATTCCTACCATGTCAGTATATCGCTATCGTGAGTGAGTGAGTGAGGATGGTTTTACTTCGCTTTTAGCAATATTCTAGCAAAGTCAAAACGGGGGACACCAGAAATGGGCTTTACATTGTACTCATATTGGGAAGCGAACCCATATCTTTGGCGTGACAAGCGAACGTTTTAACCATTAGGCTACCCTACCGCCCTATATCCCCATAGAAACCCGAGATCAAGTACAGACTGTTTGATAAGACGATCCTGTATTACATCCCCGCTTGTTATTTTAGTTTCTGCTCATTGTAGCTCCTTCACCCTAATGACCACAGGCATCCTAGTGACCATTTCAATGTGTCAGAGTTGTCACAGATACTGATTCCTGAGGACAAGAGCCTAAATTACATCCCTGATTTTACAGCAGGGTCATGACATGTGAGTGGTCTCTCTGTCCTGTTAAAACCTTACCAGTGTAACCAGTATTGTTATGTGGAAACGTTCACTCACCCTAAGGACTAAAATAAGCCATCCGTGTGACCAGATCATTGCGCCCGCATTGTTACGGACACGAATTCTTATCCCCATCCTTAGTTCATCCCTGTGATCACGTGACACCTATTGTCTTGTTTCCGTACGGAGATATAATATTATATATCAAGAATATAAATTGTATTATGCGAGCCTTGTGCGAGTAATATATATATATTGTTATATATATATATAGTTATATATATATATATGTGCTACGTGAGATATAGAAGGTGAGGTGAAATTGGGTTTAACGTCGCGTCCAAGATTATTGCACTTATATAGCGACGTGCATGCACGTGTATGTGTGTGTGTGGCTGCTTGTACCAGTCCGGACTGATGCCGATTTATAGTGCTAGCTCACTGAGATACCATGCCGCAGTTTAACATGAATACCTCACTCAGACACAGTATACTGACTCCGAGCCGACCAGTCCTTGTTTTAGCCCCTTAATGCCGAGCGCCAGACAGGGTAACAACAAGTACAATCTTTTAACGTCTTTTTGTATGACGCGGCCCGGGATCGAACCCTGGACCTTCCGCTCTCCGGGCGGACGCTCTACCACAAGACCACGGAGGCGGTCGAGATATAGAAACACACAAGGGTAAATATAAATAAATACCAATAACAATATATACGACAATCCAATAAACAATCTATGTAAGTTCACAATAAATAAATGTGAACTTACATAGACTGTTTATTGGGTGAGCGGGCACATCATTAATGTTAGGAGCTCGAACGCTATCCCTGCTAGATGTCCTAGTTTGCATATTTATCGGATCGTGATATCAAGTTTATCAGACTGGTGTATCGCATCTATACCACTATCTGTCGTATGATAACAACTTTTATCATACTAATATTTTCCTTCTCATGGGAGGTAGGGTAGCCTAGTTGTTACAGCGTTCGCTCGTCACCCGCTGCATACACCCAGACAAGAAGCAGATAACAAGTGTAATAGATAACACATTGAAATATCATCGTCGGCAATGGTTAACAACAATTGGAACAAATTATGTACAGTGTATATGCACCTTATTAAGCATAGCAGGAATCACTTATATAGTACATCCATTTGATAAACAACAACAAACTGTATATAACAGTCATCCAATCTGTGTCTTGCTGACACTGAATCGTGACACATGACCTTTAAGGTCGTCCCCGAAGAGCTTTGACGTATTTAATACGAACTCACATATAAGGTGAGGTGAATTTGGGTTTAAAGTCGCGTCCAAGATTATTGCACTTATATAGCGACGTGCATGTACGTGTATGTGTTTGTGTGGCTGCTTGTACTAGTCCGGACTGATGCCGATTTATAGTGCTCGCTCACTGAGATACCATGCCGCAGTTTAACGTGAATACCCCACTCAGACACAGTATACTGACTCCGAGCCGACCAGTCCTTGTTTTAGCCCCTTAATGCCGAGCGCCAGACAGGGTAACAACAAGTACCATATTTTAACGTCTTTTGGTATGACGCTGCCGGGGATCGAACCCCGGACCTCCCGCTCTCCGGGCGGACGCTCTACCGCTAGACCACGGAGGCGGTCTCACATATACGGTTTTAAAAATACTACAAATGATCCCATATCATTTGACTGGCTAACCAAGGAATTATTGTTAAGTTTATGCTTCATAAACCGAAAACATATTTGTCTGTTTCCTGATTGGCTGTAAATAAAGTGGGCGGAGCTTGTGATGCATTATTGAACTGAAGGATGTCACTGATTTCATAGCGTTGTCTGCAGTACTTTTGTTTTACTGATTCAATAAGCAGTCTGTGAAGTTGTTATTGTTGTCTATGGTATTACTGAGAATTGACTTTAATTTTATTTTTGCGTTTCCACGGATTTACACATTGTGCACACCGACTTTTACATTTGTAACTCAATAAATGAAAAAAATAAATCTTAATAAACGTGCAGAAAATGAATCCAATAGAATAGCCGACGATATGCATACTTTCATGTGAGATTGTGTATATATACTCTTTAAAAAAAGAAGCGCACAGGTAGTATGTTGGTGGCCTGATATTCGACAAACGGTGCGTCAAAACGCAGCCATTGTCGATTTGCAATGTCTTAAAAGGCATTGTTTTCACACTTGTTCAAAAATGTCATGGAGGAAAACATTAAAGCAAAATGTACGTGCACGTTATGGCATTCATAACTCGTGGTAGTGGCTATATAAAAGCAAGCATAAGTCAATAATTTGTCATTCAATTATCAACATTTTTCAAGCTCGAAAGTGTCGAGACTCAGCGCTGCCGATCGGAACATCGCCATAGGAGTATCCAAAGAGGGGAATCGCTGTCTTCTGTTGCACACCACTTCAACGTCTACCACAGCACCATTTGCCGCCTTTGTGACCGACACAAAGAGCTCAATTCCACTGCCGTCCGCGATTCGACCAAGAGTTACCACCCCGGTTCAGGATCGCTACATTCGACTGTTCTACCTACGTCATCGCAATGTCACAGACTGCAGGACGCATCCCTGGTTTGAGGAGGATATCGGACCAGATTGTCAGGAACCATCTTCGCGCGGCTGGAATCCGACCCAGAGGACCAGTTATCGTCCCTGTTTTGCAACAGTGACGCTTGCGTTGGTGCCATACCTTACAACCTTGGAATTTAAGAAACTGGAGACGAGTGTGGTTTAGCGATGAATCACGATTTCTTCTTCACCGGCGAGATGGAAGACAACGTGTTTATCGTCGTCGAAATTAACGTTTTGCCCCACATTGTGTACGTGAATTCGAAACATGGTGTGTGTGTGTGTGGGAGGGGGGGGGGGGGGGGGGGGGGGGGGGAGGCATATCCTTTACCACGAGATTTGACTTTGTTGTGGTCCAGGGAAATTTGACAGCAAACCGCTACATGAATCAAATTCTTCAACCTCACCTTCTTCCAACCATTGACCGCCAGAGGGAGTTGTTTCAACGGGACAACGCCCTACCGCACACAGCTCGTGTCACGCTAGACTAGCCTCATAATGCCAACATCAACGTTTTGCCCTAGCCGTCGAGATCTCCAGATCTCAAACCAATCGAACACCTGTGGGTTGAACTCGATCGACGTGTACGTCAACGTCAGATCACGCCGCAGACACACCCATAACTGGCCAACACGTTACAAGCGGAATGGCGCAGAATTCCATTGGACAGAATTCATACACTTATCAAGTCAGTGCCGAGGAGATGCAGAGCCGTGATTGCTGCCCGGGGTGGTCACACGAGACACTGAGTTCGGCGCAACCTTGTGGCCTTATGTGACATGACAATGAACAGTTGTCAAAGCCTTTGTACAACGACAATATGTGACTATCGAGCATCAAAATTCCATATTTGTATCTATGTATCTTGTGATATTAAATGAAATATATCGATTTTATTAGGTACAATAAATTTACTAAAAATCTACCTGTGCGTTTCGATTTTTGAAGAGTGTAAAATATACCTCAACGTTTGCTTTGTCGTGGTGCTATTCGTGATTATGCCAAGTGTTCCTACTTTAAAACCCTGGCAACCATTACCATGACTGTCTCTCATTTCGGTTCTATTGTGATTGTTGACAAATGAATGATAAATCAGTATTAAGAAACCCTCGACAGCGTTGACAAGATGGACAACAGCCAGTTGATAATTTTGAAATTGCAATGTTTCTATTGTGAACTGAAACACGAGGAGATGTGTCCATTCTTCAAATAGGTAAGGGTCACAAGTGACAGAGGCTTAAGGTTCGCTAAGTAGAGTTGAGTCCTTTGGGCGCACCAGAAACTTGTGACTATGGGTTTCAATCCCGGTTCGCCCCGATTATGTTTCTAGGTTTGTCAGCACCATACCCCTGCTTCACTTTGGGATTTCCTCCCACATTAAGCTGACATGCCATGATATAACTGGAATAATGTTAACAACGGCGTTAAACCCAACTCACTCACTCACTCACTCAAATGGGTTAATTAGCCATAGATCACCATGTTTAAAGATGTATCCTGCGTTAAATTCTATTACATCCAAACTAAAAGATGTACACAATCACCATTTAGCCATACTGATGTATTAGTTGAAACGCATAATCAATTGGTTGCCAGGTGACCACTTAACAGAAGTATGAGTTACGAGGACGATCCTGAGGGTTCTCGGTTAAAGTTCTGGACAAGAGACTTCAGGACTTCGCCTCTTCCAGCAGCTTGGAAGACAGAACGCCCCAAAGTTCCCCCTGGTCAGGAGTGGACAGACCCCAACTTCGATAAACCGGCGATAATAAAAGTTGATGCAAGTGCGCATCAAATCGAATGGAAGAGATCATACGTGAGTATTCCCTGCGCCATCTATCCATTAACCCGTACACCAGGATAACACCATCTCCATCATGTAGTATGGAGGGTGGGCGGGGTGAGCGGGGTGGGCGGGTGGATTGCAACAACAGACGCTTTAACCACTAGTCTCCGGAGACCATCTCTAGGCTTTGAAAACGCAAATATATACTATTTTAGCGCAATCATGTATTTTTATTTGATCTAGACACTGTTCATTGACATACAAAATTGGGTACAAGCTATGACAATGCCCGCTTCTAATAATATAGTTAAATACATATTTTACTATGGTATGTCTTCCAATAAAGGACATATAGGAGACTGGGAACAGAATAGGAAAAAAATTCATTTATACAAATCATGTACTTTAAGTGATATATATTGTCACAGAGAGACAAATGTGTTCGTTCATTATTAGCACGAGAATGGTTCCATATATAAGTAATTGTATGCTTAAAATGTCACCAACACTATTAGACAAGGCTGTAAGCATACATGTGGTTACATCGTTTTGATACAGAATGCTAGTCACAAAATGATAAAAGTACTTACTAAGCTATTCTGCTCCGAATGTCAGTATCACAAGTGAAGGCTTAAACACAGACTTAATTAATGCTTGTCTGACAGCTGAATCAATCTACTTGTTCCGTTTTATAATCGATATCAGGTGACATATATATATCAAGGATGTCCGCTATATAAACAGTGTAGCTGTCAGTTACTTTTCACAGAGTAATCAAGTGTTGTATGCCATTCTGACATTTCAACAACATATTATAACGGTATCATTTTCCTGTTTGGGTAACGCTCTGTGGCTAGAAAAACGTCGAATGTGACTTAAACATTTACTCACGTACATGTATAACCATTTGATGTTTCCGTGTTGTGTTCTACAAGGAGATTGTGGAGGACCCAGTGCTCTTTGCTGGGGGTGCTGACAAGGGAGATATCAACCAAGGAACTTTTGGAACATGCTGGTTCTTGTCAATGTTGACAAATCTTGCCGAAAGACCAAAACTTCTCAAAAAGGTATCTCGTGATGTTTACTTGCATTCTTGAGCACTTTATACACTATAAATAACCGATAGGAATACTTCAGAGAAACTTCGTTTTACCAAAGGTTATAGCAACTGCTGGCGAGTTATTCGGAGTCTAACACAAGTGTACTGATAATGTGCCATTGCGCCATGACCGTATTTAAAAAATAAACGAAGAGTGGGGGTTGTTTATCGTACAATAAACCAGTAGGGGCACAGCCCCGAGTGGTTTATTCACCCTGCAGTTTTTTATTGTACGATAAACAAAGACCACGATTCGTACATTTCTTATATGAGATATAAGCATCATGTACAGCATCTTTCAGGATGTTAGTGAAATGTACACGCTTTAAAAATAATTAGATGGTTTTTTTAATAATAATGACTCCCTGAATTTAATCCGACTTCGTCAATGTCGGACAAGTCCATTTTATGAACAGGTGGGTCAAGTTTTGAATTGTCCTGATCTTCTCACAATTTTCACGGCGATTATGTGTACCTTTTCCCCTAATACATATTGCTATATCTCGTCCACTTTCGGAAGCGATCGTTCGGCTATGGTACTTTTCTGTGTTGCCAAGCTACATCTATGGGCAGCAACTCACACTTCCCTCTCAAAAATAACGTCGTCCAATCTATAACGTCATCAAGTTGCGAGCGCATGTTCGCATCTCCAGAAATGACGTCAAAATAGCACAATGTTCTTCGTTTCTCATTGTTCTTTGCGATTATCGCGAAGCTCTCCTTTATATTCACATAACCCCAAACGACATATCGACATACTGGCGAGTACGAGGGTTCCCTGTATTGTGTTATATATGTGTTTTAATATATGATGTACATATCAGACAATACCTTGTTCTAAGATGAAAGTAAGATGTCATCAAAGTAAAAGGCCCCTGGCTGCCCCATCAACTATAGGCTTCTGTCAATTTTGGTTTTGGACATGTAGAGCAGTTCCAATTTTAAATTCAGATTTCTCATGGGTTTACGATAAGTATAATTACTTGATAAATTACTTATCTGTTTTATGATAATCAATCACCTTATTACTGATTAAAATTGGTCGATTCACTTATCTTCTATTCTGCGTTTTTAATGAAATGTGTCGAATAAAAGATTTGGGCAGGGCAACTTTAAGAATGAATGGCGTACAAAAGTTTTCAAAGTAAGAAATATGAGTGTCAAAATGTGTACACGACATCCAGAGAAAGTCTTTTTTCAAAGTAACGAGTGATGATTGCAAGTGATTACGTCTTTTAATCGGTGCTGTTTTGCATACAAATCACAGATGGCGACGACACAGTGACTGTATGTTAACGTCTAGATGTTTGACACTCTTGGTTATACATCTACATTTGGGACCGCCTCCGTGGTCTTGTGGTAGAGCGTTCGACAGGAGAGCGGAAAGTCCGGGAAAGTCCCCGGCCGCTTCATACCAAAAGACGTTAAAATATGGTACTTGTTGTTACCCTGTCTGGCGCTCAGCATTAAGGGCTAAAACAAGGACTTTTCAGCTCTGGGTCAATATACTGTGTCTGAGTGGGGTATTCATGTTAAACTGCGGTATGGTTTATCAGAAATGGCTAGCACTATAAATCGGCATCAGTCGCTATATAAGGGCAATAATCTTGGACGCGACGTTAAACCCAATTTCACCTCACCTCATCTCATCTACATTTGACTATTTGAAAACAAAATGTGTCATATATACTAACAGGTCGTTAATGTCATCCATTTTCAGGTGATTGACAATGACGCCTTCAAACCTAAGACGGACGGAATCTTTCACTGTCGGCTGTGGAGGTTCGGGGAATGGGTAGACGTTTATAATGATGACATCTTGCCAGTAGAAAAAGGAACAAATGAGTTGTTTGGAGCTCAATCAAAATCAGGAACTAATGAAATGTGGGTTTCACTTATGGAGAAGGCGCTAGCAGGGTAAGTTAAAGACTTGTATTATATCAATTGTATTTGAAGAAGTTGTTGATGGGCATTTAGGAGTTGGAAGAACATGAAGACATGGATATGGATAACAGTGAGTGAGTGGTGAGATTGTTTTTACGCCGCTTTTAGCAATATTCCAGCAATATCACGGCGGGGGTCACCAGAAATGGGCTTCACATATTGTACCCATGTCGGGAATCGAACCCGGGTCTTCGGCATGACGAGCGAACACTTTTAACCACTAGGCTACCCGGCCGCCCCGGATATGGATAACAATTTGTTTCTTGTTGTAACGATGTGTCAGGGCTACTTCTTGTTTCTCTATCAGTTGAATACTGAGTACGTATCTCTCTCTCTCTCTCTCTCTCTCTCTCTCTCTCTCTCTCTCTCTCTCTCTCTCTCTCTCTCTCTCTCTCTCAGTACAGTAAACTCCTAACTCTCAGGCACAATATAGTAATAATTAAATAAGTGGAGTAAGATTAAACACAGCTTTAATTGGCTAGCGCTTTCAAGTGTTACACTTGTGTGAACGGGCACTTCATGTCCTATATTCAGTTATGGCCTGATGAGACGAGTTATTTAAATATATATATATATACAATCTTCCACTTATTTAAATATTAATATATATATATATATATATATATATATATATATATATATATATATATATATATATATATATATAGTCAGTATTCAACTGATAAAGAAACACGAAGTATATATGTGTGTGTGTTAAACGAGGTGGGGTTGATGTACAAAGATAAAAATACAACGAGGAAGCCAATGGTATTAAGTTACCCTCGAAAGTCGTTTTCGCGACACCGGATGTCATCACTGAATTTCAGTGATCCATTCATAATGTTTCCGTCGCTGTTTTGCGCCCAATGGAATGTGTTTCGTCGGATAGTCGAGCATGACGTTTGTTCTCCAGCGTTAACGTTTCATTTCTACAAACAATAAACAAGTTGTTGTCGATAAAAGTTTCATGTCTCATGTATTTGAAGAATGTATAGCCAAAGCATGACCGTCAACGCCAAGCATTCCCATCCCACGATATGAAATGGAAGGTCCTTTGTTGTTTAACGCCGCACTCAGCAATATTCAAGCTATATGACGGCGGTCTGTAAATAATCGAGTCTGGACCAGACAATCCATTGATTAATATCATGATCATCGATCCACGTTATTGGGATCGATGACATGCACCAACCAAGTCAGCGAGCCTGACCACCCGATCCCTTTAGTCGCCTTTTACGACAAGCACAGTCACCCTTTACGGCAAGCATGGGTTGCTGAAGACCTATTCTACCCCGGAATCTTCACGGCACGATATAAAATTGAAGGTCCTTTACTGTTCACCGTCAAGGCCCTTTTCCCAGGACACAGATGCTCACCGTTCTGTGATTGGTGAAACAGCTGAATTTGCACGGCTGAATCCACGTGAAAAGATGTGTATTAAATATATGGAGGGTAAATTCACCCTTTATAGGCTCGCTTTAATTTGTGTGTCGCTTTAACTGGTCACATGTCTTTTGGAATAGATGTCACGACTCGTACAGCGTTGCTGAAGGGGGCATGCCAAGTGACGCCTACCTCGCCCTGACTGGCGGCGTGCCTGAGACAGTTATCATGGAGTACACCAGTAAAAACACACTGTTTAAACGAATTGTCAATGCGCTGAAGTGTGGAGCCTTTGTGACCTGTTCCTCGAAATCTGTAAGTTTGTTGTTTCTACGTGTTGACTTAATAAAGACAATATCCTTTTTGTATCCACTCGATTCGTATGGTTTAATTTCTGAAAGTCAAAATGGATGAATACCAACTTGTGATAATTTCCCCCAACGATGACTCGAAACATCAAAAATGTACATTTTAGAAATATATATATATATATACATATATATATATATACATATACATATATATATATATATACATACATACATACATATATATGTATATGTATATGTATATGTATATATATATATATATATATATATATATATATATATATATATATATTTATCGTGTACCAGCGAGTATATGTCAAGTGCAATCTTTAAATTTTCTTGCCTAATGTGAATGGTAAGATGTTTGCTGTTCAGCTGCTATAAGTATCTTTATTTTCATAAGTCATTTTTTCCAAAGAATCGAATCTTCACATTATGATTATTTGAGGAAATTATATATCTATTTATCGTGCATCAGCATGTATATGCCAAATGCAATCATAAAATACTCTTACTTAATGAGAACGATGAGGAGAAATCATAATCCCTAGGCATGATGCCTCCGTCGTAAAACGTGTTTTGATTATTTCAGGGCACGACACCACCCGACGGCATTATTCCGGGCCATGCCTACACCGTGATAAGAGCAAAAGAGGTAACTTCATCTGTAGCTGATTATTGACGTTGGTGATGTTGACATAAAACGTATTCTGAAGTGGTACTGAAAAACTTGATCCAGTGGTCTTTTGACTTGTCTGGTTGAATGTCATCGTACCCCGATGGCGTGGACCACTGTTCCTGCTCATACCCCTGGTTGTCTGGTCCAGACTTGATTACCGGCTGTCTTATATATACATGGCATAAAACAACACTCACTCGCTTTACTCTGTTGCCATGCCATCACTTTCATCTGTTCACCTTCTCCCAGTAAATGTGGTAGTATTTGTAATGGTCTACGTTCGTTTACAGTTCGTTTATTGTTTAGTCCTTTGGTTATTCGTGCCACTGATTTACCATAACTGGTGACTTAAATCCAACGGAGACCAAGTGTACATGTTCGTGTACAGCAGGGGGCACGGGTGGCCCAGTCGTCTAAGGCGCCGCGATTCGCTGTGCAGAGTTGCGTCCCTTGGGCACTACAGAAACCTATGATTGAGGGTTCGAATCCCGGTTCGCCCGAATTATGTTTCTAGGTTTGTCAGCACCATACCCGTGCTCATGGGTTTCAACGAAGTGGTAAACGTCTGAGACCTGCATCACTTCGGGCTTTCCTCCCACATTAAACTGACACGCCGTGATGTAACTGGAATATTGTTAAAAGCTGCGTTAAACCCAAATCCCTCACTCGTGTACAGCAACAGTCTCCCTATATTACCTAGTAGGCGAACGTAAAATATCTTGAAACTACTACAACCAGGCATTTGAGTGAGTGAGTGAGTGAGTGAGTATGGTTTTACGCCGCTTTTAGCAATATTCCAGCAATATCACGGCGGGGGACACCAGAAATGGGCTTCACACATTGTACCCATGTCGGGAATCGAACCCGGGTCTTCGGCGTGACGAGCGAACGCTTTAACCACTAGGCTACCCGACCGCCCCACCAGGCATTTGAAGCATACTCATTTTGTATTACTGGTCCCTCCGGACACATTGTGAGAAAGACTCTCTCTCTAACTTTGCTATTTTATTAAAGGTGACGAAAAAGAACGGGAAGCGGGCTTTCCTCTTGAGGATGAGAAACCCATGGGGATCCGATGAATGGACAGGAAAGTGGAGTGACAAGTTAGTATAATAATGATTTGATTGGACCGAATTCGAATTGGTACCTCGTCATATTCTTGTTTCTATTGAGCCCTGGAAATGCGATTAAATACAATAAATGGTTATGTTTCTGGGTTATGTCATCACGATTGTCGTGCTCGTGGGTTTCACTCAAGCGGTAAAAGTCTAAGACTTGCATCACTTCGGGCTACACTCACTCACTCACTCACTCACTCACTCACTCACTCACTCACTGAGATTACCCTTTCCGTTTAACATTTTAACGCTTTAGTCACAATAGGGGTGGTGGGGTAGCCTTGTGGATAAAGCGCTCGCTCGTCACGCCGTTGATGCCGGGTTCGATTCCCGACATGCGTACAATGTGTGAAGCCCATTTCTGGTGTCCCCCCGCCGTGATATTGTTGGAATATTGCTAAAAGTGACGTAAAACCATACTCACTCACTCACTCATTGTCACAGCTGGACACATGATTGGTTTTTATTAGTTTTATCAGTGACCATGTGCTGCAAGAATAACACAATTTGGTCAAAAGTATGAAAGTTAGACGATGTAAGGCACAAGACAAAGTTCTTTGGGGTATCCTTCTACTGTAACCAGAAACGGGCATGTATTTACATTGTTCTACAGTTTCCAACTGTCATACTGATCTTGATTCAAGTACCTATTATTTACACCTGGTTGCTATGGTTTCCAGGAGTCCTAATTGGAAGAAGTTAACGGATGAGGACAGGAACCAGCTCTTGGAGGACAAAGAAGATGGCGAGTTCTGGATGGCTCTGAGAGATTTCCAAGTGATTTTCTTCATAACAACAGTGTGTTCTCTCACTCCCGACTTCGACATAAATGGAGAAGCGGAGCAGTTAAGTAAGTTTTAGTGAGTGAGTGAGTGTGTGTGATTGTATAAGTGTGTAAGTTGGTTTTAACACCGCTTCATATGTTTCTGGTATGATCAAGGGTCGCAACTCTGCACAGTGAATGGCGGCGCCTTAGACGAGTCGATTGAAGTTCAAAGACAAGCAGATTGTTAAAATGTGTTTTAAGTTGTTCCTGGTATTTACTCATTATCATCCTGATCATTATCCTATTGCACTTCATTATCACATTGTTCATTGTCTATATTTTTATTACCGTCCTCTTTTTAAACGGGCGGTCGGGTAGCCTAGTGGTTAAAGCGTTCACTTGTCACGCCGAAGACCCGGGTTCGATTCCCGACAATGTGTAATGCCCATTTCTGGTGTCCCCCGCCGTGATATTGCTGGAATATTGCTAAGAGCGGCGTGAACCATATTCACCCACTCACTCACTCACTCTTTTTAAACTTTCAAAGACTACGTGTTGAGGACTTTCGGGGAGTGGAAAGGAAGCTCTAGAGAAAATCAACCTGAAGCCGAGATACTCAAAGACAATCCCAGACTGGCATTCACAGTTCCTCATGAAGATGGCATTCCAGGTATTGCAGGGGAAATATACCAGTAAAATTAACTAAGGGTTTTTAAGGCATATGAAAATTAGATGAACGTTACGACGATTATTCAACAATTTGTGCAAAACAAGCTAATGATGACAAATGTGGTTAACTATAAAACGCCAACTCAGAAAACAACCGGTCTCAATTATCTGCCGAAACAGATTCCGTTTGGTTTAAACGGTTAATAGAGGTGAGAATTATGTCAATGGGGCACTGAAAAATGTCACCAGGACCCACTTGCACAAAGCGATCTTAGCGTTAAGATGATCGTAACTCCCATACTTTAACATAGGCTTACAATAGTCTTAGCGCTAAGATCGCTTTGTGCAAGTGGGCCCAGGTGTTCGTGAAAAGGGTAGTCATGACCTGCCCTACCGGTAGCACCTGCCAATCACACATTTTGCAAAAAAAGGAATCTTTTAGAGTCGTGATGATGGTTAAGATTCAGCAGAGGGTACAACAAGGTGAAGGCCATCCTAGATGTTACCCACTGTGATATTACGTATGGGATAAATGTTCATAAATTCATGTCTCTGACTCAATCAACCCTAATAAATAACGTATTCCTTCATTTAAGGAACTGGATAAGACAATCAGCGAAATACAGTAAACTACGGTTATAACGAACACGCTTATAACGAACTGACGGATATAACGAACTTACTTTTTGGTCCCGACTACTTGCTGTAGTCATGCTGTATATGTACTTATAACGAATTACGGTTATAACGAACTAAAATTAGCAGTCCCTTTGAGTTCGTTATAACCGTAGTTTACTGTAGTTTGTTTAACAAAGAATGTATAGGTTGAGGATACATTTGTAATCTAAATATTAATGTTGAGGTCATCTCGTTGTTGGACATCAGTACTTTTAACCATGTCGAAATTGTGTGCACAAAAGTGAACCCAGGTTATGTTTGTTTGTTTGTTTGTTGTTGGTTAACTCAGCAATACTCCATCTAAATGACGGCGGTCTAAAAATAATCCAGTGATTGATATCACGAGCATAGATCAAGGCAATTGTGATACGATAATATCCGTCAACCTAGTCAGCAAGTCGACCACATGATCCCGTTAGTCGCATCTTACGGCATGCAGGTGAGGTGAGGTGAAATTGGGTTTAACGTCGCGTCCAAGATTATTGCACTTATATAGCGACGTGCATGCACGTGTATGTGTGTGTGTGGCTGCTTGTACTAGTCCGGACTGATGCCGATTTATAGTGCTAGCTCACTGAGATACCATGCCGCAGTTTAACATGAATACCCCACTCAGACACAGTATACTGACTCCGAGCCGACCAGTCCTTGTTTTAGCCCCTTAATGCCGAGCGCCAGACAGGGTAACAACAAGTACAATCTTTTAACGTCTTTTTGTATGACGCGGCCCGGGATCGAACCCTGGACCTTCCGCTCTCCGGGCGGACGCTCTACCACTAGACCACGGAGGCGGTCATTACGGCATGCAGCCAGGTTGGGACATTGTTTAGACCCGTGAAGATTCCGGGGTAGAATAAGTCTTCAGCAACCCCTCACTGGATTGTGTGGTCCAGGCTCGATTATTTTACAGACCGCCGTCATATAGCTGGAATATTGATGAGGGGCGTTTAACAACAAACCAACCAAAATATGACATTGTTTAATTATTTACAGTTTAATAGTTTAGTTATTTCTTCTGATTCACAGATCCCGTACCAGTCGTGGTACACATCATACAGCGAGCTGATCGCGGGGATGAAACGTATAACCTGAACTGCCATCTGTTCAAAGTAGGTGTACAATGATATTGGCAGCTTAAATAATAGAAGCGACAAAAAATTGTCCATATTGCCCCAATTATGTTTCTAGGTTTGTCAGCACCATACCCGTGCTCGTGGGTTTCAGCGAAGTGGTAAACGTCTGAGACCTGCATCACTTTGGGCTTTCCTCCCACATTAAGCTGATACGCCGCGATATAACTGGAATACTGTTAAAAGCGGCGTTAAACCCAACTCACTCACTCACTCACTCTAATGTTCCTGGACATCACACATGCGGAACATTGGGTACAACTTGTAAGTGGACTGGCATAGAGAGGAGCTAAAAAATCCAAGACTTCTGTCTCAAACAACGAATATTAGATGGTCAAAACGTAGATGCATTATAACTGTTTATTTACAGAGTAAGTGTCTTGACGACGAGTCGGTAGTCACCAGCATCAAGAGGGAGAAAGACGAGACACACTACGCTAGAATGAGGCAGCGCACGTTCCGTTTCGAACTCACGCCAGGTCGCTACATTTTGGTTCCATCGACAGGAGATCGCGAAGGAAACAGGGAGTTCCTGGCACGGCTGTATTCACCGTATCCACTGTCCGACTGCAGGTAACGTCATACAATAGGCTGTCCACATAGTATTGCTGCCCTTATGACTCCACGTTCTATCGATATCCTTATAACGTCACGTAGTATTGATGCCCTTATGACTCCACGTTCTATCGATATCCTTATAACGTCACGTAGTATTGCTGCCCTTATGACTCCACGTCCTATCGATATCCTTATAACGTCACGTAGTATTGCTGCCCTTATTACTCCAGTTCTTATGTCGTCACGTTGTATTGATGCCCCTATGTCTTCATGTTGTATTGATTCCCTTGTCTTCACGCTCTATTGATGCCCCTATGTCTTCACGTTGTATTGATGCCCCTATGTCTTCACGTTGTATTGACGCCCTTATGTATTCACGCTCTATTGATGCCCCTATGTCTTCACGTTGTATTGATGCCCCTATGTCTCCACGTTGTATTGACGCCCTTATGTCGTCACGTTGTATTGATGCCCTTATGTCTTCACGTTGTATTGATGCCCTTGTCTTCACGCTCTATTGATGCCCCTATGCCTTCACGTTGTATTGATGCCCCTATGTCTTCACGTTGTATTGACGCCCTTATGTCGAAACGTTGTATTGATGACCCTATGTCTTCACGTTGTATTGATGCCCTTGTCTTCACGCTGTATTGATGCCCCTGTGTCTTCACTTTGTATTGATGACCCTATGTCTTCACGTTGTATTGACGCCCTTATGTCGTCACGTTGTATTGATGCCCCTATGTCTTCACGTTGTATTGATGCCCTTGTCCTCACGCTGTATTTATGCCACTATGTCTTCACGTTGTATTGATGTCCTTGTCTTCACGCTCTATTGATGCCCCTGTGTCTTCACGTTGTATTGATGCCCCTATGTCTTCACGTTGTATTGACGCCCTTATGTCGTCACGTTGTATTGATGCCCCTATGTCTTCACGTTGTATTGATGCCCTTGTCTTCACGCTCTATTGAAGTCCCTATGTCTTCACGTTGTATTGATGCCCCCTGTCTTCACGTTGTATTGACGCCCTTATGTCGTCACGTTGTATTGATGCCCCTATGTCTTCACGTTGTAATTATGCCCTTGTCTTCACGCTGTATTGATGCCCCTATGTCTTCACGTTGTATTGACGCCCTTATGTCGTCACGTTGTATTGATGCCCCGATGTCTTCACGTTGTATTGATGCCGTTTTCTTCACGCTGTATTGATGCCCCTATGTCTTCACGTTGTATTGATGCCCTTGTCTACACGCTGTATTGATGCCCTTGTCTTCACGCTGTATTGATGCCCTTGTCTTCACGCTGTATTGATGCCCTTGTCTTCACGTTGTATTGATGCCTTTGTCTTCACGCTGTATTGATGCCCTTGTCTTCACGCTGTATTAATGCCCTTGTCTTCACGTTGTATTGATGCCCTTATGTCTTCATCTTATATTGAGGTCCTTATGTCTTCCCCTTATATTGATGCACTTATGTCTTCACCTTATATTGAGGTCCTTATGTCTTCACGTTGTATAGATGCCCTTATAACGTCACGTAGTATTGATGCCCTTATGACTCCACGTTCTATCGATATCCTTATAACGTCACGTAGTATTGCTGCCCTTATTACTCCAGTTCTTATGTCGTCACGTTGTATTGATGCCCCTATGTCTTCACGTTGTATTGATGCCCTTGTCTTCACGCTCTATTGATGCCCCTATGTCTTCACGTTGTATTGATGCCCCTATGTCTTCACGTTGTATTGACGCCCTTATGTCGTCACGTTGTATTGATGCCCCTATGTCTTCATGTTGTATTGATGCCCTTGTCTTCACGCTCTATTGATGCCCCTATGTCTTCACGTTGTATTGATGCCCCTATGTCTTCACGTTGTATTGACGCCCTTATGTCGTCACGTTGTATTGATGCCCCTATGTCTTCACGTTGTATTGATGCCCTTGTCTTCACGCTCTATTGATGCCCCTATGCCTTCACGTTGTATTGATGCCCCTATGTCTTCACGTTGTATTGATGCCCTTGTCTTCACGCTGTATTGATGCCCCTGTGTCTTCACGTTGTATTGACGCCCTTATGTCGTCACGTTGTATTGATGCCCCTATGTCTTCACGTTGTATTGATGCCGTTGTATTCACGCTGTATTGATGCCCCTATGTCTTCACGTTGTATTGATGCCCTTGTCTTCACGCTGTATTGATGCGTCTATGTCTTCACGTTGTACTGATGCCCCTATGTCTTCACGTTGTATTGATGCCCCTATGTCTTCACGTTGTATTGACGCCCTTATGTCGTCACGTTGTATTGATGCCCCTATGTCTTCACGTTGTATTGATGCCGTTGTCTTCACGCTGTATTGATGCCCCTATGTCTTCACGTTGTATTGACGCCCTTATGTCTTCACGTTGTATTGATGCCCTTGTCTACACGCTGTATTGATGCCCTTGTCTTCACGCTGTATTATTGCCTTGTCTTCACGCTGTATTGATGCCCTTGGCTTCACGTTGTATTGATGCCCTTGTCTTCACGCTGTATTGATGCCCTTGTCTTCACGCTGTATTGATGCCCTTGTCTTCACGTTGTATTGATGCCCTTATGTCTTCATCTTATATTGAGGTCCTTATGTCTTCCCCTTATATTGATGCACTTATGTCTTCACGTTGTATAGATGCCCTTATGTCTGTCAACCAGTTCAAATTATGTTGATAATACCACATATGTTTGATATGCTACTCATCTGAATACAAAAACTCGAAATTAGGTACTAATTCGTCTTAGCGTATTAAATAATAACAAAACTGTCTAACTTGTTGCTCACCTTTGACGAAAACCTGAATTTAGTACCACGTTTATGTCATGTCTTTACGTGTTCCTTTTCTGATACATTGTCGTAATCATATGTGTAGCCCATCATTTCCAACTGTGCCCACAATTAACCAAACAACTCGCAATCATCTTCTGTTCTTTCAGCCAAGTAGCGGACAACACAGACATAGTCGTGGAGCAGTAACAGCACCAACACTCATGGAGGAGGATGGATCTCACGTGTGTACATCTGACGTGGCTGCAGGAGATCCAGGAGGACAAGATGGCACAATGTCGCTAGGATGTTAGGGATCAACAAGTTGTTTTGGTCAAAAAGTATTTGTTCCAGTATACAGAAAATATAAGCTGCCTAAAGTTAGAGCAAAAAGATGAATTGTACGCTGGATGTCCTTAAAAATGTGTTAGAACTGAGATATGAGCAAGAACCATTTGGTATAGAAAACGCTCTGAAAGCGTGACATCTTTACTTTGTATTTGAACGAGCATGTCGCCTTCCGGCTGTTGGAATGATTTGTTTTTCACTTGTTTGTTTTTCTCTTTATTAATGCCATCGGCGATTTCATGCTTCAAATTGTATTAAGAAATACAGATATTACCACGCCACCGTAGCTATTAGCTAAACGAAGGTTTGCTGTCAACATAGATATAAGAATAGTGTATGGATAAATACTGAGGACTTAAAACTAATATATTCTAACGATCTCAACAACTTATGTCGTTGTATGGAAAAACGTACATGTCTAAGTCGTCTCCCTCTGTCTTGAAGTCCTAGAGTGGGAGAAGTGTATAAAGCTAAAGGTCAAATTTTTAAAATTAGGTGTAAAATTGTATAATATCGCAAAACATGGAATATATGTGTTAAGACCCACTGCCACAAACATAATGGCTATAAATAACTTTTTCATAATGGCTGCTTCAGTTGAGGTGAACCTCTTGTACAAATTCAGGCGACGTCATTCGCGGGCATAAACGTGTGTAGTTTTAGCGGTATTGGTCTAGTGGTTCCTCATGAGATGGTGTGTCATTGCCATAAAAAATCTCAATAAAACCATGAATGCACATGTTAAGAAATACTACGGTACCAAATGTCATTACATTTGAATACAATCGACAGTGGCGGAAATTGGACTGAATTTTGGATTCGAACCCCTTGAACCAAATTTATTCAGGTATTGGTGGGAACAATCGTTTGACACTTCAGTTTCACTGATCCAGTAGTAAACGAGAAGATGTTTATGACGAATGTTGCCTCGCACTACATATAGTGATCATTTCACCCCTCAACTGTCCGGTTTCTGGCTCTCTAAAGTTTTTGAGAAGATTTTTGAAACTATTTTCGTTAAATTACAAGGCCTTCTGGCAGTCATATTGAGATTCCAATTTTCTTAGTAACAAACATTTCAGCTGCAAAATGTGTCGACGTAAGAAATTAATACGTGTGTATATCCAATTATGGAACTGCTTCTATTTACTTTGCTTGCATAGGTTACCTTTATCTTAACATATTCCTTATGTTTGTATTTTTGTGGTATTCTTTCAGTTACGTTCGTGTGAGCGTCATCTGATATATGGATGTGCTGATTTGTCAATCTGCCAATTGTTATACAACAAACAAAATTCCATAAACAATTTCATTGAGTCCATTGTAGGATTCCGACTATATCATGAGCATGTGTTTATGAATCACTATCAAACAGTGATGATACCAGGTGTTTGCGAAAATGTAAAATGTTGACACCAAAGGCTGGAGCTACTGAACATTGCTCGACATTCAGATAAAGTTGACTTTTGTAACGATAAAGACATCCATCTTTTCTTACAATCTTAAGGAGCGTCTTAAGTCAGCAGATGCTCTATTATTATAAGCCCACCCCCATTGATATCATACTCCGCACAGTCCATTTCAATGAGCAATTGCAATAGATGTTAATTTGTGTAGCGGTGTAAAATGTCCAACGTCGTGTAGATATTCAGGTTGTCTTGTGTACCCCGAGCATGATGTGCCGCCCGGAGGACACGCCCGAAAGTTGACCATCGTTGTGTTTGTGATGTCAGAGCTGGTATTCCATGCCGTGTGTATTTGATGTTGTATTGTTTATATGCTGTGTATTTAAAGTTCCAGTTAACAGTGATGCCGATATTGTCCTTCCTTATCCCTAGCGCTGTTCCTTCAAGACACCACGGTCTCAAATATATGGAGAAATGAAAGGGTCACCCTTTAAGAAAATCAAGCGACCTTTGTAAGATTCCGTTCCTATTTAGAAAGCGCACACTACAATCATAATCATCTCATTGCATCATCGCTAGGAATTTGTGTGCATAAAAAAAACACTTCTAACTTGCCGAGAAGGCACGGGTGGCCTAAGGTTCAAAGTTGCGTCCCTTGGGCACACCAGGAACCAATACCAGTTCAGACAATACAGTTCAGTAGAAACATAATTGCTTGTCTGCTGACCTTCACCGCACTCGGCAACACTCTGGCCACACGAGGGCAGCCAGTAGACACTCCAGCGACAGACAATCCAGTGTGTGACACTGTAAGCAGCGACATCGAACTGACGCAGCTGGGGCAGTGATAGAACGGGTGTATGAAATCATATCTACGAAGGAATGTGATATTATTTTAATGTAATAACTATTCCCAAACAATTTCTTTCTTGAAACCGTTTTTACAAATTAAAGGCAATATATGCTCACAAGTTGTACAAGGTAAACGAATATTATGAACAACACGAAATGGCATTTGCCTAGGCTACATAAACAGTAATAACTAAAAATAGTCTAATTGGTAAGGAATATCATGAACAACATACATATTATTTTTGTTTGTTTTTTGTTTTGTTTAACGCCGCACTCAGCAATATTCCAGCTATATGACGGCGGTCTGTAAATAATCGAGTCTGGACCAGACAATCCAGTGATTAATATCATGAGCATCGATCCACGCAATTGGGACCGATGACATGCATCAACCAAGTCAGGGTGCCTGATAACCCGATCCCGTTAGTCGCCTCTTACGACAAGCATAGGGGCTTTTTACGGCTAACATGGGTTGTTGAAGACCTATTCTACCCCGGATCTTCACGGGTCACAGACACAGAAATAGCTACAAACGAGAATGATAAACTACACAAACTGTCATTGCAAAGGAATATAATGAACAATACACACTGAAATAGCTAAGCGAATATAATGCACTACAATTGTGTATTAAGATGATCATTTGACATGAAAAACACATAAACATTTCGTTGTTTTCCTCGGGGACAATAACATCAGTTATAAACATGTTCTGATCCTCCGGTTGTTCAATTGCGAGTATAAACGATTGGTTTGGCTGGTTTGTTGTTTAACGCCGCCGCACTCAGCAGTATGACGGCGGTCTGTAAATAATCGAGTCTGGACCAGACAAGACAGTGATTGATATCATGAGCATCGATCCGCGCAATTGGGATCGATGACATGCATCAACCAAGTCAGCGAGCCTGACCATCCGGTCCCGTTAGTGGCCTTTTACGACAAGCAGTCACCTTTTACGGCAAGCATGGGTTGCTGAAGACCTATTCTACCCCGGAATCTTCACGGGTCATGGCACCCAGGTCGTCCTAGGGGCAGGATGGGTACCTTGTGAACCTTGTCTACTTGCTGATTGTTTTCAAACGCAAAATAATCTACGAGTTATGTCCCTTTGTATTATTATTCACCACGACACCTACACACGTTATTTGTTAATGATATGGGGACAATATGACCAGCTGCTGAAATCTGACAACACGTCATTCCTTGAGACCTTGCATGTCGCCTGTAACGATAGAGACAACTTGACTGTAAAGATGTTTCAGTACACTGTAGAACGATTAAAATATGACAAAAACATTGAATTAATGCATTATTAAATTCATGATGTTAACTTTTGTTAATAAGTTTATAACAAATGTACCTGGTTGACCCAAACCTCACGACGTGTACATCCGAGCTGGAAACGGAAATGATTTCTCCGATGTTAAAAATAATTAATTTAAAATAGATCATATATTATGGATGATCTCTCTTCACGAATGTACAATGTAGCGGCACTTCGGTGTAGATTCTATTGGCAAGTGACTAATGATGTACAGATGGACACATTTTACTTGTTTGAAAAGACTGGACAGGGTGAGAACACCCGTACAAGGAACTCCCTGTTGGTTGCCACTCCAGTTGCGGAGGGCTGGAGAATGTACCTGCCTGGTGGCAGGGTGTACCGGAACACACGCTGGAGTTCAGCAGCGTGTGTCGGCTTTCGCTCAATGTCAGGAATACGTCTGCCATTCGCCTGTAATAAAGACCATGCTTTTGATTGTGACATATATTGGAACATCGTGTTTGTTGCGTTGATAATTTAGCAATATCCTAAGTTCAAAGCCAGAAAATCTGTCTTCAGTTTTATAACAGGTTTGTGCAATGTGATAAATTAATAATAAAGGTGATGTTTATGTTCATATACATATAGGGGCGGTCGGGTAAAACGTTCGTTTATCACGCCGAAGACCCGGGTTCGATTCCTGACATGGGTACAATGTGTGAAGCCCATTTCTGGTCCCCCCCCCCCCCCCCCCCCCCCCCCCCCGTGATATTGCTGGGATCTTGCTAGAAGCGGCGTAAAACCATACTCACTCATATACATATAGTGTTTGAGTCTAATATCAGTTTTACTCGACATTAAACGAGGACTATGTTAAGTTAATGAATCCATGTGCAAATCTTCGTCTGCCCAGTATTTTACGAAGGAGGAAAGCTCGTCTTAAACTTACGTCTGATAAGCTACAGCCGATGTCGCAGTAGAAGCTCCTGCGGACTTCTTTCTGCACGATTTGAACCACTATTGGGATGGATCCCGTCGGTGCTAGATCTGACAGTATATAACGTTCAAGGTAAAATAAACTGTTATCCATCCTCGAATAACAAACGCATTCTATCTCCACTCCATTCTGCTAAATACCCAGGACCCATTCGCCACCAAAGCTTTGACTCCAGTTCGAATGACATGACACTAGATTTAGCCATCCAGTGACATTACATCAGATTGGTTCTCGACTCGTGTTTTTATGTCAGTCTAAAATGCACATGGAAAATCTTAAGACTTTCCTCTCACTGGCTTAAGACTCAAGAATACATATCCAGCTAGAAGTTCATTCTGATTCGTAGTAAAATTCTTTGTTAACAAAAGCTCATTTAATCATGTATGGGAACACCCAGTTTTTACTATGGTACAAAAAAGGCAAATACTGATTTTGAAAGGATTAATCAAATGACGACCACATATGTGAAAATTAACCTAGATTATTGCCTTCAAGACCAGTAATGTAATTTTATAAAGTCACAAGAAGTGTGTCAATAACGTGTATGACGATTCCTGGAATGGACACAATCTCTGCACCGCTGTCTCACAGAGTAGTTAAAGTGGCAACGAGATGTTGCAGGTTGACAAGAGGGGGGTGATTTGCACGCAAACGTCGTCCCAGTACGTCCCTCAGGTGTTCTATCAGTGCCAGCTCTGGCGAATAGGCAGGCAACTGCGTTCTGGTGATCTCTGATGAAGCCATAAACCACACAGGCCCTGTAAGGCCAAGCATTATCATCAAGGTGTGTGGTACTAGGCCCAAAAGCAGTTAAAACAGGGAGAACAATTAACCTAAGAATCCCGTCCCTATAGTGTTTATCTGTCAGATTTCCATTGACATGATAAAGTGGGGTTCTGTGATTCGAAGCCTCCCGATGTCATCACTTAGCCACTACCAAACCGGTCCCGTTCCCTAACTGAAACCGATCTTCTCTATGGCGAAACACTCATCATTGAGCTGCATGTAAAAACGCGACTGGTCTGTAATAAAACCTGCGACCACTACTGCCTATTCGAGCGGAGATGAGCTCGACGCCATGCAAGACGTGAGCTTCTGTGACGTGCCAGTAGAGGTGGTCTTACACCTGGACGCCTAGAGGTGATACCAGCACCTCTGAGACGGTATCTGGTTGATTGTGTACTGACATTCGTATGCGTGGATGCTGTAACTTGAAGTCGCTATGCTCCTGCAGTTGTGATCCTTTGACGTAAAGATGTCAGAATGACAAAACGGACCTCAGTTCCAGTGGGTGAACTTGATCTGCCTGAATAAGGTCGTTAACATGGGTCTCGTTCCTGTGCCATGGACTATGGATAACAGATGGTGCCTTTTGGAACCGCCTGGCAACATTTCTGATAACTATTCCATCTTGTAGCCATGCAATAACCCTTATTCTGTCAACATGGCAAAATTGTCGTCTTAGTGCCACGGTGGTAAAACTAATACAATGACGAGATTCAGCAGTGTCATCCTTTATACCCTTGTGTGCAGCATACCCACAGACACCATTGAAATGATGTACATTGTTGCATTTTGGTGATGCTTTCCTCCTTATCCTGACACCTGTCTTTGATATTTGCCAAATTTGAACCAAAGCCTGTATTTGGCCAGTTTAAAATCATTTTGGATTATTAGGCACAGGATGTCCAGTGCTCGATATGTTACCTGCAAATGGTATGGTACAAATTTTGTATGGTACAAATATGTGAGTGTTCCCATACTTATATGTCGAGGGTTCGCTCGAACGACGTCACTATTTTGAATTTAGATTTATGCCAAACTCTTGTTAAGAAGAATCCTTTTGATTGGTTGTTCAGTTCAAGCTCACAAACGACAGAAATTCCATTTGGGTGATCATGACGTTACTCCCGCAAAGAAGGTGTGCAGGCGCAAGATCATGATTGAATATGTAACAAACACCGAGTAACCGGAAAAGCGCAATGTCATGAATATTATGGAAACAATAACAGTGTTATGTTTACGTTATTGTTTGATATAATCTGACCATACCATAATGTACATTAGTACTGATGGTTTTTTAAATGGTCACATTGCATGAAAACATTACATTCACTCAGAACAACGTTCATGATTTCAGCTGATAGGAAAATGATCAACAACCTCTATACTTCTCTGAAAACATCGGCTTCCGACAGGCCCCTGGAATGGTGATTTCCATTTTTTGTCCCCACTCTCCAAATATCCTCAGCACATAGTCTTAAACAAATACAAAGAACTTCGATATGATTGGCAATTTTAGGAAAGAGAACAATCCAAATATGTTGCGGATTCTAACCCACATGCGCCTGCGGCCTACAACTTCTACAATGAACACTAATGTTCAGAATTTCTGTTTTCTCTATTACGATTGAATTGTGATGTGTATTTGTCTGGATACAAATATTTACGTTATTCCCGGAATTATTGGAATAAACACTGGTAGGGCTACTCACTTAATGGGTCGGATTGTCCATCTTTGTCAAAATCAGGAGTAAGGGAACAAATTGTTGTTTGCGTGAAATTTGACATGAAGTCTTCCAAACTCATCCAGAACTCTCCATCGTCTCTGTCTCTGCGCAAGTTCCCTCCTTCGGGCAAAGTCTGCCACTCAGGGCTCCTGCAACACCAAAGTCGTATACTATACTAAGTGTGTTCAGAAACATAAAATAACACATTAATCATCAATGCCCTTTCTCTAACAAGTATACAAATAAAAAGCAATTTATATGGCATGCTACTCTCCACATTTGCAATGCGGGTGGAAGATGCAGCAAGTTAATAAACATTATTACGTATGAATAAATAACATAATCTTTGTCGGCTGAAGTGGAGTGAAGCTGTACCGGTAACTGTGGAGTTGACCATAGAATATATACATGAAGGCTTTTGCCGACTTTCTGATATTAAAATGCAGGTGTTGGGAAAATGGTTTACAGAAGTATTGCTGAGATGTTACGGCAGCGTGCAAACCAGTGACAGGCCAGTGACAAAGCATGACACCATGACACATGCAATCACAGAGCCTGAATATGTATTTAAGTCAGCTCATGCAATAATCATATGTTGTTTGGGACACTCCAGTGGCGTGTCTGCTTAATGTGGGAGGGAAGTCCGAAGTGCTAGTTAAGGCGTTTACCAGTCAAACCAAAGAGCACGGACACTGTGCTGACAAAACTAGAAACACAATCATTCAGGGCGAACCGGACTCGAATTCACGAGCATAGGTTATTGGGCCACCCGTGCCCAAAATGTTTAATGAACTACAAAATGCCCTATGAAAGATTGGCATCTGTATTAAACACGAAACAGACTTACCTGTCACTCCATTTTCCTTTCCACTCGTTTGTTCCATGTGGATTTCTTATTCTGATCAGACGGACAACTTTCCCGTTGAATCTCGTCACCTGCATTTCAGACTTACAGAACATCACCACAGAAACGCCACCCTTCGTCTGTTAACATCTTACCTGATCAAACATTATAAGTCCTGTCCTTATTCCTATCGTATCTGGTACTGGTGGTGATGAGGAAGACCAGCATAGTTTTACCTTTTGAGTTAGTTGGTTTGTTTGTTTGTTGTTTAACGCCGCACTCAGCAATTTTCAAGCTATGTGACGGCGGTCTGTAAATAATCGAGTCTGGAGCAGACAATCCAATGATTATTATCATGCGCATCGATCCACGCAATTGGGATCGATGACATGCATCAACCAAGTCAGCGAGCCTGACCACCCGATCCCGTTAATCGCCTCTTACGACACGGACAGTAGTCAAATGTATTGGGAGAAATCATCAGCTGTACCGTCTTGGTATTTTAAAACTCAGTACATAGAGCCGTGGGGATCAAGCATGAACGCCTAAACGTGTAGAATACGGGCCCTTACAGACAATAAAGGTTTCCGTTGCTTCATTTGATGTTAACAACGTTCATGACAAAAGAAAACAGAGAGTCACAGTTATAAACTCGGACCAAATAAGAAATGTGAAAATACCAAAATCGACCTATTTATGAATATCATAATGGTATACATATGTCATAATGGTGTACTCCAAAATAGGCTTTTCTTTACCGTGGCTGTTTGGTTCAGAGAATACGCATGTGCTCCAATTAGGCCACGATCACCGCTGTATTCTTCCTGAAACAGACAGATAGTCACTGGAGACATCTAACAGGATTGTTTGTTTGTTTGTTTGTTGTTTAACGCCGCACTCAGCAATATTCCAGCTATATGACGGCGGTCTGTAAATAATCGAGTCTGGACCAGACAATCCAGTGATTGACATCATGAGCATCGATCCACGCAATTGGGATCGATGACATGCATCAACCAAGTCAGCGAGCCTGACCACCCGATCCCGTTAGTCGCCTTTTATCGACAAGCATAGTCATCTTTTACGGCAAGCATGGGTTGCTGAAGACCTATTCTACCCCGGAATCTGTTTATTTGTATGTATAGTTTGCCTGCTGGGTATTATACAAACGATGTACACACGTCTTTGAACTGTCAATATCCCAGCTGTTTTGAGCTCATGGTTAGAATCGTTATAAGTTCTGAGCTTCTGATATAGAAGGAATTGCGAAATAGTGAAATCTTTTGCTATGCAAATTATTTGATGTTTATCCACAAAACGTTGTCAATCGGAACTTATCACTCATCTCTCGTACGTTGTCAGATTATGGCGTTTATGACACCAAAGAAAGGAGAAACCATGGGTCAATCTTCTTTTGATTTGATAAAACATAGAAGATACTACTTACAAGAATACAAGATGTCACCATTGCGCGTGTCTTTAGCGCCTTGTCAAGTCGCCGGAACAGACTGCGGGGATTGGATATGTAATCTGTGATCAGAACCGTCTCGGAAACACCTCCCGTCAGCGCCAGGTAGGCCTCGCTCGGCAAGCCACCTTCGTCGACAACACAGTACGACCCGTACATCCTAAACAATAAAATGTATATATTTCTTAGACGTACTCCGTCTTTTTGAAGAGACAAGATCTAGGTTAGAAGGGTGAAGATCCTGGTTAGAAATGGCCTAAAGACACCCATGCTTGTCGAAAGAGGAAACTAACGGGATCGGGTGGCCAGGCCAGCTGACTTGTCCGAAGCATATCATCGTATCCCAATTGCGTAGATCGATGCTCATGATATCAATCCGGATTATTTACACACCGCCGTCATTAGGCTGAATTTTCCCTGCGTTAACAACAGACAGAGAAACAACACCAAATCAGAATAATAATTGAAATTAATAATTAATCTTTAGCTTCATGTGAAGACAAAACTCTCGACTTCTATAGTTGGACGAGTGACAGGCATATTTGGCGTCAGGATAAAAAAATTAAAATGACTGTCAGTGCATTCGTCCATAAAGTTAGCAAATTAAATGTGGTAGAGTAATAGGTAATGGTTATCCTGTTCATTTCACATGTTCTACAATCTACAAGCAGGTGGCATTGGGTGTCTCATCTAGGACGTGCGTACTTCGCTAGAGCCTTTTCCAAGAAGGAGACCCACAATTCGTCAGAGTCTGTCCAGGACATGGCGCCATAAAACTGAAGGCCGCCTTTCACACGATACAGGGGCAGATAGTCATCGATATAAATGTCCTCCCATTCTCCAAACTTCCACAGCTTGCAGCAGCAGATTCCGTCAGTCCGAGGTTTGTATGATTCAGCATTGATCACCTTAAACGCAAGAATATTATGTACATAGACTCATCAGTCGGAATGGCTCAGTCTTTATTGATTTCTAGTTGAGTGATTTCAACGCAAGGACGTCTGATGAACCAGATTGTGTTATAAATGAATGATGCCTGTTTGACATGATAATAATTAACATTATTTTGACTATCCAAGACACCAAAGTGAGAGTATTGTAAATACATAATGGAAGATGTCTTTTTCAGCTGTACAAACTTCTCAATATTCATAAATCCTAAATGAGTGCAAAAAAGGAAATACGCCCGCAAATTATACATTCATATCCCATCAAGGATGTATAATTGTTGACTATTTAATGTGCCACGTATATGTATCATTAAAGATATATTACAGCGGTTTCAATCAGTACAACCAACGGATATTTTACGACTGACTCCCTTGATAAATTATAAGCTTCCTGAAAGCGAATCAACATCTTACGAGAATTATTACGGTATGTGAGTGAGTGAGTTAAAATTTAACGTCGCATCGGCATTATTTCAGCCACATAGGGACGAGACCAAGTTGATATATTCCAAAATGAGTCATAGATGCAAGGTTATAATTGAAAATATTTTTTCAAACATATTTGGGCATGACAATATTATTTATACAGTTTAAAACACAGGTTCATAGGCCACCAGTAACCAAAGCTAGGCCACCTCGCTGGGGATCGTGGGGACCTACAGTATCTCGGCTTCCTGCATGATACGCCAGCAGAAATTACGTCATCCCTTAAGCTACTGATGTTTGTGCACAATGCTAGCCAATATTAAAAATATACTCCGCAATGTGTTGGCTTAAAACACTGGTTGGTGAAAGTTACATCGATTATGATAGGGTTACGTGTCACACAGGGGGGACAACATATTTACTGTACTTCAACCTCCTGGAAAGATCCTTCAATAATGACAGTTGATAATAGCATCACACCAAATTTAAAAACAAGCAATTAATTTTTCACATACGTATTTGAATATTTATTTAAGAGACCAATTTCATTCAAGTAACTGAGAATCTGATGCCCGTTTACCTGGGAAAAGGGAGCTTTCAGATTTACGCTTGAATAAAGTGAATCCCTTGCGATTGCAAAGTCCGCACATACGCTCAGTGAACAGGTGTTTGTGAATAGAGACAGTTAGTTGAAAGTGACACGAGAAGATCCGGGGTACAATAGGTCTTCAGCAACCCTGGCTTGCCGTAAAAGGGACTACGCTTGTCGTAAAAGGCGACTAAGCTTGTCGTAAAAGGCGACTAACGGGATCGGGTGGTCAGGCTCGCTGACTTGGTTGATGCATGTCATCGATCCCAATTGCGTGGATCGATGCTCATGACATTAATCACTGGATTGTCTGGTCCAGACACGATTATTTACAGACCGCTGTCATATAGCTGGAATATTGCTGATTGCGGCGTAAAACAACCAACCAACATCACGGCGTGTTAGCTTCATGTGGGAGTAAAGCCCGAAGTGATGCAGGTCTCAGACGTTTACCACTTTGGTGAAACCAACGAGCACGGGAATGGTGCTGTTTGTGTGTACAGTTACACTACACATACCTTCTTTAACAGGCGCGGCTTGTCAGCAAGGTTTGCTAACATGGACAGGAACCAGCACGTCCCAAAGTGTTTTTGCTGAACGTCATACCGTTCAGCACCACCAACAAAAAGTTGCGGATTACGGAGAAATTCCTGAAATGATAAAACCAGCTTGGATACGTCACATAGTTTACGTGCCATTACTACCAATAGTTCAGTTTCCTCATGTTGGTAAATACTGAAACAACCATATTGTCTGCAACAATGACGTCCATGATTCACCCAATGTTATCCTATAGAAAACATGTTCCGACATATTGGTGATAGTGAGTGAGTGAGTGAGTATGGTTTTACGCCGCTTTTAGCAATATTCCAGCAACATCACGGCGGGGGACACCAGAAATGGGCTTCAGACATTGTACCCATGTCGGGAATCGAACCCGGGCCTTCGGCGTGACGTGCGAACGCTTTTACCACTAGGCTACCCGACCGCCCCTATTGGTGATAAGCCCCGCTTTTATAAACGGTTCTTCATATTCAATGCAAACATGTCTATGTGATGTAAGACCCGTAAATATACGGAGTAGAATAGGTCTGCAGCAATCCATGCTTGCTGTAAAAGGCGACGAAAAGGAATCGGGTGGTCAGGCTCGCTGACTTGGTTGATGCATGTCATCGTATCCCAATTGCGTGGATCGATGTTCATGATGTCAATCACTGGATTGTCTGGTCCAGACTATATTATTTGTAAACAAACCGCCGTCATACAGCTGGACTCCGCACAGCAATACTTTTGCCATGCGACTGCAGTCCGTGAAAAACATTCAACTATGTTTCCAAATAGCTGTCCCTTTACGCTGTACACGTTATACTAATGATACCATTTACGTACATTTGGCCTTCTCCAAACAATCTTCCGGGTAGCACAGTCTGTAACTGCTTCGCTTTGAAAAAATTCTTCATCTGTCCACATCTGTCCAGGGCTCATGGGTGGTCGACTTTGCCTAAAACGTTGCTGTTTGGTCCTCAAATCTGAAGTGGCGTACATCAACCCTGATCCTTCTGAGTCTTCAGAATAGCCGTCCTGAAATGCCATCCTCTCAAAGGCACAGGACATCTCTCTATGCGATGATGAATATGCCATCTTTCGTCAGATTGCGCACACTGTAATGAAATTATACAGCTAAGTCGACAGATACACACAAGAAAGCCAAGTTACGTATGACTGTGGATCGCAAATGTTAACAAAGGGGAATAGTGGTCATAACACAATGTCATAGAGAATACCAGGATTTCAGAAGTGTTTATCAAACGTACTGCAGGATGTGGTTAAAGCGTTCGCTCGTCGCGCCGAAGAGCTGGGTTCAGCACATGGGTACAATGTGTGAAACCATTTTCTGGAATATTATTTAGAGCTATGAAAAAACTCCTCACACATTCTTTGAAAACATTTCACTTTGCGACTAATGAAACAAACTTGGTTGGTTTGGTTGGTTTTTTGTTTAGCGCCGCACTCAGCTATATGACGGCGGTCTGTAAATAATCGAGTCTGGACCAGACATTCCAGTGATTAATTTCATGAGTTTGGATCCACGCAATTGGGATCGATGACATGCATCAACCAAGTCAGCGAGCCTGACCATTCGATCCCGTTAGTCGCCTCTTACGACAAGCATAGTCACCTTTTAGGGCAAGCATGGGTTGCTGAAGACCTAATGAAACAAACTACCCCTGTACATTGTCAAATGAAATCGGGACATGGTCTTGCCTTTGCATGTGTTCGTGACGGGGCCACAGGTAGGGCAGGACGCCCTCACTTTTAGCGAACACCTGGTGTCAACACTATTTGATAGTGATTCATAAACACATACTTATGATACATTCGGATTCGTAAATGATACAATCGGATTCGTACTCTTCAAGGGATAATTCATACCGTATATTTTTTTATTTTGCTATTATCATGATTGTTTCAGTGAAGATTTTACAGTAATACACTGAACTCAATAGGGGGCAAGGGTGGCCCGTCGTCTCAGGCGCCGCAATTCGCTGTGCACAGTTGATCCATTGGTCACGCCGGAAAATTTTGATCGTGGGTCCGATTCCCCGCCCCGATTATGTTTCCAGGTGTGTCAGCACCATACCCATGTTCGTGGGTTTCACCAAAGTGGTAGACGTCTGAGACCTGCATCAATTCGGAGTTTTCCTTCCCACATGTAGCTGACATGCTGCGATATAACTATATTCTATTAAATGCGGCTTTAAACCAATCTCACACACTGAACTCAATAAATCAAATACCTATTCATGCTTGCCGTAAAAGGCGACTATGCTTGTCCTAAAAGGCGACTAACGGGATCGGGTGTTTCGGGCTCGCTGACTTGGTTGATGCATGTCATCGATCCCAATTACGTGGATCGATGCTCATGATATCAATCACTGGATTGTCTGGTCCAGACTCGATTATTTACTGTAGACCATATAGCTGACAAACCAAACCAAAACCAAAAAAACTATTCATGCAAGTACCTCTGTCAAAAAGATAAACAAAAGATGGGACCGACCCTTTAACGCACCTAGAAAACGTAGAGATGACCTAACATTATTGTGAGGACACCAGGTGTTCTTGAAAAGGATAAGCATGTGTCACAAACCGGGTGAAGCAACGTCAGTCGCGGGGAGTCCTTGGATGAGTGACCGCGTTTCGGCAGTTTGGCTCCTGACAATTTCTTGGGCTTCGGTCCTGCCCCACACTAAAGCACATGTAACACATGAGGTGTCTCCTTGGGCAGGTAACTTTGTTCGAAATGTGCTTCTGTTCACCCAGCAGTGAATGGGTACACGGTAGGATGAGATGGGAATGTGACTGTTAACCTTCTAGCGCTTATCAGGCAGCTTGGGTTGTATATTCACCAGGGAACTGAGAATGATTGTTCAGTGCACACTGATCCAAGTGACGTGGGTAATAATAGCGCTTTGAGCATGCTCATATGTTGTGTGGAAATATGCGTAATATACATGGCTCATTATTATTGTTGTTGTTGTTGCGTAATATACATGTCTTATTATTATTGTTGTTTGTTGTTGTTGTTGTTGTTATAATTATTATTACCTGAGATGATTGAAACATTGAACGTCAACGCTAGGGAATAATCAGCCTCTATTATCTTCAGAAACAGATTTCATTGGGCATAAAAGGCAAATAGTGGTGACAATTATAAGGTTGGCTGGTTGGTTGGTTTGTTTGTTGTTTAACGCCGCACTCAGCAATATTTCATCTATATGACGGCGGTCTACCCCTATTCTACCCCGGAATCTTCACGGGTCCAATTATATGAATGGATCACTGAAAAACAGGCTGATTGTTCTTATATTCTCTGGCGTTGAACTTTTATTTAAGAACAGTTGCCCATGCACATTAGAATACTGAATGGCACATCCAGTGTCAATTGACTTGAAAATCTTTTCACGTCGTATTATCCCGGGACTCTACCTTTTCATCATATGATTTAATGGGTTTGGTGCTACTAACGAATGTCGTGTCACCGGTGGGGCAAGATACGCTCACTATTTGACAATGATTCATAAACACATGACCCATGAATTTCCGGGTGAGAATGGATCTTCAGCAACCCATGATTGTCGTGAGAGGCGGCTAACGGGTCAGACTCGCTGACTTGATTGATGCATGTCATCGAAGATCGATGCTCATGACGTCAATCACTGGATTGTCTGGTCCACACTCGATTATTTAGAGGCCGCCGTCACATAGCTGGGATATTGCTGAGTGCGGCCTTGACAACAAACAAACAATCATTATCAGTGAAATATGTTTGTCATGGTTGGATATCACTGACAAAGCACTTCAGGAGTGTATACTTCAATGTTTACGCTACCATTGTTGAGAATTTTACAGAATGTATTCGGACATATTTTGATAATTCAATGTGGAATATGGATTTCCCAGCAAACTATTCATAGCATTGTTGTTGACAGCAATCCCAGCCGTTCCTCGGTCAAATAACGTTTTAACGACTTTTCTCGATTTCGGTTTTCCAGGAATTTCCCAGGTGAACTATTTATAACAGATGGCCTTGACAGCAGTCCCTGTCGTTCATTGGTCAGACATGTAATATGTCGCCGTGGTCGGAAATAATGTTTTATGAGACACCCACTAACAAACCGAAACCGTTTTCGTGAAACTAAAACCGGTTCATGCAATTAAACAAATCAATTGTAAATGCCACGACACTCGTTGTAGAATATTGAAACCAGAATTAGATACCACAATAACTGAGTATGTAGATGTCTGCAGTAGATTACGGTTGAGGGAGAATGTAAAACGTTGGTGATAACTATCACGGAATAGGATTTGAAATATTTCTTTTATTTATTTAAACACCGCGATAATGAAATCAGTAAAACTAATAAACCTAACAAAACATTAACAAAACACTTCAGGAATTCGAAAAATAAGTTTATACTTCAATGATTACGCTATCATTGTTGATAATTGTACTGAATGTATTCGGAAATATTTTGACAATTCAATGTGGAATATGGATTCCCAGTAAACTATTCATAGCATTGTTGTTGACAGCAATCCAGGCCGTTCCTTGGTCAAATAACGTTTTAACGACTTTTCTCGATTTCGATTTTCCAGGAATTTCCCAGGTGAACTATTTATAACAGATGGCCTTGACAGCAGTCCCTGTCGTTCATTGGTCAGATATGTAATATGTCCCCGTGGTCGGAAATAATGTTTTATGAGAACCCACGAACAAACCGAAACCGTTTTCGTGAAACTAAACCGGTTCATGCATTAAGCAAATCCATTGTAAATGAGACGACACCCGTTGTAGAATATTGAAACCAGAATTAGTAACCACAATAACTGAATATGCAGAATTAGATACCACAATAACTGAATATATAGATGGCTGCAGTGGATTACGGTTGAGGGAGAATGTAAAACGTTGGTGATAACTATCACGGAATAGGATTTGGATTATTTCTTTTATTTATTTAAACACCGCGATAATGATATCAATAAAACTAATAAACCTAACCTTAAAAAACATGTTATCCATGATATAAGTACATAAATTACAACACAGTAAGTGTTTTGATCAAAATTTAAAATTAAGATTAAAAGTGCCTGCTTTCTCGAGGCCAGGCATGAGTGACCAAGTGAACTACGATATTTTACATATATGACGGACACTGATGTCACGTGATTACGCGTGTTTAGGAATAACACATATTGTAAACAATTTAACATTCGTACTGTCTCACCTTCCTTCGAGTTCCCTTCCAAAAGCAGCAAAGGCGTATCAAAGTGTTGATTTTCTATCAGTGAGGGTTTTGTGCTATAACTTTCGCTTCAACAGGAATTTCCCGGAAAACTATTTATAGCGCCAGCTGTCCGAGTTGTTCTTTTGTCAAACATGTCAGGTGCATTGGCTTACGTTATATAGGGGCATTGAAGTTCTGTCGGAAATGCTAGAAAACTGCTTTTTGCCTGTTAAAAAAGATATAATTTTTCACAGACTGTTCTTATTGAAATTTCGAGTAACTACTGATCGACCTACCTGGGGTTTGAAGTATTTCAGTCACAAGTAGTCTATCGACAAGTTTACAGGAGACAAATTCGAACGAAAACAGGAAGTTTATATTTATTCTAAGTCCAATGATGGCAGTCTGAAACGGACTATAGAAATATGCGCACTTGACTCCGTTATAATGATAATAATGTAGTCTTAGACTGAGTGGCAAATCCAGTGTCAATTGACTTGAAAATCTTTTCACGTCGTATTATCCCGGGACCCTACCTTTTCATGATGTGATTTTAATGGGTTTGGTGACATAAAAGAATGTCGTGTCACCGGTGGGGCAAGATACGCTCACTATTTGACAATGATTCATAAACACATGACCCATGAATTTCCGGGTGAGAATTGATCTTCAGCAATCCATACTTGTCGTGAGAGGCGGCTAACGGGTCAGACTCGCTGACTTGATTGATGCATGTCATCGCAGATCGATGCTCACGACGTCAATCACTGGATTGTCTGGTCCACACTCGATTATTTACAGACGCCGTCATATAGCTGGAATATTGCTGAGTGCGTCGTTGACAACAAACAAACAAACAAACAATCATTATCAGTGAAATATTTTTATCATGGTTGAAAATCATTGACAAAACACTTCAGGAATTCGAAAGTAAGTTTATACTTCAATGATTACGCTATCATTGTTGATAATTGTTCTGAATGTATTCGGACATATTTTGATAATGCAATGTGGAATATGGATTTCCCAGTAAACTATTCATAACATTGTTGTTGACAGGAATCCCAGCCGTTCCTTGGTCAAATAACGTTTTAACGACTTTTCTCGATTTCGATTTTCCAGGAATTTCCCAGGTGAACTATTTATAACAGATGGCCTTGACAGCAGTCCCTGTCGTTCATTGGTCAGATATGTAATATGTCCCCGTGGTCGGAAATAATGTTTTATGTGAACCCACGAACAAACCGAAACCGTTTTCGTGAAACTAAAACCGGTTCATGCATTAAGCAAATCAATTGTAAATGCTACAACACCCGTTGTAGAATATTGAAACCAGAATTAGATACCACAATAACTGAATATGCAGAATTAGATACCACAATAACTGAATATGCAGAATTAGATACCACAATAACTGAATATGCAGAATTAGATACCACAATAACTGAATATGTAGATGTCTGCAGTAGATTACGGTTGAGGGAGAATGTAAAACGTTGGTGATAACTATCACGGAATAGGATTTGAAATATTTCGTTTATTTATTTAAACACCGCGATAATGAAATCAATAAAACTGATAAACCTAACCTTAAATAACATTTTATCCATGATATAAGTACACACATTACAACACAGTAAGTGTTTTGATTAAAATTTAAAATTAAGATTAAAAGTGCCTGCTATCTCGAGGCCAGGCATGAGGGACCAAGTGAACTACGATATTTTACATATATCACGGACACTGGTGTCACGTGATTACGCGTGTTTAGGAAAAACAAATATTGTAAACAATTTAACATTCGTACTGTCTCACCTTCCTTCGAGTTTCCTTCCAAAAGCAGCAAAGGCGTATCAAAGTGTTGATGTTCTATCAGTGCGAATATTGTGCTATTGTCTTTCGTTTCAACAGGAATTTCCCGGAAAACTATTTATAGCGCCAGCTGTCCGAGTTGTTCTTTTGTCAAACATGTCAGGTGCATTGGCTTACGTTTTAGAGGGGGATTGAAGTACTGTCGGAAATGCTAGAAAACTGCTTTTTGCCTGTTAAAAAAGAATATAATTTTTCACCGACAGTTGTCATTGAACTATCGAGTAACTACTGATCGCTCTACCTGTGGTTTGAAGTATTTCAGTCACAAGGAGTCCTATCTACAAGTTTACAGGAGACAAATTCGAACGAAAACAGGAAGTTTATATTTATTCTAAGTCCAATGATGGTAGTCTGAAACGGACTATAGAAATATGCGCACTTGACTCCTTTATAATGATAACAATGTAACAAATGTTATATTTGGGATAACACTTTCTTAGTAAAGTACAGATTCTCGTATTTTTGGGGGGTTGAGTCCCGTCCGGGATTCGAACCCACTCTTGCCAGAGTGAAGCACCTAATCGCCAGCACTCAAAGTCAGCGATCTAACCCACTCAGACACTAAGACTTCCACAAAAATGAAAGTCCGACAACTGGTAGTCTGTTCTTTTCTAAGAAAGTGTTATCCCAAATATAACATTTGTTACATTTGACCACTTTCTAAATGGCATTGTGCATTCATAATAGTCCAGGAGCCAGGGGTCGTTTATTTGCATGAAATGAGAGAGTCTTTCATTGGTATTTCTGAAAGGGGTATCCCATCGGGTATCCAAAACAGAACTGCTTGAATGGCACAGCCGGGGCATTTAGCCAGAAATAACCCTTTTCTCTCATTTTTCTCTCAGTCCGGTATGGACTATCTGGCGAAAAAGTGGGGTAGGGCAACTTCAAAATTGAAATGCACTCTTATTAATGGACCTATAAAAGAGATCTAGGTGTCAAAATGAACATCGTGGTAAGCTCCATTGGATCAAATCAAGAAATATGCAAATTAAACTTTTAACAGGTCAGTAGGGGGTCAAAGGTCACGTGACGACCCTTGAGCTAATAATTCTGCCTTTTTTCTTATCCAAGCCCAGTTTAGTAGGAAAGACAACAAATATTTTTATAAAGCGAATATGTTTTATTAGATAAGATGCCAGGTAAGTTTGTAAAACCATTTTTGAAGCAATATCTTGAGGTTAGACTAGCCCACAGCACTGTAGATAATGTGCATTTTTAGCTCTCAGCCCATATATGTCTCAAGTTACGATTTTCACCACGAGATGGCACTTCTCACAAATAACTGATCTTCTGTCTTATGATGAAGGATTGTTTTGTATAACAATGTAACAAGTATAATGTTCTTGAAACAAATAATGTAGATTCCTGTTTTTACAGCATCATTTCAAATAGTGGAGATGTAGTCATCAGTTCTGGTAAGACCCTACACTATAATGTGTTGCCCTAAAATGAGAGTTAAGAAATTGACAAGCTGTAAGAGTCTAGTGAAAACGTGTAGGCCTATCCTCACCATGATTTGGATGGTTTGTTGTTGTATCCATACGAAGACACCGATGTGGCATGGCTGGAATTCGTTGGTGTGTCATGATCCACTGCCAAGACAGGTCATAGGCTACATGGAGAACATAGAGCTGCCCCCGACAAATTTGGATGTTGTAAGGGAAACGATGGCAAGATCACAGAAGGTTGCATCAGAATGCGGTGATAAGTATGCAGTTGTGACGTACGACGTAGCGATTGCAAAGCCAGCCCTGCAGATACAGGCTCAGGAATCTCTCCTCTTTGGTTATGTCTTTGTGTGCTTTGGAGCTTTCGATATCTTCATGACAAATTTTGCTTGGAATCATCTTGAGGATGGTTCAAAATGTGGTTCTGATGTGCTAGCTTCTGGTTCCATGCGTGGCTTCATTCGCGAGAAACACTTCAACAGGAGTAAGCGTCTGCATCCCCTGTTTGCGACAGCGTTGCAAATCATTCACTTCAAGCAATTCCTGGAGTCCCATGGACACATATCTGATGAATGCATGGCATTGCTGAATGCCTTTTCTGAAGCACCGAGCCCTGGATCGTTGTCTACTCTCATTGATTCCTCTGCCATTGTGAATTTGCTTGAGAGATATGTGCAATACTGCGACGAAACGAGAGCCGGACGTCATGGTCCTACTGCACAGTACTGGATGCTGTATATTGATCTAGTTCACCTGTACCTCCTCCTCGACCGTGCATGTCAAACTAATGACACAACTCTGTTCATATTTGCACTGGGTGAGATGATATTCATGTTCTTCGCCACACATCGTCCAAACTACGCAAGATGGATATCAAGCTATCCCCTCAACCTCATGAACATGGAGCATACTCATCCTGGTATTAGAGATGTGTTTGATGCTGGTACCCTATCCATCCGTCGAACCGGCAAGTCGTTTCCTAGAAGTGCGGTCGATTTAACCCTAGAGCAGACCGTCAATAAAGATGCTGCTTCAAGGCATGGGGATATTGCCGCATTTACGCAAAATGTAAGTGCACGCAAGCGCTGGACAGTTACACGTTCATTTTGAGGTTCAGTGGTGAGTTATCTGTTAGAAATGGCAGGATTAACAGCCCCAGAAGAAGTGTCCAGAGAATTAACGCCAGCCAGAATTGAGAAAGACAATTCTCATCTCCCAGACCTCATCAGAGAAATCTAAGGCACCCAGAACCCATTCATTCCTGGTGATGACAAACTGTATTGTCTCGCGACCGGAAAGGCTGCCTCTGACACTGTCAAGGATGATCTTCTGCAATTGCAAGAGAAAGGTTCAGAATGGCATCAGAAATTTGTCAATGAGTGCAAGGAAGACCCAGCCAGATTCGAGAAACCAATCAAACGCCAGAAGGTGAAGAACTTCGCTCAAGATGCAGTAAAGATGAAATTCCCCGCCAAAGATCAAAAGATCAGGGAGGTCGGCTGCACCAGAGATTTGTTCGGAAGACTCGCGTATCTTGCTGTGCCGCAGAAGATTGATTTGGGCACTGTCTTGTTGCACCCTCACCAGTTCCGTTCTCTCTTTGTCACATCACAGGGGATATTAATAAGACTGCAAAGAGTATGTTCATGGAAAAGCTTGAGGCACTGGGGACAGCTGCTAACAATGAGCCATATTCAGTCAATGCCTATCTGGTTGATGCCATGTTCTTCATACGTACTCTTCCTCCCTTGCCATCTTCCTTCGGCGGTGTAGCCAGGTCAATCCTTCAGCTCGTCTGTACCAATGCCAAAACAGTTCATCTCATCTGTGATACATATCCGGATGGACCATCAATCAAAGATCAGGAGCATGACAATCATGGTTGTTCGGTGATGCATTCTTACAAGATCACCGGTCCTCTACAGAAAAGACCAGCTGACTTCCAAAATGCCTTGAAATCTGCTGATTTCAAACGGGAATTGCTTTCCTTTTTGAAAGATGAGTGGCTCAGTTCAAGTAATGCAAGTATTCTGGAGGGCAACAAGCTGTATTATGCAACTGGACAGGAATCTTCCTCTTCACATCAAATGGTAGACAGGTAGAGAGGATAACAGTTAATGACCTCATGCCAGAAGTGGTGGTCCGCAGCATCGATACGGATGTATTCATTCTTCTGCTATACCACGCGAAATATATAAATGCGAAGTTGTGGATGAAGCACTGCCCAGCTTCCATGCCTTCACAGGCTGCGACGTCACTGCAGCATTCAGGAGGAAGGCGAAGTCGAAACCATATGAAATTATGGTGAAGAATGAATGATTTGTTAAGGCATTATCCATGCTAGGAACGTCGGATACGATTAATATGGATGTTGCGGCCACACTCAAGGAATACGTCTGCTGCATGTACGGGTTGAAGAATGCTCAAAGGACCAACGATGCAAGACTGCAACTCTTCCAAAAAATGTATGCACCCAAGAAGCAGGCAGACCCATTGGAGAAAATCAAGTCCTCTGATCCATGCTGCCTACCACCATGCAGAGCAGTTCTTGAAGAACTAAAGCGAACCAACCATGTGGCATTTATCTGGAAGAATGCATGCAGTGCAGAGCCAGTAGGATTTGGTCCCATCGGGCATGGTTGGAAAGTGGATGACAATAACAGATTGGCTATGGTGTGGTTTGAGTGCCCGCAGGTGCCTCGAAACTTGTCGGTGGATGATTTGGACTTGCATGATGAAGATGAAGATGACGGTACACTGACCCCAAGCCTTTCTTCAGATGAAGAGGAGTCTGATGACGAATAGTATCATTGAAGTCAACAATATGATAACTGCACGTCACTGCGGTTTTATAGTGTTGACTTATTATCTGGTAAATAAGTTTTAATACCGGAATATCAGATCCTCATATGGTGGCATTAGAGATGGCAAATGGGTAATTTGGGTGTACCAAGATTAACCTGATCTATCGTTGTTCTTGATCCTTTATTTAGGGCAGAAGACCATATATTGTCTTTCAAGTTGCCCTGGTTATGTAGGCCATATTTGTTCATTGCCTGCATAAATACATTACAAGTGGATGCAATTTTTTTGCATACTATCAGACCTTTGCACCCTTGTTGGACCCTTGACCCTTGAACCCAGGAATAGATTCCCAAAGGCCTACTTCGCAGTTTATCATAATATCATCCTGTATTCAAAATAACTTGGCTACAACATTTCCACTGCATGTGTGGATTCGTATGGAGGTGCCATCTCGTGGTGAAAATTGTAACTTTTGAGACATATATGGGCTGAGAGCTAAAAATGCACATTATCTACAGTGCTGTGGGCTAGCCTAACCTCAAGATATTGCTTCAAAAATGGTTTTAAAAACTTACCTGGCATCTTATCTAATAAAACATATTCACTTTATAAAAATATTTGTTGTCTTTCCTACTAAACTGGGCTTGGATAAGAAAAAAGGCAGAATTATTAGCTCAAGGGTCGTCACGTGACCTTTGACCCCCTACTTTGCAAATTTGCATATTTCATGATTTGATCCAATGGAGCTTACCACGATGTTCATTTTGACACCTAGATCTCTTTTATAGGTCCATTAATAAGAGTGCATTTCAATTTTGAAGTTGCCCAACCCCACTTTTTCGCCAGATAGTCCATACCGGCAAAATGAGAGAAAAGGGTTATTTCTGGCTAAATGCCCTGGGGGTGCCATTCAAGCAGTTCTGTTTTGGATACCCCATGGGATACCCCTTTCAGAAATACCAATGAAAGACTCTCTCATTTCATGCAGATAAATGACCCCTGGCTCCTGGACTATATGGACCAATCAGATTCCACATCTCGTATCACTTGCATATGTTTCAAACAAAACGGCGGCGCCCAGTCAAGACGATCTGATCGAAAATCAAGATCTATATTGTGATAAAACGGGTCTTACATCGCAAAATGCATCAAATCACGTGAGCACCTTGATTAAAAACATGAACAGATTTAGAAAATATCTGTTGACAACGAGTTAGCGGTGCACATGCTTTGCAAATCCTGCAATCGACCGAAATCTGCTTGACAGTTTACGAACCGGATTTCTATTTCGGTGCGCGATTTCGATTGGACTATGCATAGACTCGTTAGTCCAGCCAAAATGTAACTCCATAATACCAGCCTTAATTCGGCAAGGGTTGAAACTGGTCTTTTATAGTCAGTTAACTCCCTTGCCTCGGGAAGATGCACTGCGCCTGGCGATGACCCAGCACTTTTCAGGGGAAAATATTCCATCCTGTCTATCATTATCTCCGAACTATTCATAACTATCACAGTCAGGGCTTCCAGATAATTTACCTTGATGAATCATTCCACTGACTACATGTGGTTATCGGCAGATATCGGCAAAAAACATCCATAGACCATCAGGTAGAGGTAATCGTGTCATTGCTGTGCACGCTGCAACCCATGATATGCATATGGGGCTTATTGATGGATGTGTGTTAGTTTTCGAGGCGAAAAAGAAAACTGGTGAATTTCATAAGGAAATTATAGGAGGTGATGTGTTCATAGACAGGTTGGAACTTCAGCTATTGCCCATTTTAAACAACGTCAGTGTCATTGTCATAGATAATGCCAGTTAATATAACGTCCGGAAATCAGATACTGTCGCCCAAACCATGAGTAGTCTTAAGGCGACCATACAGGAATATATGACATTGTCGACTTGAGACCATATGAAACGAAAGTTCAACTCATTGAGAAAATTCGGCTGAATAAGAACCCTGTAAAGTACAGGACATATGTGCTGGCGGTACAACACGGTCACGTTGTCTTATGTACGCCAGTCAGACATTGTGAGCTCAACCCTGTTGTACCTAAGTGTAAAGGGTTCGTGGCAAGACATAACACAACACTCAAATGTACAAATTCATATACGTCATCAGCGGAGATAAATGCTACCTCAAGAAATCATCTGAAGAACAACAAATACTTCTGGATTCAAAAACCGCAACCTACCATTACTCTCCCCGTTTCATAGCTCTTAACTATTCCATCATGTTTCAAAGCAAATATAATGCAGTACATATCCTTAATTGCTACCTGTCAATTAAATACAATAACAGCAATATTTAGAGACAAACTCGGTGACATTTGCACCTGTGCGAGTGCACGCGACGGTGTGAGGACATCACCTTGGGACAGGTGTTAGGTAATAACCTCAGGTTATAGGCCATTTCATACATGCATGACAACACACGCATATTGTCTAAGTTGATCATCATTTTATCTGTAAAAGTACATTTTAAGGGTAATCACAGTGTCAGTTAGGACAGGCCAGATTATGGGAATTTGCGTTATTTGGATACATGCTCTTTTTATAGTCCTATGACTCGTATTTATTAAAAGAAGCCAGTAAAAGCAGTTTTCTAACATTTCCGATAGTACTATAATCTCTGGCTTCTTCTCGACTGTCTAACACTGCCCACTAGGGCTCACTAGCTGCCGTGAGTCGATTTGCTCGCTAACGCAAATGAGACTGAGACTGGGCTACCGTCTGCAAGGACAGCTAAATAAACTTGGAGGCAATATTTGTTTTACGCATTTTTGAACACTAATTGGTTGCCCGTGACCTATGGAGACTTCGGCAAAGGGTGGATGTTAATTCCTAAAAAACAAACAGACAAAACGAACGGTGGATTCTCATCGGATGTCCATATTTGGAAACACCGATGATAGTTTAATGATTAAAAAATATCTCTAGACTGAAAGCATTTTCGGATTGCGTGGATAATACGATTACTACTCCCTTGTTGTCGTCCATGTTTTCTGGTATAACCGTACACTTGTGTATTTGTCGTCATTCGCTTGATGCTCAGTTAATGAATTTATTACAGGTTTAAATAGTGGAAGCACCACTCAGATTACCCGATTTGGTTCCCATTTGGCATTTATTGTGTCTGGGGTAATTATTCAATCTAAATACAGGTTTGAAGTGGGGTGAAATGTGTGTTATGTAATATGCACGTGGCAGCCCAGCAAGAGATGAATGATCAGTTGATTGACTTTTTTGTAATCAACGGATCATTCCTAGCCATCAAAGGATCAACAGAAAATACGTTGATTGATTAATCACTGTTATCCTGCACAGTGGATATGTCAAAAGTAAGTGTTTACATGAGTAGGTTTACTTAAGCTAATACACTCATATCATGGCGTGAAGTGCCGATGTAAAAACATTTGTTCAAAGGGTTAACCGATAATACGTTGATTGATTGCTCATTGTTATCTTACTCAATGGATTTTTTTAAAGAACCTTTGAGACTTGACACCTATGTGAAACAACTGAAATAAACTAAGTGATCAGTTGAGAAACGAACACGGGTTATAATATCCCGAAACGCTAAATATATTTTATGTTACAGTGACACATGACATCGAATAAATTTCTTTGTAGAGCTGCAGACGTGTGGGATATTTTTCCTTTATGTGGATATTCACGGATACATTCCTCGAACAAGGTAGCTGCCTAAAATTATACATATTACTTTGGTAGATTGTAATTATGATATTTGCATTTTGTTTTCATTCATTTGCTGTAACATTTAACAGAATCACTCTTGTTCCTCTACGTCTTTGTTGGGATGTTCTTCGATGCGCGATAGACGTTGTTTTCACAAATCGGTTTACCCACACTTTGCCAGCATCTTGATGTTTACAGAGGTAACCTCCCAAAACCCCTACATCCCATTTCCACTACAGCTTAAGACAACAAAGTTCACGGTCCATGGCACTGCTAATCCCTAGCCTGTTACCTATTTCATACAATGGAACAACCCAAGAAACTCGAATAGATTGAGATAAATATTTAATTACGATTACGATATTATTCAAAATTCATAATCCATTATAATAAAATGTTCATTTTTCAAAATTCATAATTATACATTATAATAAAATGTTCATTTTTCAAAATTCATAATACATTATAACAAAATGTTCATTTTTCATCAACTGTAAATCGTCTCATCTCAGTTTCTCAGTGTCATAATCTTTTCTTCCTATCGTTATTTTTGTAATTTCTAAAAATTGTCTTCTCATCATACAGGCATCTTTCATTACACTTACATTAAATTTATTTTTTTTAACTTTCCTTTAAGTCCCCTAATCCCCTAAAGCTCTACCCCTTTCCTTTCTACTACCTCTACTCCAGACCTTAATCTCTCCTTTAGGTGAGTTCATAATGCCAGACAGGTAAATGCCGCGTGTTGTTTTAACTAATTGTAGGGGAACTGGGTTGTAGGGGAAATGGGATGTAGGGGTTTTGGGAGATAACCTTTACAGAAGGGATTAGAGGTTACACCTGACTGACCGTGCAGGTCCAATTTATTCCCCGTGTAATTCTATCCGGGGTGTACAACCATGAACTATATCTAGCCTAAGAAGGTCAGGTTCAAGTATTATTTGCAACACATTCAACAGTCATTAAATATGTTGGGGTGACAAGCAGCAAGTTTGGACAACTTCGAATGCCATCCTTCTACATGGTTTGTTGTCCTTGGACCTACATGTCGAAATGATTCCACATGAATCTCTCTCCACCCTCCACCCACTGCTCAGTCACATTTATTGCATTTCGCGGACGGGGTAGGTGGGGAAATAAAGATAAATATTTTAAATATGAAAATCACCATACCCAAAAAACTGTAACTAATTTCATTAAATGAACACTATTCATATTTATCTGTGATTACTGGTCAACATGTATGTCTTATACTGGTGAACATGGTTCATGATCGGGGGCAACTCATTTGGTGTAGCACCTGTTGTTTTAAGGGATTACCATGCTCCAGTGACCTGGAACCTGTAACAATAGGAACTGGCAAAGTGAGAACACCCCCACAAATCTTTTCCTTTGTAAGCGTGTGTATGTTACGGTCAATTTGTAAAATGTAATTCTCTCAGTATAAAATGTCTAAATATTTTAGTCATTTTACAACTGACTGAAAAATCCATTATTTAACAGATTGACGTTAAAAAGGGCTTAAAAACATCACATTAGATTAATTATTATAGGATTAGAAGCCAAACAATATAGAAATGTGCTTTAAATTATTACATTTTCAGTCACTTGGTGATGATATTAACCATAAAATTGTTAGGAATTCGTTGTCATATTAATACAGATGGACATATTTTTCAGTCAATTGGTAAAATTACTGAATATTTAGGCGTTTAATTAATTTAGTTACTTTTGTTACGTAGATGTTGTATGTTTAGTTAAATAACATGCGCCTAAGTAAACATTTGCTAAGTCAAATACAAAAGAAATGTTTGGACGGAGAACATAATTGAAATAACGAGAAAATGATCAAAGTAACGAGAAATAACTAAAACTTTCGAGTTTCTGAAATAAACTTGAAATAACGAGCAAATAATCGATGTAACAGAAAAAAGTCGTGGCAACGAGAAAAAAACTTTAAGCAACGATTGTTGCAAAACTTATTTCTAAAACGTTTATCTTTACTTTAAACCACAGAATTTCTGCACATGTATACATCAGATGTATTTCGAAATTAACGGGGGCGGTCGGGTAGCCTAGTGGTTGAAGCGTTCGCTCGTCACGCCGAAGACCCGGGTTCGATTACCGACATGGGTACAATGTGTGAAGCCCATTTCTGGCGTCCCCTGCCATGATATTGCTGGAATATTGCTAAAAAGAGGCGTAAAACCATACTCACTCACTCACTCGAAATTAACGGCGATTTTAGTTTCAACAAAGTCAATAATTGGTGAAAGTTTCTTAAAGAACTTCATCCGTCATGGGTCTTAAATTAAACAAAATTCAGATTTTGTTGGGTACAGGGTATTCATGGTCAAGTACCGTATTGATGTTTCATACACTTTTCTGGATTTCGAGTTATTTTGCAATTCATCGTTCTCATTTGGAGTCAAACGGACTGTACTTATTAACATGACTTATTAACAATAAACTCGATAACAAGTTTCGTTTTCATTCATGAAAATACATGTTGGAAACATGTATGACCTATATGAGGTCCTCTCAGAATTTACCCCAAACCAGTTGTTTCACTAGAATCGATGAGTTATCTCCCTTGTAGTTCATTTGTGGAAATCCAGTGCAGCCACCAAATACCAATATTTGAATATAAATCTGAAAACGTTTGATCCACTGCTTTTTCCGTTACATGAAATGTTGTGTGATTCATGAACATCATCAGCTTGTACAATGGCATTCCCCGCACACAACACTTAAATGAGACCATATTTATGGTAAGTGCTTGTTCTTGTTTTACAGGGGGGCAGGGGTGGCCCAGTCGTCTGAGGCGCCGCGATTCGCTGTGCAGAGTTGCGTACTTTGGGCGTGCCAGAAACCTATGATTGTGGGTTCGAATCCCGGTTCGCCCCGATTATGTTTCTAGGTTTGTCAGCACCATACCCGTGCTCGTGGGTTTCACCGAAGTGGTAAACGTCTAAGACCTGCATCACTTCGGGCTTTCCTCCCACATTAAGCTGACACGCCGCGATATAACTGGAATAGTGTTAAAAGCGGCGTTAAACCCAACTCACTCACTCACTCTTGTTTTACAGTCCCATTTGCAATTACAGCAGATGATGTCCAGGACTGCTGAAAGTGTTGAAGTCTGATCTGTCTGTATTAGTAAGCAACGTCCATCTATCCTGTGTCATCCTGTGCCTTAAGCTATCCAGTCCTTCCTCCTAACATCAAATAAAGGCACAAGTTAATGTTCGCCTGTTTTGTATGTACAGAAGTGCACCCAGACGTGCAATAAAGTGCTGTTTGTTTTTTGCGTTGTTCATGAATGCTTCCTTCTTCGATCGAATGACCATTTCCTGTGAAATAAACTGTCACTCCACTACAGTACTGTTCTTACTTGAACTACCAGCACTGTTCAAGTAAGAACTCTGTAGTCACCCGCCAGCATTGTTTGAATTATCTGCAGGCCAGGAAGGCAACCCTTGCTGATGCTATCTGGAAAACCCTCCAAGTTAAACAACAAAAACCTGGAAATGTGGCTTGGGAAAGGGTCTAGCAGTAAAGACAATCATGAATGATGCCTTGTTCTGCCATCAGGCTAAACATTTCAGCCAAACAGGGAAACTGGGGATGAAAAAGTCATCACCGAAGCAGGTGAACATATGTCTTTATTTGGCGGATATGGCGGATATAAGGTGGAAGGACTGCATAGCTTATGATACAAGCGATGCTATGGAGAAGGTGGCGAATAACTGATCACATGCAGAGCCATACACTCTGCCAGCAACCTCTGCAGTCGCAAGATACCACAGCCCCCATGTCAACTACCTGATAAAGGAGTGGAAAGGGTCCAATGTGAATCCATTTGAGCGGGGATGGCACAGGACAGATGGACGTGGCTTATCAACACAGTCAGATCAGACTGCAGCACCTTCAGCGCAACTTGATATTATCTGCTGTAATTTCAAAGAAAGACTGTAACACGCGAAGATGCACTTGTCGGAAATATGGTCTCACTTGCAAATTTTGTGTGCAGGTAATACCATGGTACAAGCTGTACCAATAAACAGTTACCAGACTTCTTGGGGGATGACAAACCTGTTGAGACTTTCGAGGTACATGTATATAATGAACCTGCAACGTCAAGTTGCAGCACTCACTGTGACATTTTTTCCACTGTTCATCACGTAATAATGTTCCTGGATCACACAATCATGTGACGGAATGCGCAGTGGATATGAAGTTTCAGATTTATATTCAAATATTGGTATTTGGTGGTTATATTGAATTTCAGCAAATGAACTACAAGGGAGATAACTCATCGACTTCTTGTGAAACAACTGGTTTGGGGTAAATTCTGAGAGGACCTCATATAGGTCATCCTTGTTTCCAACAAGTATTAACAGGAATGAAAACGAAACTTGTTATAGCCTTTATTGTCATGTTAATAAGTAGATTCAGACAACAACAGTCAAACATTGATATCTAAACTCGCCACAACATGTCATTTAAGAGATAAATATTGATATTTGGTGATCATATTGGATTTATTCAAATGATTGAGTATTCTACATACATCCTTGGGTCTGTTCACCCCAATGTAGAAGTTCAAATCACTCAAATATGTCATCAGAGACCAACAGTGTCTTGACATTGTATGTCTAGCCATCAAACTCTTGGCGGCCATCTTGGAATGTTGGGCCACCAGGGGGCTCTGGTGACGGTATTTCTTATCTAAAAGTGTTAACTATACTTCAGCGAGTTAGTGTGCCAAGTTATATGCATAAAAGTCCTAGCACACTGTTTTAGAGATAAACGATTCAACAGTGTAAACACACATTTAGGAAACGTGGCGGCCATCTTGAAATTGGCGGCCATCTTGAATTTTTGCAGATTTGTCAATAATCGAAAACGTTCAGGAGTTGTGAATATCATTTTAGAAACATAACATGGATATTTCGCAAGACAACACATGCTTTTTTTCATCAAAACATTGACCCTCATCTGACATATTGAATATATATTGTAATTGGTGGCCATATTGGATTATGCAAATTAGACATATTTCCCAAACTGGGATTGCTTGGGACTTTTAGTATGTTGTTTTCGGGACCTTGTAGAAATGCATTATGGTAAAATAAATTCTGTTGCTATTTGTTCCAAGTTTAGTGAAAAAATGGCCTAGATTCCCCGGACTATAAGGCATTTTAGTCGTTAAGTGTTTGGTATTCATCATCCAGGCCAATGGCATTGCTGAATATTTTAAGGAGGAATGTTGTAAGCCAGACGGGGTTGGGAAAGGTTTGGGACGTGACTGTGCATCCCATTTCATGATCACCCATACGTCCGTGACACCTGCGTGATAAAATTGCTAAGATATCATGTCTGCATGAACCCTGAAAGGCAAAAGGTTAGTTTTTTTTCTGGTGTGAATGCTTGTCTGAATCTAACTGTACAGAAAGCGGTCAGATAACATACAGTAGACAATCATCTTTATAATGACAGTTTTATATTTAAAATAACCATTACGTGATCGAATCCCGGTTCGCCCCGATTATGTTTCTAGCTTTGTCAGCACCATACCCGTGCACGTGGGCTTCACCGAAGTGGTAAACGTCTGAGACCTGCATCACTTCGGGCTTACCTCCCATATTAAGCTAACACGCCGTGATTTAACTGGAATACTGTTAAAAGCGGTGGTAAACCCAACTCACTCACAAAAGCAGGCAACTGATTTGTATTGTGATGCAAGTCCAGCTAAAAGACGAAGCTAGGATTATAGTAGATTAACAACTTGTTGTCAACATTATCAATTGTTATTTGTTTCCAACGGTAAATTGTGATATAACCATTGACTACTATTGGCTATAAGAGATGGTGATCACCTCCCTGCAAAATATGTCTTTACTTGCAGCTAACGCAAAACAAACAAAGGTGAAGCAAACATCAAGAGTGTGCGACGTTCAGATCATTTATCTATCATGTCTTCAAAGTTACTCACGTCAACGGTAAATGCATCGACATCTGCAAGATATAATCCAACTAGCCCCAAAGCGTCCATTTATATTCCTTTTGGACAAAGTGGATCTGGAAGCTATGGATCAACTCTTGGAAAACTGCATGCTGGATATACAGAGCCAATACAATCCAAAGTCTTCAAATTAGCATTGTCCATTCCTTGTCAAAGTGGTTCAGTGTTCAACATAGGAGACTATGGCACAGCAGATGGTGGCACTTCTATGGTCTTTCTGGGGCAACTGATAACACTTCTGAAACAACAACATGGTCCTGACGCCCAATTCCAGGTTATTTATGAAGATCAGGGCGAAAATGACTTCAAATCGCTGTTCAAGCGATTGGCTGGAATTATCCCCGATCCGCCTTCCTACCTTATTGAAATGGATAACGTTTATGCTCTTGCTTGCGGGACAGACTTCTACAAACAATGTGTACCTTCACATTCCATGCATTTCATCATGTGCATGATGTCTGTACAATGTCTTTCCAAACTGCCAACAGTATATAAGGATTCCGTCTACATTTGTCACGAGAGCCCCGAGGACGAAAAGGAAGCTTTGAGGAAACAGGCCCAGTTGGATTGGGAGAGATTCTTGCTGATGAGGAGTAGGGAAATGAAAGAAGGGGGTGTACTTTTTGTTGGTGCTCCTGCTGAATATGTGCATCAAAAGACTGGTCAAAAAAGATTTTGCAACGACACGTTAGTGACTCTCATGACTGACGTATGGAAATCATTCACAATCTCTGGTAAAATCACAACACAAGAGTTCATTGATACAAATATATCATGCTGTGTGAGGAACTTGGACCAGATGAGAGAACCATTTGTGACGGAGAAGTCTCAAGTCGTTGAATCGGGATTGCGTCTCTTGTCTTCAGAATTGATTTTCAACAAAAACATCTTCTACTCTTCCTGGAAGCAGAAGAAAAACGACGAGGGAATTGACGACAGGGATGGATTTGCCAGGGCGATGGTATCAGCCCACAGGAACTGGAGCAACCACAGCTTCATGGACGGTCTCGCAGAGTCCCGCTCACTGGAAGACAAGGCGAAGATTGTAAACACCATGTATGCTAATGTCACCACGGAAATTGCAAAAATGGATCCTGAACTGTTTAAGGATGATATTTGTACCATACATGTTTTGATCAAGAAGGTATAAGTATGAGTAAAGGCTCTTGAATATGTTTCTATTTGTCTATCCAGAGATTGTGAAAGGACCTGCAATTTTGTCCGTTGACTTTATGTCGAGATAAACTTGCTGGAGAATGGTTTGTCTAGTTATAATTTTTCTGTACAGTGGAAGTACTCATCATATATATTGATATAAATTAAAATTTTCGAGGACTTGGAAGAACAAAAAATTAATTGAATCATGTAAAGAGAACGATTGCTACATTAATGATGATCGAAATAGCATTCAATGTGGTAATTTATTGTGTGGTACATATCGATATTGCTGGAAATGTGACATGTAATGTTAAAATAAATAAACAATATAAAAAACAACTGTATATGTGAAAGACTTGTTCTTAAGATATTTTGTTGAAAGCTTTTGAGATAAAATTCTTAATTACTGGCAATTGAAAGCAACCTAAAGGGAGATAACTCTACAACGTTTTGATAGGTTATTCAGGTCATTGATACGAGTTGATACGAACTTTTAAAGCGAGCTAGACGTGGGTAATATTCACAGTCCATACCGCCGCAGCATGACAAATAAAAGGAAGAGTGGGGAATCTTGAGGACAAGGAGGGCAGGACGAAAATAGGCAAGGCTTGACAGTGACCGGGACCGCAGACATCTGAGCAGGCCACCGCCGCAGACATCCAGTGCCAACCGCTCCGTCCAAGATGGCGCCATATCGGGTGAGGTTATTCGTAACATAATTCCAATTACTCCTCCTGAAATCCTAGATATGTCTCACCCTCAGCTAGGCCCATCTAACAACCCTCAGAACGTTCCTATATCTTTCGAAAGCATGGTAGATACCACTGGCTCTTCCGTCCCGGGCTCGTCAAACGACACGTCCAATGCAGCACATGTATGTTATGCTCCCCCGTCCATGGCGACATCCACACAGCACACTGTCGCCGATATCAGCCAAATGTGTATTCCACTAGCTGGGGATGATTTGGGGGATATTGTCCCACAGCATATTAAAGATTTGGAATCATGAGTATGTGGATTTAGCCATAATGTTCGAAACAATTAAGGAGTCATTATGTTCTGATAGCGGTTTAGTAGGTTAATGGGCCTAAATAACAGAGGCAATCTGGAGATAGTAAACCGCCTGCAGTCAGAAACTGCAAACACGAAAACGTCGTTTATTTTCCGTATACTCTGGGATAAGTCAGTGAGTTTGATTGCATGCCCGTTCAAGATACCCTCGGTACAACACACCTAGAGAAAAAACAACGAAAAAAACCCAATCTACAGCTATCTATGAATTTACTTTAGTATCTATTTGACATATCTTTACAATCACCTTTCAATGATCGGCCAATTGATCAGTGATGACAAAGGCTTGAGATAGCCACAGGTTAATAAACAACTTCGGAAATATCTCCCGCCACGTTTATCATGTCGGCCATTTTGACGTCTTGTACTTGTTGTAAATGTATCACGACGCTCTGTCATTGTGATTGACTTACTGAGGTAGTTCTTAACAGACCTCAACTAATGAGGATATGTTTTGTAATACATTTCTTGTGAACAAACTAAAACAGATGTTCCTTGCTTTTGGGGGAACTATTTTATTCCGGGATGGCCTATTAAAGCTAGTAGTGAGTCAAGGCACCATGCGTGTATATGATCTGTTATTGTATGTGTTTAGCAAATACGGTTTTATGCGTTAATAAAATACACTGACGCAAGTATATACTGATCAAATCAATTGGATAATTGAATATGCTTGATTTTACATATTACATAACATCACTACACAAAATTTGGACTGTTGCATTAACACACTACGGTGATCGCATTGAACACCACTTTGAACAGTATTTCAGTTATATCATGGCGTATCAAACTGATGTGGGATAAAAATCCGAACTGGTTCAGGCCATCCAACGGGTGTTCGCGAAAAGATGAGCAAATCCTGAAACACAGATGGAACCCGTCAGAAACACATGCAAGGACAAGTCAATTGTTCACCTGAACAAAGCACGGAAACACAAAATGATGCCCGTCTTCTCTATTACCGAGCATGTAAATTATATTGTCCGTCAAAAACATGGACGTGTATAAACAATATGTTCCTACAGGTAATACATGTCATACAGAGATGTAGTGACAGTAGTGACTGGTATCTGATGGGTGCAAACAGGTGTCGAGTCGCTGTCTCAGATGGCTCAAATTTCGTAGCTCTAAAGATCACGACGGCGATACAGACCGTGAAGTAGTTTGTCGCACAGTCCCTGAACCATATTATTTTCCCTTCCGCCCAGGCCTTAGTGTAATGCTATAGCCCAAAATAAAACAAACCTGGATGTTCAACAGGTTCAGGCTGAAATTTCGATCCCACTGGGACTCCTTTTAAATTTAAATATAGTTTCTCGTTTTAATCAAAATAATGTATTTTCAGAGACTAAGCGTTAGTCTAACCACGAAGTACAACTATCCAAAAGTTCCCATGCATGTCTATATTTCTTCAGACAGACTCTCCATGTTCCTATCGATATATTGTCTAAAGACAAATGAATTAAATATTACAGCACTGGTGAATAGGTTTTATGCGCATGTCAGCGTCGACCCTACAATATCCTTTTGCGCAAAATGAAGATACACTGATGAACTAACGTAGTAATACGACGCAAATATATGTCCAGATGTATACATCAGTTTCATCTCGTGTTCTTAACTAGATCTTTTTCTACAGGAGATTATGGAGTGTAACATCACACCAGAAAGCCAGGTCCAAATTCAAGTCATAATTTCATGGTCCGTCTTGTATGCTGGAAACCAATATCGCAATATGGCTGAATATTGCTGAAAGTGGTATTAACCCGAGTACTCACATAATTATTCCATTTTCTTCATACACGTTCTACAATCATCTACGATCATAATCTATAAGGAGGTATATCTGTATTCATCCAAATGTCCATACATATATGTCCACATATACATGTATTATATGTCAGGGGAGCAAGCCATTCACGTTGTTTTGTTGAAGAGAATCCTGAACAAGTCAGGCCGGGCGTTGTCATGTTGAAAGGTAATGCCTGGGCATTGACGACGCAAAAACGATAGAACAACAGGGCCGATGACCTCGTCGCGGTAGCGCTGTCCATTGAGATTTCCCTCTTCCACTATCAAGGGGTCGTCTGTCTTGCTGTAATCCCACCCCATACCATAACGCTGCTGCCCCCGAACCGATCTTTTTCCATAACACAATGATTGGCGTAACGTTCACCTCGACGCCGGTTCACTCGAATCCGTCCATCGCTGTGGTTGAGGTGAAAACGAGACTCGTCAGTGAATAGAACTTGTCTCCACTGCATGGCCGTCCAGCGTAAACGCTGTCTGCACCACTGTAGACGTGCTTGACGGTGGTTTCCTGTCAAAATGGGACGTCTGGTGGGTCTTCTGGCGACAATCCCTGCACATCTGAGGCGACGACGTACGGTTTGTGAAGATATTCGTCGAAGGCCAGGGATGCTTCTTGTAGTCACTGTTGCTGGCTGGAATCTATTCGTAGTTGTGTTGTTCGAATCCAGTTGTCTTGTCGATTATTGGTTACGCGTGGCCTGCCACTCCGAGGATGGTCTCTGACTGCATTCGTCTGTTGCCGACGTCGCCATAAACACCAAATGGTGTTTCTGTGGACGTTAAATTGTCTTGCAACATCTCGTTGCCTCGATCCTGCTTCAAGCATACCAATGGCTCGCAGACGCTCATTTTCGGACAGGCGTGGCATGTCGTGATGTTGAATGATTGCGTCATGTTGTTTTTTTTCTGAGTGTTTGTTGACAGCACGATGCTAAACAGTGCACATGGAATCCCGTTAACGCACATGTTTTTATACCAATTCTTGGGTAGTAAAATGCATGGGGCTTGCATAAAAGTCAACTTTTGCATGGAATAAGCTTTTCTGCAGCAGTTGCGTTTTTGTGACTTGATTCCATACATGTACAACAATATTGAAAACTGTTGAGTATGTGTTTGTGATTCACCCACCCTTGAAAAATATTGAAAGATGAGTGGTAACTATTATGTCATTACTTCAAATTAGAATGAGTAGACGGCATTTCCAGGTTTTATGTATCAATGACCAAAATGATGTCTGATGCAAGTCTCTATTTTGACTTGTACCGTGTGTTCCTGTGTCTTTTCGGATGAACAATTGGCTTGCCTTTGCATGTGTTTGTGGCGGGTGCGACCAGTGGACTAGGATGAGCTCGCCTCTTTGCGAGCAACCAGTGTCATCATTTTTCATGGTGAAACATGACGCATGCTCCTGGTTTTGACGGAGTCGTGCAGTTGGCGCTACTTTTGGCAAGGGTTTCTTATGATAATGGAAAGGCTTATGTCGCTTTTCTAAACATGACATATAACGTCAGTGTATATGGTCATGCAATTAAGAAACAAACGGCGAGTGGGAGTTGTTTATTGTACGATAAACAACGACCATGACTCGTTTATTTCTTATATGAAATATCAACATTACACAGCAACGCATTACGCATTAAACAACAAACGAATCATAATATCTTTACCTCTTTCTCCATGTTTAATATGAAAACATAATACCTTTTTTTATAATCTGAAGGAATAATAATGACAGTAATATCATAATAATATCATCATTGTTTATGTTACTTATCCTCAACTTAAGTAGTCCTCAACTCTATACATTCAGTGAAGAAGCCCATGAACATATTAACTATGTAACATATATTAATGGAAATTAGATGAACAGTTGAAGTTAGCAAATGATATTATTCGGTCGAACGTCTATCAGCCAAAACTACATGATTGAATTGTCTACAGTGATTTTTGCAAGGCTACTCTCATAAATGCCATGACGCATTTTAGGCCAGGGCTCGATACTCGTATAAATGTGCTAACTTATTATTGCCTTAGTTTCATGATTTACAGTATTCAATAAGATGAATACGTGTTATAAAGTTGTAAGCTTCTTCACAACCGTGTAACTATAAAATGACTTTATTGGGTAATAAAAAAAGAGATGGGGACCTAAAATAGCCACATATCACACGATTTCGCGGGTCCACCTTCTTGGATGCAAGGCGAAAACATTTGAACGCGTTTGAAGCCACTGGGAATGCCCCCTGCAGGGTTGGACGAACATTTTGCGGTAACGCGGCGGTGTTGACCAAAGGCTATCAGCTGTATTTCCTGTCTAGGTTATTTCGGTCCGTTGTGTGTGTGCGTGCGTGCGTGCATGTGCGTGCGTGTGTGTGTGTGTGTGTGTGTGTGTGTGTGTGCGTTAGGGAGGGGGGGGGGGGGGGGAGGAATGAGAGTGGGGTGATAGGTCACCTTGATTCTCTTTAGGTAGAAAATAAGGATCCACGATGTTCGACCTGGTAGAAGTGTGTAATCAAACAGCACAGCATTGGTCTTTGACTGATTGTGGCGTCAAAACAAACTCATTCATTTACTTGAACTGAATGTTCATCTTATTTGTTATGGATACTCACGGAGCCGTGATCCAGAGAACAGGATTACCAGAAAAGTGGGGTATAACACACAAGCCAATAACCTATGTGAAAACAAAGTTATTAAAGAGCAAAACTGCTTAAAGTTACCAATAAACGTGTATAATTGTCATATCGTCACTGCACACATAATGAGTGTTTGTCTTTAGTATTAACATTCAAATACGTGATATCTGTATTAGCGATATTGTCTACGTTCCACCGGTGAGTAAACGTTAGCCTTACTATCTCGTAGTACAAATATTGCAAGAAATTGTATTTCTGAAGACATCACGATGCAGTTTTTACGATGCATCATGTCTGCACTAGCGCTTGACAAAAGCCTTGTGTTTGGGTGTTTCGGTAGTTTAAATGACTGCTCTTGATATTGTTGATTAAACTTTGATACTATGAAGAATATAAGGTTATATGAGAGTATGACTTTAGAACTTTAGAACTAAACACTGCTTATAAAGCTTAAGTGTCATGTACAAATGGGAAAGTGGAATTCCGTCAATTAGGCGGACGAATCTTAAAACTATTGATTAACATTAAAAATAAGCAATATCGGAAACATATATATGCATATAATACCTGGCAATATACACCAAATTCACCTTCTACAAAAAATAAATTTTAAAAGTCGGTTGATATTCGTTTGCGTATTTGACGATTATATAACTTGCGAAAGTATAAATCCTTTTCCTATACTCAGACATTCCTGAGCCTTGCACTTTCCTAATTATTTTGACTAAAATTATTACCGTTATCATTGTACTAGTTTATGGGAAATACGTGCCGATCAAGTACGTGCCATAACTTTATTCGACAATGTACAATTCCGAACTTATCACGAAACTGTTTATGAACCATTGTCAAATAGTGGTGACATTAAATCTAGGAAACAATACGCGAAATCGCACATGCACAGAACGGAAAATTTGGACAAGGCATTAAACAAGCCGCATGTGCAGAACGATTGATTTCAGTACTTCCTCTAAGCGCTTCGAGTACAGCCTCAAACTCGGGCCTGTAATCTAACACGCGAGAACTGACCAATGAAATCTGAGAAGTAGAAATACCGGCAGACGCTGCTGCTTGATTGACAATGTCAATCAAGAAAGGGAGGAGTTTGATGATATCGTTCTCTCCCAGTAAATTCCGATGTCAACTAACGACGTTATTTGGACGGAAAAACGATGGTTTTGAAAGCGTCCAAATAACGTCGTTTTTCCATCCAATGACCATATACGGAAAAAACGACGTTTTCGTGTTTGCAGTGTTAACAATGTATTGGTTTTTACCAGCATTTATATTGAGACATTTCCTGCTAGAGCTCAACAGTTCTTGAAATACATGGATGGCATGCGCACAGCATATCACAGGCTAAAGGGGGATGGCTGGAAACACTATGATCAGCAATTAAGACTGCGTCCCTCGCGTTACCCACTGACGCCTTGGTCTAAAATTAACCAGGAATTATGTTTGTTATTTATGACCCCACAATCGTACAATCCAGGCATGCCATATGGGCGTCATTCAGCTTACAAACCAAGATCTTCTGCCATGTTGTACACACCGGCATTTGGCACACGTCAAACTGTTACCCGCTTTGACTTCAATCGTACACAGCGAACACATCGATTTTTGCAAGTAAGTTCATATTTGTACACTTTTGTACACAATTGTGACAGCAAGCAAAAATGAAATCCCCAAACTGATTGAACTAGTAACTATCCAAGATAAAGAGACTTCTCCAATACATTTGCAAGTGTAAAAGTCCTATTTATCAGAATATCCAAGGCATAAGGAGGCATCCTACCTTTTGCAAGATTTTAATGCTTGATTTAGCAGAGGCTATACTGTAGACAAAGAGATCAGTTTAGGCAGGACCCTATCTTAAAGCGCTATTGCAAGAATGTAGAATATCTCCCATGGGATTGCACTGTGTTTGAAAAGTTTTCAACATTTTTGCAATGAGCCACACAACGCACACACCCAAAAGCCGTACTTTTCTGGGCATAGAAATAGACACAGAGGCAATGGAAACAAGAATCCCTCGTGGGAAAATCATAGAATGTCAGCAAGCAATATCAGATTTACTTCAGCAAATCAAAGACCTACTCAAACAAATACAATCACAACTGGGTTTACTGAATTTTATCTGCAGGGCCATACCAATAGGCCGTCCTTTCTCTCGCAGGCTAATTGATGCGATTCGACATGCAAAATAAACCAATCATCATATTTGCTTGACGCGAGGAGTCAAAAAGGATTTACAAGTGTGGCAGGAATTCCTGCATCAGCACAATGGAGTCTCATTGTTTCTTGATAAAGAATGGTAATCAAATACAGAGCTTCACCTTAATACCGATAGCGCTGGAGGTGAGGGGAGAGGTTTTGGCCTATATTTTGAGTATCAGTGGTTCTCTGGTACCTGGGCAACCAAGCGGAGAAAGCTGGTTTTACAGAGGACATAACCCTTTTGGAGTTCTTTCCAATTCTGGCCGCAGTAAACAAGAAAATTATGTTTCATTCAGACAACCAATCAGCTGTGACGAGTCTAAACAAATTGACGTCTAAGTCTGCATGTGTCAGGGTCCTAGTTAGGTCTTTTGTGCTTCACTGTTTACAGCGCAACATGTTCGTAAGGGCACAGTATGTCCCAGGTAGTAAGAATGTCATCGCAGATGCTATCTCTGGTTTTCAGTTTCATCACCTACCAACAGACCAACAGACATACCAAGCACAACAGGTTGAGTTAAATATTAGGCAGTCCAAGACTGATCAAACAGGCAGGCAAACGCAGCTCATAGTTGGACCTCATTCTAAATATGAAGTATGTCCCGTACAAGCTATTTATTTCGATTTGGCAATCCGGCCACGCACGCCTCCATCTCATGCTCTGTTCATTCACATCAACCATTCTCATGTTACAAGAGCACAGTTTTCAGCTTTACTGCTCAAGGTCCTCAAGTTCAGTCAACTACCAGAGGCTGCATTTAAATCTCATTCCTTCCGAATCGGGGCAGCAACAATGGCAGCCATTCAAGGCATACCACAGGAGACAATAAGGCTGTGGGGCAGATGGAAGTCAGATTGATTTAAGCGCTATATCAGAATCGGTCTGATTACTTCAATTTAAGTAGCAATGCAGAAGAGACCGAGGTTTGGGCCCTGATTCTTGCATTTCATGGCTGGGGAAGAGGGGACTCCATTGACATGAGTTGCTGCCATGTATCAAAGCAAAGCTCCATCACTACCATCCGCCAGGTACTATCCTACTACATGTTGGCTCAAATGACCTTATAGACCTTAAGGGTAAAGAGATGTGTAATCTCATGGATGGAGACATGGTTTAAATACATAAAATCCTGCCAAAAACTCGCATTATCTGGTTGGAAATGTTGTGCGCAGGAGATGGGATGCAGCTGACTCGCCAGTGGCAATTGATGGAAAACGTAAACAAGTAAACCGGTTCATGACTCCTAAGGGAAATCTTAATTTGGATAGGGCTAGGTAGCTGGGGGCAATGTTTGTTGATTAGTTACCTTCACAAGCATCCCTTTGCTATGTGTTTATGTATATGGTTGGGGGTTGGTCCAGTGGCCTGCTGGAGGGGATGTTCTGACGGCTTGTTGGGTTTTTGCTTGATTTAGCATGGCGGCTTGCTGAGTGTTAGTCGACGGCTTGTCAAAAGTGACAGGGAAGGGAGTTGATCATTGATGGTTACCCTCGTTAGTTATCTCCTCTGGGTTCTGAGCTACTCGGGTGTAATGTTTTGGCGCTCAGATATTTTATTTGCTAGGTTGCTTCGGCGGCTTGTCGACAGGGGCAGGGAGGGGAGCTGCTCATCGATTGTTCCCCTCGTGGGTTGTCTCCCCTGGGTTTTGAGCTGCTCGGGTGTTTCATAATGGCGATAGGATATTATTTGTGATAGGTATCTCCCCCAGGGTACCGCCAACAATACTGAATAAACTGCGCCCATATTTTGCCACAGACAAGTGTTTTGTTTTGTTTTCATGTTTGATGTTTTATTTGTTTTGTTTTCACGATTGGACGTCACAATAGTTGTGTACTGTCCAAATCCGCATTAAACCTAATGACTAATTGTCGGGAGGCTTGGTTATGGCATCTTCCCGAGGCAAGAGAGTAAACTGACTTTAAAAGTCCAGTTTCCACCCATGCCGAACTAGGCTGGTATTATGGAGTTACATTTTGGCTGGACTAACGAGTCTATGCATAGTCCAATCAAAATCGCGCACTGAAATCGAAATCCGGTTCGTAGAGTGTCATGCAGATTTCGGTCGACTGCAGGATTTGCAAAGCATGTTCACCGCTAACTCGTTATCAACAGATATTTTCTTAATCTTTTCATGCTTTTAATCAAGGTGCTCACGTGATTTGATGCACTTCACGATGTAAGACTCGTTTTATCACAATATATATCTTGATTTTCAATCAGATCGTCTTGACTGGGCGCAACCGTTTTGTTTGAAGCAAAGGCGAGTGATACGAGATGTGGAATCTGATTGGTCAATAGGAGGGGCATAGAAATGACATAACTCGTAATAGCCACTGGTGGCACTACGATCGAGCCCAGGAATTCCAACCTAGTTCGGCAAGGGTGGAAACTGGACTTTTATAGTCAGTTAACTCACTTGCCTCGGGAAGATGGGTTATGGGGACATGATCAGTTCTACTCTGGAAACGTATGAGGAACAGTAAAACCGTCTTAGACTAATCTACATAATGATATTTTTGGGTGGTATCCCTAATACTGACACTTGTGAAAAATTACAACTCCCCCCCCCCCCCCCCTGTTCTTCATGGTGGAACATGTGGATCCCTTGTTATTTTCACAATACCAAAATGTATCTTTTCGGTCAACTGGACCATCGTATGCATGATTATTTGTGATAGGGCTATGTTCAAATTTTCCAAATGGAGTTGTACGACTCGGACGAAGCTAGCATATGGCAGTGCTAGAGAGAATAGTGAGTTGGAGTTGGGAAAGATTGGGACGTGTCTGTACATTACACTGAATGATCATCTTTAAGTCCGTGACACCTGCTCGGCATGCATTCATAAATCTTCTTTTTTCGAAGTGGCTGCGTGACTACATGAACCCGCAAAATCAAACTGTGAGTGATTTCTTCTAATTTAGTTCAAGCCATAATACTATCAAGTCAGGGAGAATCGGTCTGAATATGATACCATCAGATGCTATATCAAACATGTGATTGTTTAATACATGAGCCGTGTGTCATGACCACACACATACATGATAATTCCCGTAAGAAGGTTAATGGTGTTAATAATATCTCTGAGTTTATATGCTTATTATGTTCTTTATTGATGAGAATGTAGGCCATCGGCCCGTGGGAGAGTGTGGCCAGTCCATAAAGGATAGAACTATCATTGCTATAGACCTTAACTATATACATGTCTGATGCACATGATAAACAAACATTGCAAGATTACACCACAGGATGCTGTAAGCATAAAAAAAACGTTTGTTGTGTTGCATGTACAAAGAATTTTCCAGGCAAATATTTATCACATAGAGCCTTATACTTCACACAGATCATATGCAATAAAATAAAATATAATCATACCAAATTCTTCTTCAAATACCCTCCTCACATACTGGACATAATGTTTGATTTCTAGCAATATTACAATATCTGTCGGTTTGTATTTAACGATTAGAACTATAACAAAATTGTGACGATGCAATACGAAATTTTGGAAGTATCATATACTTTAAATATTCTAAATCTGTTTCGAATACAAATTTATAAAAATGTTTAATGTTTTACTTTCTTTTGAGCCATTAAAAAGTGAATAGTGCCAATTATGCTCAAATGAACAATTCAGCCTTAACATCAATTTTCCAATAAAAAATTGGTATAAAATGCATTGGTAGGCGATGGTGACTTACCTGTGACTAAACATTTATTTACTTTCAGCTTATGAAAAAATAACATAGGTGAAGCATTCTTAACACTAAGAGTGTTAGCAGCTCAGTTCCTCTATCGGCCATGTCTTCAAGGTTATTCAGTTCAACTGTAAATACATCAACATCTGCAAGATATATCCCAACTAACGCCAAAGATTCAATGTATACCCATTATGGACAAAGTGGATCTGGAAGCTATGGATCAACTCTTGGAAAAGTGCATGCTGGATATATAGAGCCAATACAACATAAAGTTTTCAAATTAGCGGTGTCAATTCCTTGTCCAAGTGGTTCAGTGTTCAACATAGGAGACTATGGCACAGCAGATGGTGGCACTTCTATGGTCTTTCTGAGGCAACTGATAACACTTCTGAAACAACAACATGGCCCTGACGCCCAATTCCAGATCATTTATGAAGATCAGGGCGAAAACGACTTCAACTCGCTGTTCAGGCGATTGACTGGAATTATCCCCGATCCGCCTTCCTACCTTATTGAAATGGATAACGTTTATGCTCTTGCTTGCGGGACAGACTTCTACAAACAATGTGTACCTTCACATTCCATGCATTTCATCATGTGCATGATGTCTGTACACTGGCTATCTAAACTGCCAACAGTTTATAGGGATTCTGTCTACATATCTCACGAAAGCCTTGAGAAAGAAAAGGAAGCTTTGAGAAAACAGGCCCAGTTGGATTGGGAGAGATTCTTGCTGATGAGGAGTAGGGAAATGAAAGAAGGAGGTGTAGTTTGTGTAAGTGCTCCTGCTGAATATGTGCATCAAAAGACTGGTCGTATAAGATTCTCTGCAGAAACTTTAGTGACTCTGATGACAGACGTATGGAAATCTTTCACAGTCTCTGGCAAAATCACAAGACAGGAGTTCATTAATACAAATATCTCATTTTGTTTGCGAAACATGGACCAGATACGAGAACCATTTAAAACAGAGAAGTCCCAAGTCGTTGAATCGGGACTGCGTCTCTTGTCATCAGAATTGATTTTCAACAAAAACATCTTCTACTATTCCTGGAAGCAGAAGAAAGACGAGGAGGGAATTGATGACAGGGAGGGATTTGCCAGGGCGATGGTATCAGCCCACAGGAACTGGAGCAACCACAGCTTTATTGCAGGTCTCTCAGAGTCCCGCTTACTGGAAGACAAGGAGAAGATTGTTGATGACTTGTACGCTAATGTCACCACGGAAATTGCAAAAATGGATCCTGAAATGTTTAAGGATGATTTTTGTACCATATATGTTTTGATCAAGAAGGTATAAGAAAATGCTCATGAATATGTTTCTATTTGTCTTTCAGTAAATGTAATACTGTCGTAAATTTTGGAAGGAGTTTTAGCTCCAGAGATTTTGAAAGAATCCGCAATTTTGTCCGTTGACTTTATGTCAAACATCAAAGAAGTTTATATGTTTATATCCAGGAGAATGGTTTGTTTATTTATACTTTTTCTGGATCCTGAAATGTTTAAGGATGATCTTTGTACCATATATGTTTTGATGAAGAAGGTGTAAGAAAATACACATATGCATGTTTGTTGTTGTAAATTAGGACACTGAATTAATTTTGCAGGATTTCTGTCTAACTCACTCAACTAACAACAACATAACTACTAATGACCACATTTAGATAAAATGAAAGAGTTGAGGTTACATGTAACCATTGCCTCCTGATACAATATGTTGTCTTTGGGGTTTGGCTAGGGGTCGATCGTTTATTAAGCTGAAGTAGGCCTTGGATTTGGTTTAGAGACAGGATAGTACTTCAATCCTCTAAAACATGAAATGTTTGCCCGGAATGAAGGCGTTCAAGCGATTTTGTTTACATCACATTGTTTCGGCATATCCAGCATGTCCAACGATCAATTAAAGTTTTGTACAACCAGAGTCAATGTATGTAGAACAATTGATACACGCAAAGATTGGAGGTATTATTTCAGGTGCAGTCGCCCAAACTGATCTTAACTAATGAGGATGTCAATATGAAACTGGACGTCAAGTCGGACTGATCTGATATCAGCTGACATCACTCGTTGTCCGCAAAGTGTGTTATTTATTATACAGATAAATAAAAATATGTATATGTGGATGACCTATTATTCATGACTAATTTTATTGTTCTTGTGGGACGGAAGAATGTGTGGTTAAAACGCTCCCCCTTAAGGTAAGGTATCAATTTCTGATAAGATTAATAACAACTCAGCCTGAGACAGAAGGAGTCTGTGGAAGACATGTACAGTTAACGAGAGACGTCTTTTGACATCGGTCAGCACCAGGAACAGTAAGTGTGTAGGGTGCACGAATGGTCAAGTCGTCTAAGGAGACTCAGTTCAATTTGAAGGCTTGCATCAGTGATCCATACATATATTTTGTACCACTATTTTACCTTTATAGCCCATTTTATAGAACATGTTTCAGCAGATACTCGAGACGGATCATTCTCTGGCGTTGATGTTTTGTATTTACTGATGCCAGCATTTGCTGATCGAGGATTCCAATTCCAAATTAGCTCTTCATGGTCTTGGGGATGTCGGCGCTAACCCGTATGCGTGGGTTCCTACACAGCGTCTCCGAACTGAGTCACATTTCTTTTTTTGACATTCTGCTGCCATCATGAAATGCATGACAAATTGTTTAAAGCTGCATCTCACTCACCCGACTGGAATCGCCCAGGATAAGAGCACGTCTTTGCGAACACCTGGCATCATCAATATGTGGTAGTGAGTCATAAACGCGGGCATATTGAATCGTCGTAATTGTACCATAGACTGTTTTGTTATGATTATGGAAAAAGATGCAATGACATGCATCAGCCAAATCAGCGAGCCTGACCACCCGATCCCGTCTGTGTTGCTGAAGACCCCCGGATCTTCACAGGTGCAATACATATTGACAGCCTGGATGTACAAATGCAAATTTAAAGCCAGATTAACGCGTGCATTGAAAGGTTACCGTGTCGCGAAATACAGTGATACTATATATCGTTTCCTCATTTCAATGATTACACTGATTTCTTGACAAGACTTCTTTGACCAAAAGAGGTACCCACCTACACCGTACAGTATGTATGTTGGTAGTAATTCAACGTGGGTGGTGGTGTGGGACAGGGTATTTTTGGGCCGTACTACGTAAGTTACCTTTAATGTCACGTTTATTGAGATCCGATAATGTCGTACAGGTGATCTGACTATTAGAGTGAGTGAGTTGGGTTTAACGCCACTTTTAACAGTATTCAAGTTATATCACGGCGTGTCAGCTTAATGGGGGAGGAAAGCCCGAAGTGATGCAGGTCTAAGACGTTTACCACTTCGGTGAAACCCACGAGCACGGGTATGGTGCTGACAAACCTAGAAACATAATCGGGGCGAACCGGGATTCGAACCCACAATCATAGGTTTCTGGCGTGCCCAAGGGACGCAACTCTGCACAGCGAATCGCGGCGCCTTAGACGACTGGGCCACCCGTGCCCCCTCTGACTATTAGAATCCAAACGAGGCAGGAGTAGGGTAATTGTCTCATTATCGCCTTAATATGATGTATTCTTTGAGTAGGGCAGCCTGTGTTACGACACACGTACAGAAACACACACATACACGTACAGAAACACACACATACACGTACAGACGCACATACATACACGTACACACTGACGTAATCTAGGGAGGGACAATTTATTCTATAGGTTGTTTGTTGTGTAGACCGGCGGTCATTAGTATCCCACCTATTTGACGGAGGGTTAAATATCTGACTCAATTATGTCACTAGTTGTTATCTAGTTCTAGTGGCCTATAGTCAGCCATTAAATGTAAGGAAGGTAATATCTGAATGTGTTTTGATATCTCTCTTGAATATTTTAAATTAATTCTTGATATTCTTTTGTACTGCCCGTTGTTGACATAATGTTTAATGGATGACAATGTTTTCTCACGATATCGTCTCAAGAAACCTACAGCGGTAATATTTGAATGTGGTTTTTTTGGGTGATACTGCTCTACAAATAAACATGTGCAAAAAGTTGATGTATTTAGGGCGTGTTAGATACATCAACACATTTGCATACAGGTATGAGAAAGGTCTATTAAGCAGAAGCCATTAACATATCTGAATGAATGGTCACAAGCTGTTATGTGTCAGCGTTTTTTACCTAAATATGAAGACGACAATTGTATGGTAGACATGTGGAGGACATTTCCAAATTTGAAGCAACAGTGATAAAAGTGATGTCCGATGCAATTCCCTATTTTCACATGTACCATATGTTTCCGAATTGTTTAGATGAAAAATTGACTTGCCTTTGCATGTGTTTGTTACGGGTGCCACCGTAGGGGTAGGATACGCTGCCCTTTTCGCGAAAACCTGATATCATCACAATTTCATAGTGATACATAAACACTTGCTGATGATATAGCACAATCGTACAATCGACTCAGCTTTTAGCAGAGATTTCTTATGAATATGGAAAGGGTTTTGTCGCTTTTATTTATGTGTTTGTAAGGCCAGTCCTACTCATGTGTTGGATCGAATACTAGAATTTGCAAGATCAGGCACAGGGAGCTGTGCAGCACCCAAAACTATACAGCTCGGGATTAAATTCCAAAACATATGCTCATTTAGACGGAATGGTACAATGGGCCTCTGCTATGAGTAGAGATTGCTTATGATTATGGAAATGGTTGTCGCTTTAGTTTGCATACAATAACTACTTCACGGATATTGGTCAACGACCATACGATTATTGGCCAAATTTGTATAAAAATAACAAACTGTTACCAACTGATGTAACGCGATACATACACATATGAGAAATGGTAACTTTGTATTGAAGCGAGCACCTTTGCTAAGACACCTAATACTCTCATGGACCCGTGAAAATCCAGGCTAGAATAGGTCTTCAGCAACCAATGCTGGCCGTAAAAGGCGACTTTGCTTGTCGTAAGAGGCGACCAACGGGATCGGGTGGTCAGTCTCGCTGACGTGGATGATGAATGTCATCGATCCCAATTGCGTGGATCGATGCTCATGATATTAATCACTGGATTGCCTGGTCCATTCTCGATTATTTACACCGCCGTCATATAGCTGGAATATTGCTGAGCGCGGCGTTAAACATCAAACAACAAAATGAAAGTAATGCTCTCATGATACAGTTTTATCATGTTCTTAAGAGAACTCTCAATATGCAAACTAATTTTTGTTTATAACATTTGCTATACACGTAAATTATTAAACGAAATTGCTTCATGTAATATGAGTTTGTGTCATTACCGTAGCAGTCATATACAGTTAGAAACTAACACATTTGGACATATGTTGCCCACTTAAAGTTGATGACTGCTAACTGGGGGTCCTCGAACCCGGGTCTTCGGCGTGACGAGCTAACGCCTTAACCACTAGGCTACCCGACCGCCCCCGAAAGGAAGTACTGTTGTTGAAAGGTACATGTTGTTTGAGTTTACAGCTGTGGTCAGTTCTTGTATACTGGCTTGTCTTTTATTGGTGTGTAGGTTTAGGCATTTCTATAAGGATCATGCGGTTGGAAGGTGAACTGAACCCAACCGACAGACCTGTATTTTATGTCACCTTGATGAAATTAGGAATGTATACCATGCTGCCTCACATTGTATTCATTTCAATTACTATAAGAGAGCGTATATATCCTGTCAGAATCGCAAATTCGTAATCTGAAAAGCTAGCGTCTTAAGAAAATGCAGCGACAAAACAATTTCCTTAGTGAAAAGAGTCGATTGTACGATTCCGACTGTTTCATGAGCATGTGTTCATACCACTAGACGACGGATGCTGCCTAATGCGGCGTAAAACCAAACACAGTCAATTGCACCCTACTCATTGACATATGAAAATTAGATGGTAAAAACATTGAAAAGCGCAGTATGTATGGAAGCGTATTCAAACATGTACATATTACATATTAATTATTTCACTTGGATACACATATGTACATATATATGCAAATTCAATCAAATATAGATTCCATCTGGCTGGACGTGCGTGTATCGAATTATAACTGGCATAATTTATGTGCATATATATATATATAAAGAATATTAATCTGATTAAATGTTCGCGTATATCATGGTAATTGTGTGAATTCATCCACAGCTGCTAGGACATTACGTTCGTTTCCAACATGTTTTCCACAGCTGCTAGGACATTACCGTTCGTGTCCAACAGGTTTTCCACAGCTGCTAGGACGTTACCGTTCGTGTCCAACAGGTTTTCCACAGCTGCTTGGACGTTACCGTTAGTGACTAACAGGTTTTCCACAGCTGCTAGGACATTTACGTTCGTGTCCAAATGGGTTCTGGACAGAGCTTTCGTCATGTCTGAGAACAGGAGGAGTGATTCAGGAGAATCAGGCTGGTGCTGAAGGAGTCACACTCGTGGATTGTTGCCATGGGAGATTTGTCCACCATGATGACACGCTCGACATCCCAAAGCAAGGAGGCCATCAAGTTCCAGCTGATTGGACAGTCTTTGCCTTTTTTGGGGGGTGACGTCAATGTCAATGCATTCAATGTTTTGACTGTTGTTTGGATTCAGGATGGAAGTGATGAATCCAGGTGCCATCCATTATCACAAACAGGAAGACCCTTTCCGGTCAGGTTCAGACAGCTAGATTACCATGAGAACTGTTGAGCCTAGTATGTTTTGTATCAGATGTCGGACGGTTTGGAACCCAACGAACTCATACTGTCCTTGATAAATGCAATAATCTTGGACGCGACGTTAAACCCAATTTCACCTCACCTCACCTCATACTACAAGTCATGGGTGAAAATTGAATATAACGCTTCTGTGGAGTTAAATTCGGAGAGCCGTGGTCCCGCAGTTGATACGATTATTATATCAGTGCACGGTATTCTCTGACATGTTCTCAACACAAATTATTCATTTTTAAACTGACGCACCAGATGCCCTACAATTATCAACAAGCAAGCAACAAGTAAGAAACATTAATGTGTTACAATTAATCTTTATATTTATATTTAAGATATAACGTCGCCTGTGTGTTATTTAACGTACAAGAAAACACTGCACAGGGAATAGTGAGTGAGTGAGTTGGGTTTAACGCCGCTTTTAATATTATTCCAGTTATATCGCGGCGTGTCAGCTTAATGTGGGAGGAAAGCCCGAAGTGATGCGGGTCTCAGACGCTTACCACTTCGGTGAAACCCACGAGCACGGGTATGATGCTGACAAACCTAGAAACATAATTGGGGCGAACCGGGATTCGAACCCACAATCATAGGTTTCTGGCGTGCCCAAGGGACGCAACTCTGCACAGCGAATCGCGACGCCTTAGACGACAGGGCCACCCGTCCCCCCGCACAGGGAATAAACTATGCAGTGGTTTTATACACAAGTCGTTTATTTCTAATATGAGATATCAACATTAGGTACAGCCTCTTTAAGGATGTTGGTAAAAAGTACACGCTTTAAAAATATTTTCCGTATTTAAATAATGATGACTCCGTGAATAGATTCCAACCGCGGAAATGTCGGACAAGTCCATTTCACGAATAGGTGGGTTAAATTGTTTTTTCCCGCATATTCTCACAACCCTCCTGTCCATTATCTGTACCTTTGTGAGAAATCAACATTATGTGTAGCCGCAATAAGAATATTCACCAAATGTTGACTCCTGAATAGGCGCTCAGCATTAAGGGGCTAAAACAACGACTGGTCGGCTCGGAGTCAATATACTGTGTCTAAGTGGGGTACGCATGTTAAACTGCGGCATGGTTTCTCAGTGAGCTAGCACTATAAATCAGCATTAGTCCGGACTAGTACAAGCAGCCACACATACACGTGCATGCACGTCGCTATATAAGTGCAATAATCTTGTCGCGACGTTAAACCCCATTTCACCTCACCTCACCTGTTTCTTTAAGATTTTCTTTGGATTTTGTGGCTAGCAGCTCCAAAGTAGGGTGAGAGGTTGATCACAAAGGGTACAGATTGATGGAGGGAAAATTGCTGGTGACAACAGTGAAAACGTGTTTCAGATGATTTAGTTCAGTGGCAAGATGTTGCTTGGTAGAACAGATGTAGTGAGCTCGTCTTGCTGAGGTTGAGATAACTCCTTTCTTGACTTGAGGTTGGTGGTTGGAGACAGAGTGAAGATACTGACCTGTTCGGTGGTTTCCGGCAAACAGTGGTCTGGAGCTTGTTATTGTCTTTCTTTTCAATTATAACAGTTTTTTTACTATATAATTGTAATAATGAAGTTGTTCATCCATCCATACATACTCATCGCCAAAAGAAACGAGAACATCATACATGTTGGTTAATAAACCGACGTCCAAAAGAAACTTTACCAACTGAAAATATAAATTTCAGACAAAGTATAATCTATTTTTCGATGAAGTCTATGTAAAACACATAACCTAAATACAACAATAGTGTATGCAGAAAATGTTAATCGTCTCTTACATGTTTGCGAGATAACACGCGAAAAAGTGAAAAACACGTGCACCACGGACAACTGCAAATGCACGTGCGGGTAAGGGTATAAAACGATTGCAACGGCAAGTCAGACATCCAAAGTGATAAAAAACACAAAAGAAATGCCACGACTCACAATTGAACAACGTGAACGAGCCTTGGGTATGGTACAGATGCGAGCCAGCTAAGCCCATATTGCACGAACCTTCGGTTGATCCCGTGTTGCCGTTACCAACTTGATGCAACGTTACAGACAGACAGGACGGACCGATGACAGGCCAAGAACAGGGTGACCAGGCCCCATGATGACCGGTACTTGCGACAAATGCCTTAGGTCGCAGGGTTAGTCGACAGACAGTGGCCAGGAGACTCCGGGCTCATGGAATCAGGGCTTTTAGACCATACAGGGGAAAGCTATTGGACTGCGATTGGTTTCAAACTCTGGTAAAGTTTCTTTTGGACGTCAGTTTATATGAAGAATTATTCAAATTCAAGATAATCGTTTCCATGCACAAACGAACATGCTGATATGTTGTGTGGACCGATGCTCATAAACGCATCACATGTGACGTCAGAGATCCACGACCCGAAATGCACCGTTTGTCTCGTACAAATTAGACTGCAAAGTTTGGAAATCACGTGCAGCATATCGAGAAAAGAATAAAGACACTTGAATGATCTCTTCGTAACGTACATAATTCTCTATATGTTTCTATGGTTTGCGTTTCTTTTTGCTGTGAGTATATCTTATCCTTACTTGAATGTCATGCCCATCTCGAACCAAACCTCCGGTCTCATAATATAATTGGTTCCTTCATATAAACAACCGCGGAGGGTGGAGGGTGGAGGGTGATTAAACTTGAACGTCTATCAACTCGCGACAATCGTGTCAACGCGGGGTTCCCGTAGCAATGAACCCGTATCTAAACTCACTGCTCTACTTACAGTTGTCACAAAGGCCTGGTGGATGCATTCAAGCATTTAGTCGAACAAACTCAGAATGAAGAAGGCCATTCAGATCCAGGCCTCAATGCAAGGGCGAACAGGTTCATTTCAAGCTCGTCTATACCCATTTCAACCCTTGAAGGCTGCGTGCCCAGCCAGCCATCATTTGCAGTGCCTTATCAAGCCAAGGAACATATTTGAAGGTCTGTTTTACTTTAAATGTTTTAGTAATTCGTTCATTGTCTCCATGGTTAATTTGAATCAACCAAGCAATGCATGTTCACATGAGCGACAACTTGACCCATGACATAGGGAGCAAGCATTTGATTTTCCGTTGTATGTGTGTGTGTGTGTGGGGGGGGGGGGGGGGGGGGGGGATTGCAGACGAGTGATCAAAGGATGCGGTTTATTTTAATGTACTTCACCTTTTCATGCAGGCGAGTGATCAAAGGATGCGGTTTATTTTAATGTACTTCAAAGAAAAAACAGTTGAGCTGTTTATGTTGCAGAAAATAATTGCGCAATATATAATGAATGTGGGATCTCAACCGCCCACTTCGGAAAGGATATTCATTTAAAGATAACTGCCTTATCATGGACCCACATCGTCACATTCTGTGAAGCCTGTTTACAGACATAGGTTGAGTTCAAAAATGGGGAAAATGTTATAATCAGTTCATGGGGATGATACAGCTTGTATCCGACGTAACAACGTCATGTCTAATATCCAGATATTATCCACATGCTTTTGCAATAACAAAAAAAAACCGTGTGTTTCTGCTCGGATTGGCAAAGTCAAAACAAGGTTATTTGGTCAACCAAGAAGTTTTACTTAAGTTTAAGTCATACAGATGATCTGATATCGTTCAAAATTATTCAAATAGACGATTCTCTGCCACTGATTTACCCACCTGAACTACGAGTAGAGTAGACAAATGGCCAGTGAAGCAGCCTCATCTGTTTTATTTTAGATCTATGAATGAACCTTTAGAGTGACCATAAATACCCATAAGACTGGGTGACAAAGGGATGACTTCAGTCTTCCGTTTAGTTCCAGAAATATTACAGCAGCTCCAGCATTTGGAGTTTACGTTACACAATTTGTAAGGTACAATCGAGCATGCTCTTTCTCGAATATTTCAAAAGAAGTTATACGATTCTTGCTCTGAAGTTGTTTGATGAGAGTGTCAATACCAAAGGCCGTAGTTCAACTTTCAAAACGTTTGTTGGTGGACATGTAGACGACATTTCTAAATATGACGCATCAGTGACAAACATTATGTCCAATGCAATGCCTTATTTTGACTTCGTGTGAACATTTGACTTGCCTTTGCTTGTGTTTGTGACGGATTCCACCAATGAGGCAGGATACGCTTTCCTTTGAGGCAACGCGGGGCATCATCACTATGTGATGGTGATTCATACACATATGCTTATAATATGGTCGGAATTGTACAGTGGGCAAAGGGGTTTTGTTACGATTTTGGAAAGTGTTGTGTCGTTTTTATTTACGAACATGCCTAAAACACCATCCCTATAAAATAGGTGTCACCATCCTGGCAACAGGGTCGGATCAGATCCATTTATCAACTTTCGAATAAACGCCAAGTTATTAACGTTATTATTAACAAGTTATTGTTCCCCAGCAAATGTATCAAGTGAGCGGTTGACTTGATTGATTGCATGGCAATGAACAACGCATGCAGATTTTTATAGGGTATTTATAATGTTTTGACATTTCTACAGATTGTTGTTCTGAAAAACCAAGTCGGCTGAAAAACAATGACATTTTTGCATTGTGTTGTAATACATGTGCCCTATCATTGATAGACAGGACAATTGCTGTTTTCACAACAAGAACGCATAACAGTTTTAGAGTTAATGGTTAGATTTCTTGGTTTTCTTTCTCGTTTGCTTTTTTTCATGTTTTTCACAAAATTCAAATTTCAGCATATAATGAAAATGAGGTCACCACGCAGGAATGACTAATCAAGTAAGGATAGGATATATGGATGAACAACTTCTTTATTACAATTAGGAGCGGCGTGTCGGTGCAGGTTCTAACACCGTTATGAAGCAAGTGATGTACAGAGTATGGTTGACAAGTATATATACAGGGTAGGAGGCATTGTTTGTACAGTTCAGTAGTTATAAGATGCAGTTACACTGGAATGGAGAAGCCTGTTAAGTACAAAGAAGTGAGTCATCAAGGTACCTACCATAAAATGAACCCCTGCCGGGACTTAATAAGATAATCAGAGCTCACTCGCCCCTGAAGTATTACCACTTATATGACAATATTTTGTTTGAAACATATAAATTGAAACTGCATTGGCATATAAGCCACAGACTTATGTGACTGCCTCTCCAGAAAATATGATACAATTATCAAAATCTCTCTCCTGTTAAACAGTATACATTCATAAACGGGAGATAGATGTGTAACCATACAGTTACAGACCCATGGACTGACTGAGCGAGGTTAAGTTCATGTCATAAAATTGACCTCTTCCCGGGACATAATAGGACAATCAAGGCTCACTCGCCCATGAAATTATTACCACTTGTATGACAAAAGTTTGTTTGAAACATGGTGATTTGGGTATGTTGTAGCATGTACGTGTTTTAGTATGAAGTGTATATAACATGTGACACTACAATAAAATCTCTCTCTCTCTCTCTCGCTCTCTCTCTCTCTCTCTCCCTCCCTCCCTCCCTCCCTCCCTCCCTCTCTCTCTCTCTCTCTGAATCTCTATCTATCTCTCTCTAGCTCTCTCTCTCTCTCTCTGATAGACAATACCGCAGTTTAATATGGATGCAGACACATTGTACAGACTCCGAGCCGACCAGCTTTCTCTGGCTTTATCATTGGATTGAATGGAATAAAACACATGCATAGTATTAAGTGTATGTGTCTGTTTGTGTGTGTCATACTGATTGCGTGAAGCTTATGTCAGTAGATTTGTTTGAAAGAGTATACTTTCTATAAACCATATAAAACACAGTTACACGTTCCTTTAACACTACATCATCAGGACAATCGCTCATTATACAAGAGCATACGCATATTTGAAAAAGAAAAAATGTCACTTGCACGATGGTTCAAACGACTGACACTATCGGTTCGATAACACGTTTTCACACCTCTTAACACTCTCTTAACATTGCATATGAAACTATCTTTTTGTAGAATAGCCTCCCCGGGTGTACCCACATGTAAACTATCAATAGACAACTGGACATGCACATGCTGTTGCTACCTTTTAGTCATATTTAGAAATAAAACGACAGTTGTTTGTCTACTATTTCAAGCTTTCAAATTGTTAATTTGTGAAGTGATTAAGTAAAAACAGTAAAGTACGGTTATAACGAACTCAAAGGGACTACTAATTTTTGTTCGTTATAACCGTAATTCGTTATAAGCATATATACAGCATAACTTTAGCATATAGTCGGGACTAAAAAGTTAGTTCGTTATATCCGTTAGTTCGTTATAAGCGTGTTCGTTATAACCGTAGTTTACTGTATTCCACTTCAATATTAACTTGAATATGTAAGTGAAATATATATTTAAATCTACATGTATTTTGTCGAAGCGCGTGTATGGATTTCAAGGCTAATTTGTCTATCCCTACCCACACACTGTAGGAGATGAGTGGGGCAGGACTACAAAAGCACGGTTCGTTTGAGCCCTAATCAACCACGTTTCTTCCGGATTGCCCCCAGCCATTGATACTGCGAAAACATTTACATAATTTGTCCATGATAGACTTTATACAAAGTTTAACTATTTAATTTTGGTGTTTTTTGTTTGTTTGTTTTTGTTTAACGCCGCACTCAGCAATATTCCAGCTATATGACGGCGGTCTGCAAATAATCGATTCTGGACCAGGCAATCCAGTGATTTACATCATGAACATCGATCCACGCAATTGGGATACGATGACATGCATCAACCAAGTCAGCGAGCCCGACCACCCGATCCCGTTAGTCGCCTTTTACGACAAGCATAGTCGCCTTTTACGGCAAGCATGGGTTGCTGAAGACCTATTCTACCCTGGGTCTTCACGGGTCTAACTATTTAATGTAAAGGGGCAATAATGTCACTCTGGATAACTGGGTATAATGAAGCATCGACTTTTTGTTTGGGTTACATGGCTGATTTGGCTATTCATATCCTATATTTCGATTTAGCCTTTAACAAGCATGTTTCGGACATGGCACCAGTTAATAGCTATGTGAATATGTTGCATAATTTGCATAAATGGGCAATTAACATTTTATTTTAAATCGGATGCTGTGCTATGTTAAAATGATAACAGTCGTCAGATAAGTGTGAGTCGCCTTCGTTACATGCTTCAAGGAATCTTAACTGCAAGCTTTGCTTCCATGAACCTGACTTGGAGTAGGGGCGGTTATACCAAATGTTTCATTGTGCATTCATGGACTAACATTGTTTGTATCCGTGTATATATCAATATCAATATACTATGAACATTGTTGTTTAACGCCGCACCCACCAATAGTCCAGCAATATGACGGTGGTCTGTACATAATCGTGCCTGGACCAGACAATCCAGTGATCGATGTATGCATTTCGGATACGATGTCAACCATGTCAGCGAGCCTGACCACCTGATCCCGTCAGCTGCTTCTTACAACAAGTTGGTTGCTGAAGACCAATTCTAACCCGGATCTTCACAGGTCTACTTTTGTGTACATAATATTAATTAAGTAATATTTTTTGTCTTATCCATTTTGCACGGAGAAGCAATGTTTAAAAGTTTTGTTAGGTAAACTGGTGATTTTCCTGATGGTCACACATGTGCATGTCACTACCACAGGATACATTGTCTCGTTTGACTCTCGCCGTATATAAGTAGCTACGAAGGAACGTACGTATAATTAATTCTATGTTTTACTGACTCACTCTACTGCAGATCTGATAACCACGCTGGAATAAACCTATCACAGAACTATGCCTGGAAAGGTCATCATAGATGGAGAGGTTGGTATGGAAATGATACAAGACGTTTCTGAAGATGCTGCCCCCAGAGACGGTACAGAAGGCAGAGGAAAGTGGAGCAGACATCTTGATTATATTCTGTCGATGGTGGGCTTCTGTGTTGGGTTCGGCAACTTGTGGAGGTTCCCGTACGTCTGTAACAGGAATGGCGGAGGTGAGTAGTTATGCCATTTTCTGTTCAGCTTTGAATTGTTCTAGATTTAAAGTGTGACTGAGTGAGTGGTGAATTTACTTCGCATCTGTTTACAAAAGTCCGTCAATCCCAACCCAGTTACGATGCTTTTATGACACGTTCATATCAACAAAAGCGCCATGGATGCTATACCCATATCAGCATTAGACAACGCATTCTTCATGTTAACCATGTTCTACAACTTCAGTGTATTGCAGCATCACCATCATAAACTGTTACCTTTATCTGATCGTTGTGTAACATTATCGTAAATACGTTGATTCATATATGCCATTAGACCCGTGACGATCCGGGGCAGAATAGGTCTTCAGCAGCCCATGCTTGCCGTAAAATGCGACTATGCTTGTCGAAAGAGGCGAGGATCGGGTGGTCAGACTCGCAGACTTGGTTGATGCATGTCATCGGTCCCAATTGCGGGGTCGATCCCAGTAGCATGGATCGATGCTCGTGATATTAATCACTGGATTGTCTGGTCCAGAATCAATTATTTACAGACCGCCGTCATATAGCTGGAATATTGCTGAGTGCGGCGTTAAACAACAAACAAACAAACATATATGCTATTAAAATTTAGGACGTAACATATTCACCCAGAACCGGAAGGAAACAATGGGAACATTATCACATGGTGAAGGCATGAATTAAAAATGTCAATATTACCATCAAGTCCCTTTTCATTTTGTACACACTTGGTTTAGAATATTTGGTCGAATGGGCACAACTGGCATTGAGGGCACGTGCCCTCCTTATTTGCAGAGATCAACAAATTGTGTCTTCGAAGCATGGACTGAGGCTTATAATGACATGCAGGACCTGGGTCTCACGAGAGTTGTGATCATATGTTTGACATGAAATGTCCGCAGTGCTCTTACATTGTGTTGTTAAGTCCCAAATCACACACATCATTCCTTCATTACAGGAGCCTTCCTCATCCCATATGTGCTGTTTCTCATCATCACTGCTTTCCCAATGTTCTTCCTGGAGGCATCCATCTCTCAGTTCTCAGGAAAGGGAACGGTTCATGTGTGGAGCTTTTGTCCAATGTTAAAAGGTATGGTGTATCAAAATGTTTTCGAGATGTGGACATTTCAACTTTCCCCATTTCCAAATTTGCCGCATCAGTGATCAAACTGATATATCACCCTACTTTGTCTTGTACCATGTGTTTCCGCGTTTTTCAGGTGAACACTTTATTTGATTGAATTTGCGTGTTTCTTATGGGTGCCATTGGTAGGTCAGGATGCGCTCACTTTTTGCGATCACCTGGTAAATCATAGAACATGTCAGTATTGTTACAATTTCCTTGCGAGATTTGTGGATGTACAATAAGATCAAATCAAATTATATTATGCGCTTCATATTTAGGTCTTCAGCAACCCATGCTTGCCGTAAATGGCGACTAACGGGATCGGGAGGTCAGGATCGCTGACTTGGTTTATGTATGTCATCGTATCCCAATTGCGTGGATCGATGCGCATGATGTCAATCACTGGATTGTCTGGTCCAGACTCTATTATTTACAGATCGCCGTCATATAGCTGGAATATTGCTGCGGCGTTAAACAAGAAACAAATCATATTTAGGACAACAATATACAGATGTATGCTTACTTCAATCTATCTTACTTCAACACATTGTATAAACCTGAAGGACGAAACGACCGACCAAAAATAGTTCTGGAGCTGCTTAACATACATAGCCTGACCATCAACAAGTTAACGCTGAACTACTTTCCATTTCCCTGTTCAAACATGCCATTTCAACAGTATTATACTACATAATTATATTGTATTATAATGTATATGTATTGTAACATTTACATCCTTTCTAATGCTATGTAATTCTAAACAAAGACAAATCAAGTCTGGAACAATAGGTTTGTGACAGGAAGTCAAATGTGACTTGAATTATTGCTATTCAAACTATTATTCGCTTCAAAAATATTATTATCATCATAATAATATTATTTGACTGTGGGTGAGATGAACTTCACTACTTCAATTAAAGTCTTTGAAAAACATGATTCTGGTGAACAGTGCTTTACAGAAGTATATGCTTCTGATCACGTAACCTACAAGGCAACATATAGTCCACACGAGAAAATTGGATTTGACCAAAATATTGCAAACGTTACTAGACTGAAAACATTCACAGAAACACTTCAAACTTGATATACAACACAACTGTGATAACCGTATCAAATGCACCACCATCCAATAACCATTTCGTGTCTGTTTCATATTTAGCTTCAGTAAACTACGGTTATAACGAACTCAAAGGGACTTTTAGGGACATATTTTAGTTCGTTATAACCGTAGTTCGTTATAAGTACATATACAGCATGACTACAGCAAGTAATCGGGACTGAAAAGTAAGTTCGTTATATCCGCCAGTTCGTTATAAGGGTGTTCGTTATAACCGTAGTTTACTGTTCTTCCAAACATGGGTGTAAAGTTTCTTTTGCTCGGGAGTCTATGTTTATCGACAAAGATCACGATGGTAGGTTGAGTACTGAATGAAAATAGGTTGGTTGCCGTCGCTTCCTCTTTCATGTCATGTCTCATTACTCTTTTACAGGGGTCGGTGTTGGTGCCACATTAGTTACAGCGTTCGCGATACCATATTACAACATCCTCCTGGCCTGGCCCATCTACTACATGGTGAAGTCCTGCTCTAGCGTCCTGCCCTGGACGACTTGTGGCAACAGTTGGAACACTGATCTGTGTGTTGAAGATGCGAGGAACAGCACCTATAACATTACAGTACTGACAGGCAATGCATCTGATCCAAGGACTGTAGCAGAGATGTGGGACAATGCCACGCTAGCTCACACAGCGACTGAAGAGTTTTGGCAGTAAGAAATTATCCATAAATAATAAATAATAATAAATAATCAGCATAAGAAAGGGTCCGCTGTACGATTCTGACCACAGTAAACTACGGTTATAACAAACTCAACGGGACTTCTAATTTTAGTTCGTTATAACCGTAGTTCGTTATATGTACATATACAGCATGACTACAGCAAGTAGTCGGGACCAAAAAGTAAGTTCGTTATATCCGTCAATTCGTTATAAGCGTGTTCGTTATAACCGTAGTTTACTGTATATCGTTAGCATGTGTTTATTAATCAATATCAATTGGTCGTAATATTGATTGTTTGTGAAATGGTGAGCGTATCCTGCCCCACCGGTGGCATGGACTCATCGAGACCAGATGGCGTGGATCGATGGTCATATTTTCAGTCACTGCTTTGCCTGGGCCAAACTCGATATATGATAAGCTGTAATATAGCTGACTTCAGCATTAAACAACATTCAATGACTCACTCCACAAAATGAATCAATAGAAAATTCGTCATTACTTCTCCGTTATTCACTCAACACTATAACTTTGTGTCATCATCTAGTTTTCACTTCAAGAAAAGCCACAGTTCTATCTATCGCTATTGCACCTTAAACAGGCCCATTTGTTGTTTGTGATATAATGAAAAGGATTAACTCCATGGATTTTGGATACAACGAAAGATCAATACATGCCTGTGTGATGCTTTATAGTCATTCCAATACTAAAATTCATTATCATCCTAATTGTTCCTAGTTATAGACACTGTAACAATGGTTCGTGTAGGTACAACGTGCTGAAGGTGTCAAGTGGCTTGGAGGAGGTTGGGAATGTCCAGTGGCCCATCGTAGGGTGCCTGTTTGCCTCCTATGTTATTATGTTCCTCTGTTTGTGTCGTGGAGTCAAGTCTGTGGGCAAGGTATGTATGATATGGACTTGGACTGGTTGTAGATCGTAGTATTTTACAAATGCTTACGTCTGGCAAGGCCATAATGCAAAAAATGACAATGTTTTTGTCCTAACAAAATTCATAATTTGACCGAACCTTTTCGGGACATTTTCTATTGTTTGGTCAGCATTGAATTTTATTGTTTTGTCACGTGATAAATAATAAATAATTAAGTTCAAAGATTCTTAATACTGGTAAACAATTTCTCGTGATTTGGCAAAGCGGGCGATAACTGGTAGGCCACAACGTGTTTGTTTTCCGATCGCTTGTTGTCATCGTCATTACGTTACTGTTCGTCTTCGTGGTCCAGTGGACAGAGCGTCCGCTCGGAAAGCGGAAGGTCGTGGGTCTTATTTCAGGCCGCGCCATACCAAAAGACGTTAAAAGATTGTACTAGTTGTAACCCTGTCTGGCGCTAGGCTTTAAGGGGGCTAAAACAAGGACTGGTCGGCTCGGAGTCTGTTGAGTGGGGTAGTGCATGCACGTCGCTACATAAGTGCAATAATCTTGAACGCGACATTAAACCCCATTTCACCTCACCTCACCTCACCTCACCTCACCTCACCTCATAATGTTGAAATTATGTGTTAGTTTCTGCTTCATAAACTTGCTAAGCAGGACTTTGCTTTCTTTGTGAGGGTGATGAGTACCTCTTAAACATTACCACCTTAATTTATTATTCAGTAAAGCAAAAGAAACATCCATCTGGGACAGCAATGCTTTACCTTTTGGAATCATATTTTATTTCGTGTTGTCATCTGCTGATACGTTGACTGCAATCATACAGTAAGTCGTTTGTCTAAGAGTGTACATGTTCTATTGTAGGTTGTATATGTGACAGCACTGTTGCCCTATGTACTCCTGACCATTATCTTTATACGGACACTCATGCTGCCTGGCAGTGGGGCTGGGGTTTTATATTACCTCGTACCAGACTTCAGTAAATTGCTACACATTCAGGTATGTCACATTAAAAAATATATAACTCCATGTTGCTACCTACAACGTACACATATTACGAATTAAGAACACCAACATCATGATATGAGTAAATAATACTGTTGATGATATGTTTAATTTTATTTGTCAAATCCAATTTTCAAGTGCACACTTTCTTTTGCCTGGCTGTTTCTGTTGCAAGCAATTCTTGTTTGTACATCAATGGAATCTTTTCTATTTCAATTTTCCACCGGTAATAATTACACACGAGTCATCATTCTTTAACAAATGACATTTACTAAATTTACTGACATTTGTGGGTACATGTTCTGTAACGTGATAAAATTATCCATCAGAATAAATATAAACTGTGAACCATAATTAACGTACAAGTTCCGGGTGAAGGAGATATATGAGCTGGCTACATATGACACAGACATTCATATACCTTGATGGACAGCTCCTATAGATTTGCATGAGTTGAACTTTGCCAATATGAATTTATCTTTAAAAGACAAATGGCACATTTTTTCTGTTGGATAAGTAATTTCAGTGATCCATTCATATAGTTTCCACTCTGTGTTGCCTTTTACACCCAATGTAATCTGTTTCGTTGGATAGTTGAGGCTTGCTTTTGTCTGGCGTTGACGTAATATATTCATAAAACCACATGTTCTGTACAGGTATGGTTGGAGGCGTGTCTTCAGGTGTTTTATTCTCTGGGACCAGGTTGGGGTATGATTGGCACTCCTGCCAGCTACAACAAGTTCCACGAACCCTGTCTGAGGTAACTACATCACAAGATGAATGGTATGGATCTCGAGTACATCGAGAAGATAACAGTGCCATCATTTACCAACGTGAACTTGATTTCAACAATAATGTTGAATGGTATCTTTGTTTCTCCGCTATATGTTAATGTGTTAACATACTGGCGACCCGTGAACATCCGGGGTAGAATAGGTCTTCAGCAACCCATGCTTGCCGTAAAAGGCGACTATGCGTGTCGTAAAAGGCGACTAACGGGATCGGGTGGTCAGGCTCGCTGACTTGGTTGATACATGTCATCGATCCCAAGTGCGTGGATTGATGCTCATGATATTAATCACTGGATTGTCTGTTCCAGGCTCGATTATTTTACAGACCGCTGTCATATAGCTGGAATATTGCTGAGTGCGGCGTTAAACAACAAACCAACCAACCAACCAACCTTCTCATACAATTCCATGCTTCTAGGGATTCCATGATACTGAGTGCAATATCAGAAGGAACAAGTATGTTTTCTGGTTTGGTAACGTTCGCAGTCCTTGGAGTGATGTCAGAGAAAACCGGAGTTCCAATTGCCGGAGTAGTTTCCAGTGGTGAGGATGGCTATAATCTTTATTTTGGAATATGTGTTACGCTAAAGTTTCCTGTCTGCCACTGAATCATACACACTAATCAGTTGTTTTTGTCAGATGGCTCTCTTTTTCTTGTGAGGTGCACTCAATGCATACGTATGGGATTTTGTAACAATAGTTGTTTATGTTTGTCTTGACTATTTCACCATGTCGCTACATATTAGGGTTAAATTTGTCAAATCACTGTTAACGCTACCACGACTGATGTAACTATGGTACCTAAACATTGGTTTACAGTAGCCGTTGCACTACGACAGCATTGTGGAGCAAGATACTGGATGCTTGCAACAGAGAATTACATGCGCTCTTTTTACTCTAAAGATCAAAATTTCTAGGGGCGGTCGGGTAGCCAGGTGGTTAAAGCGTTCACTCGTCACGCCGAAGACCCGGGTTCGATTCCCGACATGGGTACAATGTGTGAAGCCCATTTCTGGTGTACCCCGCCGTGGTATTGCTGGAATATTGGTAAAAGCGGCGTAAAATCAAACTCACTCACTCACTCAAAATTTCTAGTGGTTGATTGTAAGAATTATATTATTATGGCCTCTTTGTCATGGTGACACTCGGATCATGCACCAAGAGTAAGAATCATGCGTTTGCACATGCATTTCTTTTCACAAAAGGTCCAGGATTGGGATATGTAACCTACCCCGAGGCTCTCAGTCAACTTCCATTTCCTCAACTGTGGTCATTCATGTTTTTCCTGATGTTGTTAACCGTTGGACTAGATTCCCAGGTAGGATCCTGCAAACTGTTCATTATAATAAAACGTCAAAAGCATGAAACTCTTATGAGTTGATATAAGGAACTACCTCCTGATCCAGGGGCGGTCGGTAGTCAAGTGGTTAAAGCGTTCGCTCATCACGCCGAAGACCCGGGTTCGATTCCCGATATGGATACAATGTGTGAAGCCCATATCTGGTGTCCCCCGCCGTGATATTGATGGAATATTGCTAAAAGAGGCGTAAAACCATATCCTGATCTGATATTAGGAAACATCTCCTCATCTGATATAGGAAATTATCTCCTGATCTGATATAATGATATACTTTCTGATCAAATATAAGCAATTTCCTTCTGATCTCACATAAATCAACAAAACATCACCGCCAGAAAAAGAATCATTGATACAAATTACATGAATTAATCAGTACTGACTCCATGTCTTCAACATAAGGAGTTCCCTACTGGAGTCAGATGACTTACCTCCTGATCTCTCGTAAAGACGTACCCCCTGATTCGTTGTAAAAACGTACCTCCTGATCTGTTGTAAAGACGTACCTCCTTATCTCTTCTAAAGACGTGCCTCCTGATATGTTGTAAAGACGTACCTCCTGATCTGTTGTAAAGACGTACCTCCTGATCTGTCGTAAAGACGTACCTCCTGATCTGTTGTAAAGACGTACCTCCTGATCTCTTGTAAAGGCGTACCTCCTGATCTCTAATAAAGACGTACCTCCTGATCTCTTGTAAAGACGTACCTCCTGATCTCTTGTAAAGGCGTACGTCCTGATCTCTTGTATAGACGTACCTCCTGATCTCTTGTAAAGACGTACCTCCTCATCTGTTGTAAAGACGTACCTCCTGATCTCTTGTAAAGACGTACGTCCTGATCTCTTGTAGAGAGCCTCCTGATCTCTTGTAAAGACGTACCTCCTGATCTCTTGTAAAGACGTACCACCTGATCTCTTGTAAAGACGTACCTCCTGATCTCTTGTAAAGACGTACCTCCTGATCTGTTGTAAAGACGTTCCACCTGATCTGTTGTAAAGACGTGCCTCCTGATCTGTTGTAAAGACGTACCTCCTGATCTCTTGTAAAGACGTACCTCCTGATCTGTTGTAAAGACGTACCTCCTGATCTGTTGTAAAGACGTACCTCCTGATCTGTTGTAAAGACGTACCTCCTGATCTGTTGTAAAGACGTACCTCCTGATCTGTTGTAAAGACGTATCTCCTGATCTGTTGTAAAGACGTACTCCCTGATCCGTTGTAAAAACGTACCTCCTTATCTCTTGAAAAGACGTGCCTCCTGATCTGTCGTAAAGACGTACCTCCTGATCTCTTGTAAAGACGTACCTCCTGATCTCTTGTTAAGACGTACCTCCTGAGCTGTTGTAAAGACGTACCTCCTGATCAGCAGCAAGCTTTATGTACAGTCACACATCAATGTTTTCAGCAAGCTTTATGTACAGTCACACGTCAATGTTTTCAGCAAGTTTTATGTACAGTCACACGTCAATGTTTTCAGCAAGCTTTATGTACAGTCACACATCAATGTTTTCAGCAAGTTTTATGTACAGTCACACGTCAATGTTTTCAGCAAGCTTTATGTACAGTCACACATCAATGTTTTCAGCAAGTTTTATGTACAGTCACACGTCAATGTTTACAGCAAGTTTTATGTACAGTCACACGTCAATGTTTTCAGCAAGCTTTATGTACAGTCACACATCAATGTTTTCAGCAAGTTTTATGTACAGTCACACGTCAATGTTTACAGCAAGTTTTATGTACAGTCACACATCAATGTTTTCAGCAAGTTTTATGTGCAGTCACACATCAATGTTTTCAGCAAGCTTTATGTACAGTCACACATCAATGTTTTCAGCAAGTTTTATGTACAGTCACACATCCATGTTTTCAGCAAGTTTTATGTACAGTCACACATCAATGTTTTCAGCAAGCTTTATGTACAGTCACACATCAATGTTTTCAGCAAGTTTTATGTCCAGTCACACATCCATGTTTTCAGCAAGTTTTATGTACAGTCACACATCAATGTTTTCAGCAAGTTTTATGTCCAGTCACACATCCATGTTTTCAGCAAGTTTTATGTACAGTCACACATCAATGTTTTCAGCAAGCTTTATGTACAGTCACACATCAATGTTTTCAGCAAGTTTTATGTACAGTCACACATCAATGTTTTCAGCAAGTTTTATGTACAGTCACACATCAATGTTTTCAGCATGTTTTATGTACAGTCACACATCCATGTTTTCAGCAAGTTTTATGTACAGTCACACATCAATGTTTTCAGCAAGCTTTATGTACAGTCACACATCAATGTTTTCAGCAAGTTTTATGTACAGTCACACATCCATGTTTTCAGCAAGTTTTATGTACAGTCACACATCAATGTTTTCAGCAAGTTTTATGTACAGTCACACATCAATGTTTTCAGCAAGTTTTATGTACAGTCACACATCAATGTTTACAGCAAGTTTTATGTACAGTCACACATCAATGTTTTCAGCAAGTTTTATGTACAGTCACACATCAATGTTTTCAGCAAGTTTTATGTACAGTCACACATCCATGTTTTCAGCAAGTTTTATGTACAGTCACACATCAATGTTTTCAGCAAGCTTTATGTACAGTCACACATCAATGTTTTCAGCAAGTTTTATGTACAGTCACACATCAATGTTTTCAGCAAGTTTTATGTACAGTCACACATCAATGTTTTCAGCAAGCTTTATGTACAGTCACACATCAATGTTTTCAGCAAGTTTTATGTACAGTCACACATCAATGTTTTCAGCAAGTTTTATGTACAGTCACACATCAATGTTTTCAGCAAGTTTTATGTACAGTCACACATCAATGTTTTCAGCAAGTTTTATGTACAGTCACACATCCATGTTTTCAGCAAGTTTTATGTACAGTCACACATCAATGTTTTCAGCAAGTTTTATGTACAGTCACACATCAATGTTTTCAGCAAGCTTTATGTACAGTCACACATCAATGTTTTCAGCAAGTTTTATGTAACGCTTCACATCAATGTTTTCAGCAAGTCTTATATAAAACCATCCGTCCATGTTTTTAGTTTATGGGGCTGGAGGTCGTCACCACTGCCATTGTGGACCAGTTTCCTCGAATGCTTGTCAACAAGCGGTACCTGGTGACTGGCGCTGTATGTCTGCTGGACTTTCTGTTTGGAATTTTGCTTTGCACTCAGGTAATTTGTAAATTTGCTAATATGAACGTATCTACGTAGGTTCATTGAAAAATCAAGGTATCACATCATATCTTTAAACGGTAAAACCTACACAAGAAAATATCATTCTACAAACCTGTTGTTTTCAATTCTCTTGTTTTATAGGGAGGACCATACATCTTCCAGCTATTGGACTGGTACATCAGTGCCTTTTCTGTGTTTGTGTTCTGTACTCTGGAGTGTGTTGCAGTTGTGTGGATATACGGTGAGTTGGCTGGTTGGTTGGTTGGTTGGTTGGTTGTTTAACGCCGCACTCGGCAATATTCCAGCTATATGACGGCTGTCTGTAAAAAATCGAGTCTGGACCAGACAATCAAGGGATTAATATCATGAGCATCGATCCACGCAATTGGGATCGATGACATGCTTCAATCAAGTCAGCGAGCCTGACCACCCGATCCGTTAATCGCCTTTTACGACAAGCATAGTCACCTTTTACGGCAAGTATGGGTTGCTGAAGACCTATTCTACCTATTCTACCCCGGATTCCACTGTTGCTATGAGCAAGCTCTGAAAGGACTTTCAACTATAACATATAGAATTGCAATGCAACTAACCATCATGCCACGTGCAAATGGCAGGAAGTTGCTATGATATGAGAAAAGGTGCATATAGTTGGGTTTTTTATGAAATTGATATACAAGTACACATTACGAATAACACGGCAAACAATAAAAAGGTGCAAAAGAAGGAAACTTGTTCTCTGTTTAACGCAAATGAGCTGACGCGTCATCTCTTGCTACTTTTAACATTCAACTGGACGGAATTGGTCATATGTAAAAATGTATTTCTTTGTGTTATTTTAGGCATTAAGCAAATCAGTACGGATATTGAAATGATGCTTGGAAAACCCCTGGCAAGACCAATGCGGATCCTTTGGGCTTTTGTGACACCAGCAGTGCTGATTGTAAGTAATGCAAGGCTATAGTCAGTATAGTGAGTAAGTGAGTTGGGTTTAACGCCGCTTTTAACAGTATTCCAGTCATATAACGGCGTGTCAGCTTAATGTGGGAGGAAAGCCCGAAGTGATGCAGGTGTCAGACGTTTACCACTTCGGTGAAACCCACGAGCACGGGTATGGTGCTGACAAACCTAGAAACATAATCGGGGCGAACCGGGATTCGAATCCACAATCCTCGGTTTCTGGCGTGCCCAGGGGACGCAACTCTGCACAGCGAATCGCGGCGCCTTAGACGACTTGGCCACCCGTGCCCCCTATAGTCAGTATAGAGGCAGTATGTTTGGTTTTTCGCCTTTTTGAACAGTATCTAAAACTATCACGGGGTGACGCCTTGGACGAAAACACCGACGAGACGCAGACCAAAATAGTTTGGTCTTTATAGCAGAACCAACAAGCAATGTTACGATGCAAACGGGCCAAGAATAATAATGGAGGTAATATGGAATTCGAAACTATAACCAACGGATCCTGAAGAATTGTTTCCTTGTCTTAATGTACTTAATAAATAAATTTTGCTCTACCTTCATGTGTAGTGTAATAAAAAAAAGTTTGTCCCTGATTCTTGCGTCCGAGTGATGGGAACATAGACGAAGTACTGTGTCGCTGGTTGTGGTGAGTTTTGTCTTAAAAGCTGCAACCTTGTATGTTCCACTGAAGTCAGAAGACTGCAAAGACATGCAACAGTGTGCGAACTGAGTTGGTTTCACAACACGATATCGTAACCGACTTGGATTGACAGTGTGGGGCGTGATGTGGCGTCGCGACCGCCGTAGTACGAACACGAATGAATGAGTTGGGTTTAACGCCGCTTTAACAGTATTCCTGTTACATCGCTGCGTGTCAGCTTAATGTGGGGGAAAAGCCTTAAGTGATGCAGGTCTCAGACATTTACCACTTCGGTGAAACCCAAGAGCACGGGTATGGTGCTGACAAACCTAGAAACATAATCGGGACGAACCGGGATTCGTACCGACAATCATAGGTTCCTGGCGTGCCCAAGGGACGCAACACTGCTCAGCGAATCGCGGCGCCTTAGACGACTGCACCAACAAGAGCAACAACGGTCGTTTTGTTTGACTGTATTATATTGCTATATGCCTACGCTGAGCAAAAGGTGTACATGTAGTTATGAAATGATTCAAGGATTACTCATTCCTATGACGAGACACAAACATAATTCATAGGGCAACACAATGGTTGGAATAAGTTGAGATCAGCCCGCGGCATTATTGTTTGTTTGTTGTTTAACCCCGCACTCAGCAATATTACAGCTATACGACGGCGATCTGTAAATAATCGAGTCTGGACCAGACAGTCAAGTGATTGACATCATGAGGATCGATCTACGCAGTTGGGATACGATGACATGCAACAACCAACCCAGCGAGCCTGACCACCTGGGCATGATCCCGTTAGTCGCCTTTTACGGCAAGCATAGTCGCCTTTTACGGCAAGCATGGGTTGCTGAAGGCCTCTTCCGTCCCCTGATCTTTACGGGTCCCCGCGGCATGAGAGATGGTTGACATGATTATGCCCTATTTCGTTCCAAGGAATATAATTCAAATATTCCACAAGTCTAAAGAAACTATTCCACCTATTGATAATTGATGTGGTACACCATCATGATTAACAGAACTGATCGAACAATGTTGCCATGAATTCGTTAGATCACGGGGGAAGGTCATTTGAACAGCGTTCTGACGTCAGTCCATTATGACGTAACTTAAAACGTTTACTTTATCGCAGGATAAAGTTCAGTCGGCGTCGTTGATATTTCAGTGAAGCATCTTAGATTGTACGTTGTCCATATTGTCTGTATACCTGTATTTTGTATTCTTCTATTGTAGGCTACTTTGATCCTAACACTTTTACGTTACGAACCACCGACCTACGGCAAGTACAAGTTCCCTGCCTACGCCAGTACCATAGGGTGGTTCGTTGCCACATTCACGCTCATCCCTCTGCCAGTCTTCATGGTCATATCTGTGAAGCAGCACCTGAACCAAAAGTCAGTAAGAAAGGTAAAGTTAATGAATATTTTGACTCTCAAACAATCATGTGTCCATACCGTTTGTGGAGTTTCTGGGACCTGAATCCTTCAGTTAGGTGACGATTCATTCATTTATTTGTAGTCACAAAGGGTATGTTTCCTCAAAAGCTGAATGTCGTTAAAAGCACTGCCCATAGAACATTCTTACCATTGATTCCGTTTTTTTCCGCAGCAGTGTGTGGAGTTTCTTGGACCTGAATCCGTCAGTTAGCTGACAATTCATTCATTTTTTTGTGGTCACAAAGTGTATGTTTCCTCAAAAGCTGAATGTCGTTAAAAGCACTGCTCAAAGAACATTCTAACCATTGATTCCGTTTTTCCACAGCAGTTAAATTTTTGTTTGACTCTTTGTAATCAGGTATTTGTTTTGAATTAATTTATTCTAAACAATACTTGATTGTTTTACCTGTATACCCTGAAAACAATATCCTAAACAATTGCTCGAGTCTAAAAGATAAAACTCTAAAAGATAAAACAATCTTTTTAAAGGGATATTCCACTGAAAACTAATATGAAGTGTATGAAAAGCAACCTCATTTAAAACACAGTGCTCGAAAGATGGCCGTATTTAATTTCCTTTCCTTGATATATAACAAGTAGCACGATGAATTGCTATCACGATACATTCTTGAAGAAATCCCAGCGCTTGGTTCCAAGATGGTGAAATGAGGTTTGACGTCGCGTTCACGATTATTCCACTGATTCAGCATCGTGCACTGCTTACATCGGTCGGGACATGCTGGTTTTATGGTGCTCGTCCACTGGGATAATATGCCGCAGTTTAACATGGCTTCCCCGCTCAGACATATCATACTGACTAAGAGCCGACCAGTCCAGGGCCCACTTGCACTAAGCGATCTTAGCGCTAAGATGATCTTACCTCCCATACTTTAACATAGGCTTGCGATAGTCTTAGCGCTAAGATCGTTTTGTGCAAGTGGGCCCTGGTTCTATCTCCCTATTGTCGAGCGCCAAGCAGGGAAACAGAGCGTATCTCTTATCAGTTTAGATACGACGCGGCCAGCGGGCCAGGTCTGAATTACAGGAATGAATTATCCAGTGACTGACATCATGAGCATATAGCCACGCTATTGAAATACGCTGACATGCATCAACCAAGGCAGCGAGCCTAACCACCGGATCCAGTCAGTCGCCTCTTACGACAAGCATAGTCGACTATCATAATGTATCCAGTATGTATCACCATTGACTTAAATATGAATAAACCATTATTAATAAAAAACCTGCTAAATTTCAGATCATCCATTCTGCCATGAGACCTGATGACAAGTGGCTGCCATCGGATGTGCGCTACAGGAAGGCATACCGAGAAAACATAGTGAAGGCAAATTATTCCATGAGAAATAACATAAAAGATATTTTCGAAAAATAAGGCGTCATTGACTACATGGCATTGATTACAGGCTATGTACACCAAGTTTGAATCCTACCATGAATGAAAAATTGTGTTCCATTGGTTTGGTATTGTGTAAATGGTGCAGAAGGTATGTTTATTGCTGTTTATATTACTTCCATATCTTATAACTAGCGGGGGCACGGGTGGCCCAGTCGTCTGAGGCGCGCGACTCTCTGTGCAGAGTTGCGTCCCTTGGGCACGCCAGAAACCTATGATTGTAGGTTCGAATCCCGGTTCGCCCCGATTATGTTTCTAGGTTTGTCAGCACCATACCCGTGCTCGTGGGTTTCATCGAAGTGGTAAACGTCTGACACCTGCATCACTTCGGGTTTTCCTCCCAAATTAAGCTGACACGCCGCGATATAACTGGAATACTGTTAAAAGTGGCGTTAATCCCAACTCACTCACTCACTCACTCTTATAACTAGCAATGTGATGTTCAGACAGTGAAAAAGGCTTTTTGGTGCAATAGCCTTCACCTTGTATTTCGACCTTGAAAAGGCCACGCAATTTGTTATCAGGAAGTTTTAAGTGAGTACGGCTGCAAACTGTTTGTAAAAACATTCCAGGTTTATCATAGCATATTACCCAGCAGTGAATGCTTGCACGGTAGGATGAAATGGTGATGTGACTGTGATCCTTCTAGAGCCTGCCAGGTAGCTTTGGTTGTATACTCCCAATGTAGCTGAGCATTAAGATCGACTGCACACTGATCCATTGACCTGGGTAATAATGTAGCACTTTGAGCAGGCTTAAGGGTGTGAATGTGGTGCACATAAAGAAACAACGTCATCGGTAACTTGGCAACGGGGGAATCCCCAAGCAGCAACACAAGACTCCAGATTCCTTACCAACAAAACGTGACTTTCCCAGATCCGATAGTCAAAGTGTCACCACCATAGCCAATGACCGCTACACCGGGTTCGTCTCCCGGGTGGCAAAATACCACCACAGCCTTTACAGTATCTGCTAAACGGGTTGTTCGAGTTGTCATTTTGACAAATATTGTTGACTACAAAATCGTGTCATGTCAATGTGGGCTCACCTGCGATGGACAACGGTGTGGTTTAGCGTTGTCACAGGACTGAGACCAGGGTGTCAGTAAACAAGAATAAAGTAATAAAATGAAAACGGTGTAATAGGTTCACAGTGTTATTACTATCAGCTAGTTGTAAACATAGATGACAATGAAAAGGATCAAAATTATAATGGTGTACAGCAGGGTGAGACTTAAAAAGGTATCTGTCTGTCCCTCTGTGTGTCTGTCTGTCTGTCTGTCTGACTGTCTGTCTGTCTGACTGTCTGACTGACTGAGTCCTGCTGATCACATCAGACACAACACCACAATGCACATATTGACCACACCGACCAACTGTACCGACTTTCTCTCTACCTTTCACACCTGCTGTAGCTGAACAAAACCAATTGCCGACTGCCATTGCCATAAGTATGTCTACCATACTGACCACGATTGCAGTGATTGAAATTGGCATTACTATGGAAACCTGAATTATTGCGAGAAGCGCCACTACTTGTGTACTGAACCATGTGTAAACTTCCCCACTTTCTGATTTAACAAGAGTAGTTTCAAACCACGCGGAATTCAATCCTTGACCTCTGCTAACACCATTAAATCTCTAAGCTCAGATTTGGTTGGTTGGTTTGTTGTTTTACGCCGCACTCAGCAATATTCCAGCTATATGACGGCTGTCTGTAAATAATCGAGTCTGGACCAGACAATCCAGTGATTAATGTCATGAGCATCGATCCACGCATTTGGGATCGATGACATGCATCAAACAAGTCAGCGAGCTTGACCACCCGATCCCGTTAGCCGCCTCTTACGACAAACTGACAAACCTAGAAACATAATCGGGGCGAACCGGGATTCGAACCCACAATCATAGGTTTCTAGCGGGCCAAAGGGACGCAACTCTGAAACAGCGAATCGCGGCGCCTTAGACGACTGGGCCACCCGTACCCCCCTTGCATGTAGAAAACCATGGGTAGGTTATTTACAGGCCGCTATCATAACCAGAAAAAGCTGAATGAACACCAAATAATCTACCCTGGGAAATGGATTTAATTTATCATATTTGACTTTGATAACCTAAATCAATATATGTAATGAAGGCTAAGACAACACTCTTTTATTTTAAATACGGATATGGATTGATCCAACCAAAACCCAAAGCCACAATAAAAAAAATAACAAATTTTAGTCTTTTTCCATTTACCTGACAGCTCTATTTATGGATTAGATGAATACAAAGGTACAACATCAAGAATCAAGTGTTAATATTATTTAATAATAATTGATGAAAAGCACTCAGAACCTGGCCATTCACTCAAACAGAGAACTGATGAATCTTGGTGTTGTCTATCCATCTTCGACCTCGGCGAATGTCATTTCACCTTGAGCTAGCTTCCACTGTTCCTTTCATGGTATGACCCCGTGGTCTAGTGGTAGAGCGTCCGCCCGGAGAGCGGAAGGTCCGGGGTTCGATCCCCGGCCGCGTCATACCAAAAGACGTTAAAAGATGGTACTTTTTGTTACCCTGTCTGGCGCTCGACATTCAGGGGCTAAAACAAGGACTGGTCGGCTCGGAGTCAGTATACTGTGTCTGAGTGGGGTATTCATGTTAAACTGCGGCATTGTATCTCACCGGGCTAGCACTATAAATCGGCATCAGTCCAGACTAGTACAAGCAGCCACACATACACGTGCATGCACGTCGTTATATAAGTGCAATAATCGTGGACGCGACGTTAAACCCAATTTTACCTCACCTCACCTTTCATGGTATTTTGTGTTTTTTCACAAGTTTCCCTCCTGACACCAGGAACTTCTTACCCGTGTCACTGACACTGTAACACAGGCATAAACCCGAATCAATTCCCGTTCATTTATTGTCATAGGATTGATCCAAAAGTAATTTAAAATTCTACTTATTTGCAGATTTTTTTATGTTGTTGATTGAACCTTTTTTCATCCCGTAGATAACCGGGCAAATGATGCTAAAAATGGATGTGCTAATAGCAGC